>NC_141308.1:4037500-4415000 GCF_037954325.1 Fistularia commersonii
TTTTTCATGACCCGTGGCCCGCTCAACCTCTGTCCATTTGGCATGTAGCAACTTAACTTTAAAACTCAGAGAAAGTTTTAATCCCAATGAAGTGACTTCTGTAGAAATAATAATCACTGAAGGCTATTTAGGAGAATACTGGTGTAAATGGTGAAAAACAGCATCTTAAAGGCACAGTCGGTCAATTATGCTTGTTAGAGGAGGGCAGATACACAAATATGCATGTGCACCACACACACACACACACGCACACACACATGCACACACACGCACACACGTGCACACTCTTGACTTGCCTCATTAAAACCCATCCAGCTTCTAGAACTCAAAGATGTGAATGCTTCCCTTGAGGAGTGGGGCACGTTCATTTTGAGAAAGGCAGAGGATTCAACTTTTCTCTTACTTGCTTATAATTACAGAGATTGCTGGAATGCATGACCCTGAGAATAAGGCTGGGTCCTGAGAGAGTCTAGCAGACGCATCACCATCGTCTTGCTCTCCATTGTGTGCGCTCCCTAGTTGGATGCCACCCACACCAGGCATGAGTGAGGTCGAGGCAGTGCCCCCATCACCAGATGAGTGCTCCCTGGGGACTTTACACTCTGTTCCAACAAGCCAAACTCCTGAGGCTGAGGGAAAAAACAGTCAAGATTGCAAGTGACTGAGAACATTGCCCTCTGTGAGCACTGCGGCGTTGTCTCAGTGTAAACTGATTTTAAAAAAGAACAGAACAATATGGGGAGATAACAATGGTCTTCACAATTGGCAAGCAAGGCGTGAGTGGAGCTTTCCAACTTTGCTGTTGTCCAAATTGCAGAGGAATTCAATGCTGAAGCAAAAATGATCATTTGCTGCAGTTTGAATACCCTTTGCTTAAAAATCACAGCAAATATAGCGGGAATAGATATTCAGAACGGGTCAGCAGGTAAAAAAAAGCCACACCCTTTTCAAGGGAATAAGGATGGAGTAAGTGGTCCTCATCAACAGTGACCTTCCATTTGGATATCCGCAACTTCCATCTTCCCAAGCCAAGGAACCCGCCGAGCAACTCCCAAACCAGGTCATTAGCACAGTGGTGTCACTAGACAGCAGATCACGGGCCAGAGAGGGAGCGAGAGGGGGACTCCTGGCACTGGAGCGGCTGCTGTGCGGTTTGACATTCAGGGCTGGCTGATCTATGGGGCTGGGGAGACAGTGCCCTTGCTCTGGGTCTTCGTGAGGGGAAGGTCCTGGCAGTTTTCCCCTTACTTACTCCATCATAAAACCGGGGTCACAAGTTGTTCCACTCACAGAGGCCTCACTCGCAATATCGTGACCTGAACTAGGACATTAGAATGACTGTAGCGACAGTCACCCGCGCCGTGGCTGGTTCCTATATCCGTGTCACATCGTCACGGATCATAATGAAATCAGTTAACGGAGCGAGATTTTTTTGCCGATAGTATCGATGTATAGAATATTCACCCGGGTTTATTTCTTTATAGCGTTTAAAATGATTTCCACAATGATACGCTGCGGGCCGGAGGAGTTACATTCAGTCATAATGGGACGGATTCAGAGTGTGATCAAAAATAATTCCAGGGTTTTTATGTGCTCCTCAAATGGCTTTGACCTCCATCGCAAAATGGTGACCACTATGAACACGCCAAGAAAGAAGATCCCTGGGGGCGTTGCCATGAGCCAAGCCGGACATAAAAATCTCCAGATAAAAGATGGACATTCTCCACCTGGCAGCTCCACGCAAGATGAAAGCTGAGCACGGCAACCCTTTCACCAGTTTTTTCAAACTGCGTTTTTTTTTTGTTTTTGTTTTTTTTTAACTTGCTCATTACCACTCCCTCATTAGATCTTCACTTTAAGATCACAACAAGCTACTCACCTTTCTGTGTGTTGTTAACAAAGCAGCAGCATATATGCTCGCCAAAGAGCCCTGTATCATACCTACCATACCATGTCACTGTTGATCTTACCTTTTTCATAATGCGGAACATTTTTTATCTTAACATGGTTTAAGCAATGCGGGAAGTAGTTGTTTCGGATTAAATTACGTTTCTTCGTAACCTTTGTAAACTGAAGAACAAACTCAAAGAAAGTACCGCTCACGATGTAACACGACTAATCAGGTTTCGGGAGGACTTATTTCAAAGATCTAAGTGTACTCAGTGACTAGAGTGAATGCTTTTTTACTGTTATACAGCGTAATGAGCTGTGGTGCAAATTAAGAGCAGCCATCTTCTCCTCAGCATGTCCAATTTACTTTAGGATCATCCATGGAAAATAGGCAGCTGCGCAGAATGACTGCTGTGCTGTAGTTCTGCAAAGACATGCAGGATAAAGAAGGCTCTGAAGGATTAGATGAACCCTTACTCCCAGGCCATGCAATGCACACATTATTCATCCCAGCTCCTCCTCCCTCCTGCCCCCCTCACCCTTATCACCTTCATCGCTACTATCCGCCCACTACCTTCCTTGCTCTTCGATGACTCCCACATTTCCCTGACAGTAGTGTATGCCCCTAGAACCTCTCTCCAGACCACGGTGGCTAGAGTTGGGAGTTGGGACTTGAGATGGTGTTAATTAAAAGGAAAGGTTAATACTCACAGGGCTGGCAGGAGGCTCAGTCAGGAGACTCCCCTGGTAGAGCATCTGCTGTTTCCTCCCTCAGAGGCTCACAGGAAGGGACTGGAGACAGGGGATGTGAGTCAGGTGATTGGGGACATGAGGAAGACATGTCTGGGGCATAAAGAATGGAGTTGCCTTGACCTTCACACTAAGCAGCAGCCAGAGGGCATACCAAGTGGTTGTTCTCACCTGTCCCGCACCTACTCGACTGGGTGTTGGTTCGGAGCTGATTAGTGTGTCCCAGAGAAGGTCTAACCTCCCTAAATACCGCCTACACAGACATTCTTCGGTTAGATAGCGGGAAGAGCGCCAGCCGTACTTAGAGGGGTATGTCAGACGAGAGAGTACAAACAGACGAAAGGGTGAGATGAGAAGAGACGTGGACAAAAGAAGAACGACAAAGTCACACCGGACACTAAATAAGGTCAAAAGAGTGTGTGGGACTGAATACGTAGTGAGGTAGTCTCTTTAAATCAGCCCTGTACACAGCTGTAAGTTTGTGATATCATGTTTAAAAATATTCATTTGGGACAATTGTTGGCCTAGTTAAAGAGAGCTAACAAAGGAATACCTGGTTTGCATGAAATGGGATAAATGATAAATGGACCACGTTTAGCAGAAATATTCATTCATTGAAATAAATGGGGAATAGGAAAGCTACTGCACATTCCAACAATTCCAAGAGTCTTCATATTTCTCAAACCCTGTCAATAGTTGACTCTGTCAACTCCACCCAGTTGACTATCATTAAATTCTGTGTATTTTGACACTATAACGGCATTTTTTCAGTGAACTAAATATTCTTCCTCATTAAACTTTTCCATAAATCCTTGTCAATATTCAAATCATCTTAGGTCAATAGAGTGTGATAGTCAAACATAGCACACTGATTGCCATTGAAATTAATTCAAATAAATACTCATGAGCATTTAAGACAAACAAGAGGGAGTGAAACAGTTTTTCCTTCCTTTCCCCCTAAACAAGCAGAGATAATTAAACATCTATCCTTAGAGAAGAAGCGTTCCCACTGGAAAATTGTTTGGTTTAAGGATTTGCTCAGTGGTCTGACTCGCCAGGGACTCTCCGTTTGATTTCTCAAGGTTTTATATCCCTAACAAGGCTTTAATTTCCAAGGTAACAGACCACCTGATTAAGCCTGACAATAAATCAACTTTTTCTGAGTTGGGTGGGGGGGGGGTATCTGTAGGGATATTCAAATTTAGCCAACTGCAAGTTGTGTATTAGTGCTTTTTTCAAACTCAGACAAGCAGATGAGCATTTCATTTTGTGTCAATTTGCCTCACAACTGGCATTTGCGCCATGTCAAATTTTTGGAAATGCACACATTTGCAGGGAAAGATCTTAATTCTACAGAGAGCAGGCGGAGGAGGAGAGGAGATTCGACAGAGGAGGCGGCACTCAAAGCCTCGGGTCCCATGCCACGTGCCCTCCTTATTGTAACGAGTGCATTTCTCTCCTCAAACTCTGACTGGTAAGCATGTTGAGGAGGAGGAGCATTCTTCAGAGGAGACGGGGCGCGTCTGGCGGTGAAAAAACTCTATGTTGAAATCCCATCTCTCCTGTCAGAGGGCTGACACAGGGCATCCAGGGACACCAGGCCTTTGGTGCTCTGAGTCTGGACAATGGCCTAGTTTCTTCCCCTATACTTCCCCCTCCAGCCCCATCATACAACATCCAACCTACAAAAAGACTCCTCTGACCTGTCTCATCTGTTCTTTACTGTCACCCCTACCTCAGTGAATTGTTCTGCTCATCTTACAGTCTGTCCCTTCATTTTGCCCTGTCTGTCTTTTCTTCCAATATGTTGATGAGTCAAAAGTAATCCCAAAAATACAACACTGTTGATCAGATCCAGCAAACTGCTATTAAGTACGTAGCGGGTTCATGAGACACGGCGGAAGGCGTCACACATTGAACATTTATATCACATTTTCAACACACAGCATTCAATAATTTCACTCCACAAGCTTTTATAATCTGCTCTATCACTGAACTTTTTTTCCTCGCCTCTAAAAAATGGCACATTGATACTATTTGCGTGTTTTGAAAAGAAGCTATATGATGTAAATGATTCAACTAACAAAGTTACAATGGAAATTTACAGGAATGTTTCAGTATTTTTTGGCAGTGGACTTGTATCCCATCATCATTTGACCAATTATCGCTTTTCATCTCATTCTATACAACATTCATTCCACTAATTTCCTTTATTTCTTTTCATAATTTCGGTGATATTCCTAGAATTTCAAAAATATTCTTAAAAAATATCCCGGACGAGCCCAACTTTTGGGGGCGAGGCAGGAGGTAGCGCAATGGGCTTCGGAACCGAACATGGTTTGATTCCCGGCTCCTTCTAGTGTTGTTGAGCAAGACACTGAACCCCAAACTGCTCCCCTGGCGCTGGTGGACGGCAGCCTACTTACTGCTCGAGGTTCATCCATGATGGGTTAATTGCAGAGAACGAATTTTCCCACGGGAATTAACAAAGGATAAATTATTATTAATTTTTTTTTGTTTTTAACTAAAATTTTAGATGACAGGGCCTTATAGGTTCAGGCCCTTAAAATAGATCAGGAAAACTGTTGTACTGTAGAGAGTCACAAATGTTGGGGTTTATGTTGATGTTTGTTTTTTGTGATCTCGGGGTTGCTGGGAATTTTGTGGGTGTGTTTTGGAGTGCAATGAATTCTGCTTTTTTTTTTTACCTGGAATTGAGCAAGAAGAGTTAGTTATATTGCAGCCTTGTGCGGCGTGGCTGTAGCCAACAACAGCTATTGCTTATTAAACGGACGTTTTATCGTCACCCGGGTGTTTCCCTGACTAAAACTCGAGAGTGCCATAAATAAATAACAACAATCATCATCATCTTTGTTGTTCCTTTTGTGAGCAAGATCAACATCAAGTTATTGTGTATGGCAAAACAGTTAAAGTGACCTAAATGTAATGTCACAAAAAAACATGTCCGAGTCCAGCCCTGTTGTCAGTGAATAACATATAAACATGTTCATAAATCTTGCAAAATGACCCAGCTTTGGAATGTTGACTTTTTGTCCTTGGTAATAAAAGTTGGACAAATTACACTTGATTGAGGACTCACCATTTTGACAGCATCTAAAGATAAAGACTATGCAGCTGAAGGAGCTGAAAATTACCCATTACAAATGTACTTTGAGTAAATATTATTTGGCCGCCCTGGGTTTGCTTCCTTATACGTTTCTTTTTTTTCCCAGAAAAAAACTTGCCTCTTTAAAGTCTTTAAGTGTCTTCAGAGATGTTTTAATGAATGTTTACTAATCATGTTGTTATTGCTCAGGTGAGGCCAAAGACAATTTTCCACAATTCCACCATGAATGATAAATTCTTATGATGTTGTTACAGCACTCCAGGTGCTGTTGGTATTCAATGTCACATTCAGACAGAGAAGCTTGATAACAATACTGACGATTTTGTCAAATTGTTGATGTGCGCATTTTCTTTGTCCCAGATCACAGGATGCTTTTTTCAACATGTTGTTTACAAACCCGTGGTCATATAGCAATGATTTATGGTGATAATCGGCAAACAGCACGCTAAGCGCATTTGTCATGTCAACACGTTTTACATGTCACTTCATGATAGTCAGTCTGACATTAAACTTCAATTCTACCATCGCATATGATGCCGTGCATACGTGGTTGTATAAATTTTCCACCTCTGGATGGTGCTCTCTCTGTATTTCTGTCCGTCTCTTTCCCCTCTCTCTGGCAGGTGTAAATGGTGTAAGCTTCTGTCTTGTTCAACACCCATGCTATTTGATGTGTTGGCAATCTCTTTGCCAGACCAATAACTCCCTCACACCAACACGATTCTTTCATGCTGCCTGCTTTATTCTCATTCTTGGGGGAATCCTCCGGAGATACATAGTGTGCCTCTTAATTTCCCCAGAGATGTATGCAGGAAACATACACTAGTGATTTTCCGAGGAAGAAGCGCAGGAAAAATATCAGAATAGGCTATATCATGACATCTACTGCCGTTGGGTCAGACAACCAGTTAAGTGGGTGCCACAGCCTAGCGTGGGTCCACGCTTTGCATTTCTTTGTCTTTGTTTGTCTCCCATTTTAACTTGCCCTTTTTTTACCGACAGAGGGTAGAATCTGAGCAATGAGCAATGTGCAGCTAGTCGGTGCAGCAGAAGTAAGAGAGAATCCCAGGAGACCATGTGGCCCGGCGGATTTAGTTTGTACACTCGTCACACACTTCTGAGGGGTGACGTGAATCACAGCTCCTCAGAGGAAGAGCTTCTGCCATGTTTATCGTTGTGTTCCAAGGTATGCTGCGTGGCTTCAAGCACATCAAACACATCTACAAGAATACTGATATTGGGAATGCCATGGGGAACGAAACCAAAGACAATCATAATGTTGAAAACATACATGCCCACAACTTTGCCCCGAGCATTGAGAAACCACACAAAAATTAGCATTTTGTTTAAGCTGACGTTGTTTTTCCGTTATTAAGCCTGAAGTCATTAAAATGTATATATTTACATGGTGCAGTCAAGTTGCCGCATCTCTGGAAGACCAGTGACTGACTATAAAAACCTGACTATTTTCTCGCTTTGGATCGAGTGTAGTGTGGAACGTAATGTTGATAACAGTTGGCGTTTCCATAATCAGGAGCTTTTTAGGGTGTGTGGCTGTACTTGATTTAAGATGAATGGTCAAGATTGATTTGACTAGCAAAGCGGTCCCCTACCAGCCTGCTGTGTACGGTGTTTACGAGGGCCCGGTTGTTTTGCTATGCCTCTAGGCATGAGGATGAGGGGAGAATCTCGGAGTTCCCGCCTGACTCAGGGGGAGGTTCGACTGGATTAGACGGCTGACAGCTGGGCCACATCTCTGGAGGCACGGGGCAGAGAGGCCCCCTGTCTGCCTACCTCTGCACCAAGTGTCAATTTGAGCATGAAGGAAGGCTGGACCGAGCCAAAGAGTAAGTAAGTGAGCGAAGTGGGGCCACTGGTGGTCCTGGGTGGTTTGACATCAGCGATGCGCGGGCTGTGCACACCGTTCGGCATCAGAAAACACACTGTTATTTAGTGGGTTTTGACTTGGGGGAACAAATGTGTACACAGTTGGACGGACGCGCCGACACAACACAAAGCATTCTTACAAGGTGATAGCTCTTGACCCCACTCTAGTTTGGGCTATTATGTTAATGGAGCGGCGTGGTATTGGAGACGCATTTGAAATCACCATTTGAAGACAAACTATTAGCATTTCTAATAATTTCATTTGTTTCCAAATCAAAGCGCCATCATTTCTTCACAAATCAAAGCATTGTCAATAATATAAAAATGGCGGTGAAAGTATCTCGCCTCGGGTGGTATCCTGTACAATTATGTGCAATCAAGATAACAAACTACTTCAAAATCAAACACACTCTCTTTTACTTCTATTTTCACTGATGGGATGTGTAATTAAACCCGACTTCACTTAGTGGAGATATTATTTGTTAGGCTGACTTAAAACATTTGCTCCAACTTCTAGATGAGATTCCTTGATAGATTATTTAAATGTAGCATGCACAACAACTGGCACAATTTAACTTAGCAACACAATGTTAATATGAGGAATGTTTCACTGCCATAAGAGAATTTACTGTAATAGGTTTTCTCTAATCCTGAGAGACTGCTTTGTGTATTTCCTTCGCCGAGACTTGGCTATTGCCTGGATGTGGGCCGGAGAAGACTTTATTAGTTGGTGATGTTCTAGTGTGATTTATTTTTATAAATGAGAGTGGGGTGGCTATGCAAACGGGGGTGGAGGCCAGTATGCAAATGTGGACCCTCATTAAACACAACCATCACACAACATTATCTCCTGCTCTTGAATTGTTTGTGTGCATTAACGAGGTGCAACCATGCCTGGTAACTAATGACAATGTAATGATCAAGGCCCCCCATAATAAAGTCATCAGAAGCCATGACATTTACCCATCGGATGTGTTCAGAAGATCTCTGTTACCCATGCTCCCAAGGTTTGTCCTGAGTTTACAACTGTGAAACTGTTGTGACAATGTCTTGCGAAGATGATAACCATGATAACCAAAATGTTCCTGGAAAATGAAAATGAAAATGAAATATAAAATGCACTCTATGTAGTTCTGCACAGAGATAAATAAATTCCACCGTGCGAACAATAGAAACAGTCCATGGTATTTACATCTATTTTTGTCCTGTTGTACAACCGTGTAGTTTGGTTTCACTTTGGCTTTGTTTCACAGGCTGCACAAATTGACCATGCAACTCTGCACAGCGGTTTTATTTTTGGATCTCTAAACTTTTTCTATGAAGTTGCAATGCCTGTCCATAGGGGCCTCAAAGAGCCTGTATCTGCATATAGATGTTTATCTTTATGGCTTTTGCGAAAATGAGGAGATTAACCCCATAACCAGCAGACATCTAATAGTTGATCTGAGGATCATTAGTTCCCATTAATAAGCCATGGAAGCGCAAATGTTGTTTTTTTTTTTTTTTTTTTTTTTCTTTATCATCTTAATTACATGGCATCTGAGCTCTCAATCAAAAGATTGTACTCTTTACAGATGAGACAGACTCTGCGACATCAAGCTACTTGTTTTTGTGTGTACATCTGAAAAACAACTAATGACAAAGTATATGTGGCATAATAGCACGTACACACACAAACACGAGTGCATACAGACATGCATGCACGCATGCACACACAGACATCAGCCATCTAAACTAAAAAGGGTGCCATTGCCCATTAGAGAGATAGATTGACAGGAGTGCAGAATAAATCTTTGTGGCAGTGAGTCAAAAATATAAATAGAGCACCTAAGATAGATTTGTCTCCGGTGTTGATGAAGTTACCTTTGGGGGTAGAGCGGTGCCTTTTTAGTAATGAGGACAACCACAAACTGTTTGTTCTTCTAATGACAAATGATAGTTTTGGAGGGGCCAGGCAAAAAGCTGCAGGATAACACCCAATCTAAACATTTTCTGCTGCAATTCTCAGCGAAACTACAAAATGTGTGATGGATTTGTGAAAGAATCAGCCCCACCTGGTGGCTTCAATGCAGACCATATATATCTTTTATCACAGTGTTTTAAATAAGTGATCTTGTACCGTATACATGAACACAAAGCTGACAGTGACAATCTGAGTTTGTATTTTTTTTAAATGAAAGCATTACCAAATAAAATAAATGCCCTCCGAATGTGAGTGGACAAGAGATGAAGATCCGCTCACGGTGCAGTTCATCATAAATTATGTTCCGTGACAGAAACTGCACAATTAACACGTGAATTATTTTAATTAGATCAATAAACGCCAGTGAAATCAGGTGGGCAGAGGAGGGGAGAAATGCTCTATTACCCATTTTATCATCAAAGTGTGTGCTGTGCTAATTATGGTAGCAGCACCCAGTCAGAGAAGCCCACCGGAGACTGATAACAGAGGACTGCCTAGGGTTACAGTGATTGCACACACCAACTCCCTCTACACCGTCTCATTGGACAGGTTGACGCTGATATTCATGCAGGACACATAGTGATGTAAATCCCCGCTAAGAGGGTACGGTATACAATCTTTTTTTTTTTTTTTTTTTTTCCTCTTTTCTTTTCTTTTTTTTTTTTTTTTTCTTTCAAGGCAGAGTTTGAGAGCCGGAATCCAATTGGGGCTCTATTGCTAATCAATGTGTGGCATTATAGGTTGTATAAATCACAGTCTGCTGTATGGGTCGTTAAGCGAGAAGCCACCAGGGAGGAATGGGGTTGAACAAACACATAGAGACACAGAACAGAAATGTCTGAAGTTGTGACTGAGGCGTCGGGACCAAGATATCATTATAGTTATCAAGGAGATGATTCAATGGAAAGATCTGGTGCAGTGAGGTGAGGTCATTTGCTCTGTTTACCTCCGAAAACAAAAATGACTCCTGCTTTCCTCCAGAGACGGGCTTCCGCTCACAGTTGCGCCGTTTTCTAATAATGCCATGTAATCCAAGTTCAAATGATTATTTGCAATTTGCAGTAAGCAAACAAGAACAGACCACCGGAGGTGTTCCTCAAATATTAGGAGTCAAGAAGAAAGAGGTTCCTGTGAACATTTTTAATTGAGGATGTAGTTATTCTGCTCAAAAAAAGCATGCTGAAAAATGCACACGGAGGCATTTGTAACCTGAGTGCGGTACAGAGGGAGACCATATGAAGACTCACAGGCCCTTTGATGTATTTTGAATACAGGCATAATGCATGTGTAATTAATAAGCCATTTGCATATGATGAACTAGGGCACTTAGTCAATGTTCCCAGGATACAAATACCTGAGGAAAAAAATAACAACAATGGAACATAAAAAAGGAGTCGACGCAAAAAAAGACAAATCTATGGCCCGCTTCGGATTACAAATACATTAGCAGCTAATTATGTTCTAATTGCCAATATTTTAGCAGGTGTTTGTACTTAACCAGTAGTAATGCCCTCCTGGAAGAAGCTCATCAGGGTTATTCTCAGGTGAATCTCTCTGGTCCTTGGTGATTATGGGATGACAAGATGGACTTATGGTCAAAAAAAAAAAGGGATGATAATGAGGCCCCTGAATGCTGTTAATGAATAACAACAACATTAACCTATTTACACTGAACAACTATATTTAGTATTTTAAGGAAAATGCCACAAAACTTGCTCTGTTTCAGTCCGAGGTATTGTCGGGGCAAATATTTAACACTTCAGTTGAGGTGGTTTTACATGGCATTGAAAGTCAAGATTTAATGGTTTGTCAAATGTATGTTGTTTTTTTTTTTTGCTAAATGTGGGATAATGCCAAAATTGCATTTTTAATTTTGATCGCATTTTAGTTACGTTATGACTGGCTTTCCATATGGTACAGAGCATTGATATACAGCATATGATACATATTTAGAAAGAAGATTTCGCTTCGTCCAACATGCTAATTTGAATTATTTATTACATACGTGGTCAACGCACCAAATTTTGAATGAGCAAACACTGAGTGAACTTTTATCTAAACAATCCTTATAAATAAAAGTTGAACTTAACCATTAAGGTATTTTGTTTTTTTTCCCAAAGCAGCCTTTTACTTCCAAGTATTTGACGGAAGGAAACACAAATCAAATCAGGTTTGTGCTCAGGCAAGCACAGAGAGCAACCGAACAGAATTAAATATGTCAATTTTTGACATAAATATGCCGCGGTAAGAATATTCACCATAATAACAATACTATAAACCATATTTGGAAGGTATAAAGTAATAATAGTTATTTTCAAAGAAGTAGACAAGGAAGTAAAAGGCACTTATTCATCTATAAGAGAATACACACATAACCTTGACAATTATAAACTGTTGCTGGTGCTATGAAATTAGTACTGGGAGCTCACGGTTCAAAGAGGAGTATTAATTTTTCAACCAAATGTTTTCAAAGCAATCACAGACTCTGGGAGGTGGAATTCTCTTACCTAATCAAACAGCGAATGTAACACTGAGCCTGATTAAATATTGAGCTTAGAAGTTTCAGATATCTCTTTTTCATCGGCCTGCTGGCATTTGGCAGCATGGGAGCATCAAACTCCCATAAGTCCTTGGAGTTGGTCCATTTTTGAAAAGTGCTGAGCCAGCAGATGTAATTGTAGAAAGGAAGTGAACCACAAGCGTAGATCATTTATTTTGCAAAGTTGACGAGGGGCCGAATATATTTTCAAAGAATCTTTTCCACCAAAGACATTTCAGAATGTCACAGAAGAAACGTTCGAGGTTTAAACAATTTGATTAAAGACGACCAAATAAAATAAATGGCTTTTCTTTTTAGGTGCCGGTTTCATGTTTCCTGTCAAGGTTCCCTGTGACAATCACTATAATATAATCCTTACCAATTCAAAGTCATTAGTTGTATTTACTTTAATAATTACATCTCCACTTGGAGCCTCAAAGTCAGCAGTTTTTGTGCCAGATGAGAATGACCACAAGGAATTCATCGCTATTGCCGCTAATCTTCACCACTCATTATCCCAGAGACATGTCACAACTGGGTTCTCGTTTAAGTAACTGCCGATGCGAAGAAAACACGTTTTATTTTTGCTGCTTCAAAATTGAAGTACCAACTTGCCAAAACACAGAGGGAGATTGCTTTAATCGAGATTGCATTAAAAGCGAAATGTAGCTTTTGGAATAGCCTCCACTTATATAGCACTTTACTCTAGATTGCATTCACACACACACACACACACACACACACTCACACACTCGCTTAGCAATGGCAGCAGAGTTGCCATGCAAGGTGTGAACCATCTGGAGGGATCAGCGTCTCGCCCAAGGACTCTTTGGCATGCAGGCGGGAGAGGTCGGGAATCGAACAGACAACTTTCTGATCGGCAACTGGTCTGGCAACTGAGTCGGAGCCTCACCACAGTCACCACTGTAACCAGCCTTGACTAAATTTGTTCATAAATGCGCGACATGTACAGAAGAAGGCTACTGAATGCACGAGTTGAAGGATGCTGAAGTTGGAAATGCCGTGCATGAGGCAGAGAAGAGGACCAAGACAAGATTTATGGATGGAGTGAAAGAGGACAGGAAGTTAGCTGGTGTGAGAGAAGAGGATACAGAGAATAGGGTCAGATGGAGGAAGTTGAGTCTGTGGCGACCCCTGAAGGGAGCGTCTGAAAGAAGAAGATGAAGTTCATAAATGAGAGATGCATTATTCTGCATTCAGCTTTCCGCACAACTGCCCGTTGGGATGCCGATGCAGCGAAGTCACTCAGTGTACGCTTACTACGGGACGGAAAAACTCCTCATTGTTAAGCAATTAGATAAACAAGTGAAAACTTGAGTTCCAGACGATGTTTCCGAACATGGCTTGGATCCATCAAAGTGTTGGCAAATCAAGATAAAAAGCACAACATAGCAAGTTCCAATATAGTCGAACATACGTTAATTACTGGTCCATCACAAGGAATCATATGAAACACAATCAAATACAAAAAGACACAGTATAAGGGACTAAACAAAAGGGTCGTAAAGGCCGGTGAATAAGTCTTTAGTAACGATTTTAGAATAGTGATCGAGGGGCCATTTCATATCCCGAGGCAGCTGGTTCCAGAGTCATTGAGCAACAACTGCAAAAGATCTGTTACCTTCCTGAGTCACAGCTGAGGGACATGAATTATGGCTTTGAGTTTGGAACCCACCAGTTGCTCCTCTGTCTTTTTACGATCATGTTTTAGCACTTTAACTCTGCTTCTATCGCACCTCATCATAGATTCTAGTTATAGCCTTTGTTTAAAAAACAGTCAAGTGTGAAGTCAAAAGGAGCACTTTCCAACTATAAAATCTAAAATAATAAAATGTCACAAAGATTCTTACTGCGTAGCGTGTAGTTCAATGTGTTTGCAAAATCCAGATTTATATACCTTGCTTAAACCATCCATTAAAATTACAAGTGTCATTTTTCTCGTGGTTTCACAAGTCTGACAAATCATTTACTCACTTTATGACTCCAAACCCAGAGTTAAATCAAATATCTTTTTTTTCCGTTGTTGTTGTACTCCACACTTACCATTGTATTGTTTGACCTTGAGTAAGATGCTGTCAGGCGCTTTTTAGAACATAAGCGTTGCAGTTTCCCATAATCCTCTGGGAATGTTGAGGTGAGAACTGTGGCCCAGTAGCATTCTGAGTGGCTGGCAGCGGATCAAAAGCAAACGAGGTTCCTGAGCTCATTCCAATTATAACAGCACACACTATCAACTACAAATACAAACAGCACGTAAGTGATAGTGCTGGTGGCCTGGAGGACTGCTGCCAGAGAGCAGGGAGCATGCTAATCAGGATACCTCTTGCCATGGGCTATTTAGGGAATAGCCTATCATCCCACCAATTCCCAATGCCTTAGCCACGGAGACGAAAGAGAAAAAAGGGAGCAAATTCCCTGATCACAATCCAAGGACAAAATATTAGAAAATGGATCTTTATCTTAGCTCTAGGCCAATATCCATATTAATTACTGAAAAAAAAACAATGCAAAGGTGCTGAATAAAATATAAAAAGATTTGTCAAACATATCCACTACACTTAAGACCGCCTTTTTTTTTTTGCCTTCTTACAGTTTAACGTTGTTCTAGAGAAATAAAAAAGGGAATGAGAAGTTTTAGCGGGGCTCACTGAACTCACTTGCACAGTGGTGTCATACACAGTGTAACATTTGCATAAGCACAATGTAAAAATACAAACTAACAAGAAACTGGGCAAAAAAAATATATAAAAGAATACACGGTTCACACTCATCCGTACACTACTTCACACTGTTCACTACAGTTAGTCTGATTATCCATAATAACGTCACCCCAAGCGAAGTCTGCCACTGCAGTCAGACAATCCAGCAAAGTGCTTTTTTTTTTTCTTTCCTCTTTTCCTTTTTTTTTAATTCGGTTGAGTGTCTCGGGTTGTGTGGTAACATGTACGCTCCCCCACTTGCATGAACAACCCCTCAGAGCTTGGCAACTCTACAGAGCCATGCAGGGGCGACGGAGTACAGCGGGAGCCTGAGCAAGAAGCACACATTGTGCACCGCGGGACCCCACTAGCACCGGCCTTAAGGCATAACTCTCAAGGACAAGGAAAACTGGGGCAAAGAACTTCCAAGCCTCCCCCTGGTAGGGCAGGCAGAGGAAAAACATGCCTCTGTCTGTTTGAATGTGGCAGGTGAAATCACACCTGAAAGGACGTGTTTTTTTTTTTTTTTTGATCAGTGTACAATTACTGTGAATACATACAGTGCAGTATCATAAACTGTTCTGAATATCACAAATCATGTAGATTATTTTCAATACCTTTTTCCATAATTTGCGTGATTTTTTTTTTTTCAAGCTGTTTCATCCTTTGTCCAGTCTTTTCCTCCAGGTGAGCTGCAGTCAGCACACATGCATTTAGTGTAGAAGACTAATAGCAAAAACACGTTTGTGCATGAAGATGCATTGAACTGTGTTTGTGTTGCACTTGCTCTCCCTTCAGACATTAAACTCCTTGTCGAATATAGTTACCGACTTCTACGCGAACGACGCCAAGTAGTAGTAATAAAATTAAAATGGGAACAGCAACTTACTGTTGCTCAAACCCATTAAAGGTTATATATCGTCAATGCCTTTTTGATTGCACTTTTGTCCATCAAATGGATACTTGTTCTAAGAGCGGTTGACGCAGCAGCGCTCTCTTTCATTGTCCTTCTAGTCAGGCGCTCAGGTTTACTGTGGGTCAGCCCCTTCTCTCTTGACATCAGAGGGAGGGAGCCACACTGATTTAAGATGGAGTACCCCCAACCAAACCTTGCCACATCGACCCATGCCACCATCCTGGGCCTCTAATGGAAGTCCTGGGTATCTAGACACCTCCTCTGCTATGACATCGGCGTCAAGTCGCGCTCCACTCATCATTGGAAGCAGCAGGCCTCACAGTCCTCTTTTTCTCTCCCAGGGACTCGCTTTTTGGGAACATTGCAGGCAGATGTGTCCAAATGAGCACGTTCTAATTTGTAGGCCCAGGTTAATGCTTCGCCAGAGGCCCTTGAAAATCAATAGCTTTATTTCCCTAAAATGCTGGCGTGGTGAGACCCAGCTCACAGGGTACTTTTAATACCACCATAGTTCCAGTGACGACTGGGCTATATTGATTGTGCCCATGTGCAACTACGTGCGCCTTCTGGGGATGGATCTATTTGTGTCACCCTGAGCAGGGATGGGGGCTTCACTGGAGGAGTGGAGAGCTCAGCCAATGGAGGATGCCAAAAACATCAAAACAGTCATGTTTACAGATTACCCAAAGGGAAAGCAAATTACAACAATTATGCAGGCTGTGGGAATACTTATATCAGCATACCTGCTATTTCACCAAAGACTATATCTATGAATTGAACGGATTAAAAAAATGCACATTCAATCTGATTTGAGGGCTAAACCCTCATCAAACGATGGGATTTAAACAAAGCACATGACTTCAGATGCAGAAAAAACACAGCGGGCTTGCCCTGTGTGTATATATGTTAGCTCCCAAAGATATTTTCACATGGTTTGGAACTAATAGCTTACACAAATATCTAAGGCGAGCATGTTCCTGGCAGGCAAAACGATTAACACACATTACTTTACATCGTCTCCACGATATCTTTTTTAAACAATGGCAATTAGTCAAGCCTTGTAAACCAGCCAAAACTGCTGTACGGAACAAAAAACCAATTTACTCAGGCAGCCTTTATATCAACACATAGGCAACCTACAGATGAGTCTTATCCAAATCATTGGCCTTTGTTTGCAGCTGTCGTGACATATTCATGACTGGGGCCATAATAGTCAGATTCCTGTTATATCCCCCTGGGAGAACAGAGAAAATGGTGTCACATCCAATTACTGCAGTACATTGTAGAGGTAAATCAAAACTCGTGCCATGATCTCTGGAATCTGAGGCACACACAGACATCACTGCAGGAGCAAAGTGAGACAACCGTTATATCAACATTGATAGAATATTGGAAAACATATTCTCCTGATAACTTGGAGGTCATGTATGGATTACACCGGGAAATGGGATTAGCTGGGGGCTCTTGGCTGCAGTCTTCTTGCAACATAAATTGACATATGCAACATCCACAAATAAGTAAAGCAGACAGCTCTTGGTCTAGATCTGAAAATCATAGATTTGTTTGCCAGCCTGCAAAAACTGAAAATGCAGATGAGGACGATATGTTCCCTCGCTGGAGAACCGAACAGGATGCCAGGTCCTTCTGCATCTTTCGAGCACCAAAATCTCACTTTATTTGAAGAACTGAATAAATGCCTATTGTCTTTTTCCTCCACAATAATGTTTTGGGGGCTGGACTGTTTGGTAGTTGGAGGGTATCTAAGGAGTGCATAGCCCCGTTTCACCCTGGAGCAGTGCAAAGCTCCTGCCCAATAAAACAGGCAACATCCCCAGGGCCCCTCCTTCAACCCTCCAGTCAGCGCTTGTTTTTGCACCATTTATTTAGTGTGACACATCTCCAATTAAACTGTGGAGGCTGCTGCATTCCCCCCATAACTACCTCTTATACCTCCCCATAGACTTTCTGTCACACTGAGAGTGTGGGTATGAGAGTGAAAGGGGGAGTTAGAGGAAGAGAGAGGAAAAGAGGGAGAGAGAGAGATTACATCTTGCCTGCCAGCTATGATCACAATGTCATTTTCCCCTCAGTGGTTAGAAGCCTCCTCTGAAAGGTGCCCTGAATTATAATTATCAAAATATTGAACAAGATAATCACCTTCTCCAATGATGCTGCCACTTCACTATTTGCCGCGGCATCAAAGAGCATGCATCTAGTACTGCTCTGGTGGACAAAAATCTTTGTAGATTGTCAATAGACAATCCAACAAAGAAAAAAAAACCCAATCCTGACAGTCCAGATTCTGCACTTTACATTATAGGTCCATCGATTTAGACATATAAGGGTTCAAAGATGATCTTTCATAGGTAGTCTTCCACCCACTTCCTCATCCTCCCCCAAAGGCCCCAGACAGTCACAGGAGGAGTGACTTTGTCCGACCGCAATGCCGTCTGCGAGGGCGCAGCTGAGGGCAGCAGCTGCCAGGGAGGACTGGTGGGGGAGCGCCCAAAACGCCTGCTCTGCCAAACGAAGGGGCCAGGGGGAGCCCCAGTGGCAGCTGGGAAGGGTGGGGCGGCCAGCTGTGGAGCAGCAGGATGGTGGGGTGACTAGGAGATGCCACTAAACCTGAGCAGCAAAACATGGACACACGACTGCACACACAAGCACCTACAAAGATTATACACAGGAATAAAGTTCACCAAACACTTTCCGTCTGAAAGCTCTGCTGCACAGCCTCTTTTACACATATCAACTCATCACCTACACCGGGGTATCACAGGCTGTGGACCTCTCAATACCAACACCACTCGCCCATCACGTGCTTCACCCTCACATCTGGTGCACCATCTGTAACACTCCCCCAATTGTGACAGGTAGTCCCTCTCGCTCTCTGGAGGGAGCAAAGGGGAGAAAGGGACATGGAAGGCAATTTTGGGTGTAAATGTGCTCTGGATCTATCTAGATGCATCTGGATACGGCAGAAATGGTCTGGAGCGGGGTGGGGTCATTATCAGTTGGAATCTGCTTACCAGACAGAAGATGAGGACAGAACAATTATATCATGATGTCGGACTATGACAGCGCCAATAGTGCGGCTCATGTTTTTTTTTCTTGCCATGAGTGATCTCACGCTTGTGTCAACTTGATCCCTTCAACAAGGTCAAAAGTTGTAAATAACAATAGCCAAATATATATTAAAGATTCTTCCAATTTATTATAATGTACAGTTATACATTACCATGACATAAATGTGACCACCAAGTGGACGGGGTGCAGAAGGCAAATATTAAAACAGCCATATAAACAATTTCAGAGGACAAAGTATTCCTCTATATTTTGCTGCTGTACAGAAAAGCTCAATAAAGAATGCACCACAATAGACACCAAGCCAGTGATAAAAAAAAACTGCACAACCAGTCTTTACTGTGAAATTTAGGAATCAGTTTCAGAACATTATTTTCAGATCTTATGTTACATATTTGACAGTAACAATCTTTATTATTCACACACACAACACTATATAAATGACATCAACTCAAGATGTTTATTCAAAGGGAAAAGGGACTCCAGCAATGTCAGCGCTAACAAAACAAATAAGTAGGAATGCTTTATCATAACAAGTTAGATCTTTACCTGTCATTGACTTGCAGTCGACAGACACGGTAGAGAATTGACATATTCTTGTAATTTGTAATAGAATCTACTGAATTGTGTGTGCTTTGGCCACATTTGTCATACGACCGTTATTCTGTCATGTAGTTAAAAAAATATCTCCATCATCTAAATTTGATACTTTTTTTCCATAATTATCTCAAAGACAACTAAACACGGTAGGCAGCAGCTATTATGTTTGAACAAAAAAACAGATATGCTTTTTGTATGTCCTTCATTGCTTTCCTGTCTGTTTCTAAATTAGATTTACAGTTTTACAAAAATAATTGTGTGCCATTTAAGTTGCAGATCCAATTGAAAAGTACTACAACACAATTCACAAACAAAAGTCTGCTGGATGGGATCATCAATACAGATATATATATATATAAAAAACAAAAAACATTGACACATACACTTCATGAAATAAACAACACAGCTTTAGTACTAGTTTCCAATGTCTCATACAAAGTTATCTTGCTCTAAAAAGAATAAAATATATTTTTACATCATCACATACACCAAGACATGTACCATGGCCTAGCAGGAAGATCCTCTGGTGCATTATCTCTTCTCTTAACCCCCACACATTTCCCTACTGCTGGCATTATTGCTTCTTATGAACAGGGAGCTGAAAGTAAGAGAAACGATGCACCGCAGTAGAATAAAACTCTAGACATTTGAATCGTCTTCTCTGATATCCAAAATTTTGTAAGCCTGTTTCACAATCTGCAATGCTAAAGGATAAGGCAGTTCCATTTTTAAGGCATTGCTGCTTTGAGAAGTAGTGACCAGAGGGCGGGATGTGGTCTTAAAACATCATGACTGAACTGACATAATTAGTTAATGGATGTGATGAACAGAATACGTCTTATAGTCAAGGTTAGGAGCCCATAGGAGGGGACAATGAATTCTGTTTTGTTGTGTTTTCGTGTCTAAGAATCTCTGTAAGTTGCAATTGCTAAGACTACTTAGCAGTTGACCAGAGGTCAAATCTCAGACAAATAACAGAGCGGAGCTGTGGAGGTTGCCGTTACCATTTCTCACTGCTGGTAATTTCCATACTGGCCCTGTGGGGTGAAAAGTGACAGACATGTTACTTGACGATTCAAAAAAACACTGGAGAAAAACATTTACGTTCACAAATCTTAAGGTACAAAAGCATCTGTGGATTCATCCTGATCATTTTGCTGACCTTGAAAAATGGCTGCATTTACTTGAAATGACCGGCAGATGGCAGCAAGGTCCCACAACTTTTCAGCTCAATTTCAATTAATGTCAGCAGCGTCAATGCAGAAGGTAGTTCAAGGATATAGTACTAGATGCATTCCTAAACAGGGGTCGAAGTATTTCTTTGGTATTTTATAACACACATTGTTTCCATAATTGAAAAAGATCATTTACAAAATCTAATTCAAATTTAATTCATGATGAGGCTTATCAAAAGCACAATACCCACTTAATTGGAGAAATAAAGTGCAGACTGAAGCATGTATGCTTTTGGTTATTTTGCTGTGGACAAAGCATGCTGTGTTCTGGACCTCACAACTTACATTTCGACCCCTGGCTTCCAATAAAATAAAGGTGTTAAAAAAAATTATGAATTAACATTATTAAGAAAGAACAGAAGAAAAAAATGGAGGAAAGAAAAGAACTAAAGAGACAGAAGAAACATAACAAATGCAAATTAAGGCTATGTGGTCAAATGTCTAGATTGGACGTTGAGGTCTTCACAGCAACCATTACCTTTGCTTCTTATAGAGCTAGTCAGGGGTTCAAATCCCCGGGTCTTTATTTCCTCATGTGCCCCTGAATATTCAAAGATAAAGATATCAAAGTGTAGCTCTGGTCCTCACATAAGACCAAAGGAAATACAGGGCAACAAATAGATCTTCCTTTCAACACTGTCAGTCTGTAACATATTTAAGGAAGAATCCTCTTAAAGCCCTCATATTTCCCAGGACTGGCATGCGATATTAGCCAGGATATATAACGAAGATTAAAATTAACAAATGACAGACAATAGAACCATACAATGTTTTGGGAAGAAAAACTTTAGTCCCAAATATGATGATAGCATGCATAACATATTACCTTTTAGGAGTACTTTATTTCTTCACTCATTTTCACTTACAATAACAAAAAATATACACCTGAGTCTGTCAATACACAGCATAAGCGACAAATTATAGCAGATGTCTAGGCAGGTTTGGCTGACTGTCTTATGTGCAAAGTATACTCACCTGGTCGTAGCCATAAGGGCGTTGTTGCTGGCCCTGTGGTGGTCCAGGCTGAGGGGGGCGATAGCCACCATACTGCTGTCCCTGCCCCTGGGGATAATTGGGATATTGCCCAGGACCACTCTGGGAGGGGCCTGTGACAAACATTGACACCTTAGTTGAAATATTTGCATGAATGACACACCTGATTGACTAAAATAGTGCAGTTGCCTTTCATTTGCCATTATAACAAAATTTAATGACACTGTGCTTTTTGTTTAAATGTGGCAGCGGCTTGACTAATTGCCCTCATGTGAATCAATAGACCCGGTCCAGTTTCAGTAGGGATAATATTCCTTGTAGTCACATGGCTATTCAACCACAACGAGTAAATAACTGTATTGTGATCATTTTTTTAAGGTAGGAAAACATGATATATAAGATGCGCCAGTGAAATAGAATAGACAAACTTTATTGTCATGGTAAAGAGCAATGCAATGAATTTGAAGTGACAAATTTGCTATAAAATAAAATACAAAGTACGGATCTAATCATACTCAATACAATCCATATCGTTAGATACAATAGTGTGAAAGATCATTAAGAAACACTATGGTTTCAGTTGATGGATGGATGCACTTTGGCAGCGGTGATGGCAGTGGCTGAAGTATATCTGAAAGACAGCCATGCTGGAAGTTGTGAGAAATTAATTTGAATATGTGCTCAAAGATAGTAAAATATGCAACTGTCAAAACCAACCATATTGCAAATTTACTGGATCTTTCACTTTATACTCTGAGAGCAAACTAGGACATTTGTTTACCATCACTAACGACAGATAAGAAAAGAAGACAGTACACTATTTGATTAGATTGCCCCCATAACCACTGCTTCAATAATGAATGCTAATGAGTAGGCCAGGAAAAAGCGAATGTTGATTTCTAGATGCAAGGAGATATCAAGGAGATTCGGTTGGTCTTCATTAAAGGAACAGGCTTCATTAAAAACTGGGGAAAAAAAAAAATTGCTGCCTCCATATATTGCAGCCATGTATGCAGGCGCAGTGACAGACTGAGCAAAGCTTGACTGGGGCTGAAGTCAAATGAGGCCCACGCAGCATCATTAGCCGCTCGTAATGCCTTACGCTGCTGAGCATAACCTTGTGGGCGCCTGCAAGAGAAAGCATGTGTGTGCGCCAGATGGATCTCACCTCACAGCCTCTGCCTCTCTGCTAGCTCATTACTAACATGAGCTTTGACACAAACAGAGGCTGAGTGATGGAAGAGATAGACGAAAGAGCTGCAGGAGCTTGCATACCAACTTTTCATGACACTCAACGGTTTTTAAAAATCCTGTGTAATTTTGGTTACATCTTAATAGGTGTGAGTTCATATTTTAATAAAGAGAAACATGGGCAAGGACAAAGCATAGAATCAGCTTAATTTGTCTTCCAATCTTCTCTTTTTTTTATCTGAGTAAGTAGCTTTTTCATTAACCTGATAGTTAGGACTATTCACTAAGTTGTTGACATTCTGACAATGTTATTGTCTAGCTCTACTAGAGTTGAAAAATGTGGCCTAAAGATAAAATAATTTCTTACAGAGCTTGACAGTAGGTTTTTTTTTAAACCTTGACGCAAACAAAGCATTGAACACCGTTTAACACACAATTCAAAGCTTCTATTTGCAACTTTCAGTGCAAGACAATCAGGCAAAATGTAGTAAGCCAGTTCAACAGTGTGCAAGATTTTACTTTGTACCTTAGATTAATTAGTCTACATTCCACATACCTGTCTCAAGTGGTGCATTGACTTCGTCTGTTCTGAGTAATTTTTATCTTTAAACCAACCAAACTTACACAATTCTTTCAAAACTTTGCAGGTCTTTTTGTTTTTAATGGGGATGAATTACAAAAGCCAGCACATCGCCTGAGCCTGAGTTAACAAACAAAGAGAGTACTGAATCATCTTAATTTTTCTAAAATTAAGAATAATGTGAATCACCATGAATCTTTGTTAATAAAGGTTGTTTCCCTCCAGTTGCCTTAGAACAAGAGAAAATGTACTTTTAACAATATGTCGAAGTTGAAGCTATAGAGCTCAATAACTTTTAGCTCCAGAGGGAAAATTTCCTTTCTTTACCTCCACAGACTTTTTTGGAAAAAACACAAGTTTTTAGGCCTTGCATCCAGGCAACTTAAAAGAAAATGAATCATTGAAGAACTCCTCAATTCTTCAAACACTAATCAAGGGCCTGGTCGTGTTGGCAAGAGACTGAGTGTATTTGCCCAAGTGCCCCCATTCCCAGTGTTGCATTTCAATTCTTCCAGTGAGTTCCCAACTCATTCCCAAACAACACAAAATACATGATTCTACTACCATATTCTGGGTCTCCCCTCACATGGACTTGTCAGGAGTATCTTTGACGGGGGATATCCAGGAGGGCATCAGGGAAACACCTGAACTATGTCTTTTAAATGCACAGGAGCAGCTCCAAGCTTCCAAATGCTTCTTTGCTCCTCGACCTCTCTCTGAGACTAAGCTTAGCCCCCTGTGGAGGAAACTCAATTCAGCTGCTTACATCCGAGACCTTGTGTTTTTTCAGTCATGCCCAAAAGCCTGTGACCATAGGTGAAAAAATAAAAAGGCTGTGAATTGAGTTTTCTTTTTAAGCTCAGTTTGTCCTTTGCCATATTGGACCGTGGCAGTGCCGGCATCACAGTTATTGGAACACTGACCTTCATGTATACTTTGCACTCCAAAAAGAAGTGAAATTACGGGTGGTCCTCACTTAATGACGCACTGGGTTAACAATGACTCAGAGTTACGACAGGCTTTGCGATAATATCAAAATAGACTTGGAATGCACTGGCAGCGGAGTTGTGAGTTAGTATGTATTGTAAGCGCTTACCCGCGCTTATAATTGGCCTACATTCATGCAAATATAAACATTAAAGGAAAAAAAAAAAAAAAAAAGAGGTAAAATAGCACGGTACAAATGGCCAATATGTATGCACATACCATACGGTAGAAACGTTGTTTCGCTTGACGACGAACTCACTTAACGACAGACCCCTTGGAATGTAACCCTGTTGTTAAGTGAGGACCACCTGTACAGCATATCTTCTTCTGGACTTCTTTTCCTTTCACGCGTTGCCACAGCAAATCAACCTTTTCCATTTAACCCTAATCTGTTTATCCTCCTTTCTCACACGAACTAACTTCACATCCTCTCTCACTTTGTCCATAATCTTCTTCTCTTTGGTCTTCCTCGAGACCTCCTGCCTGGCAGCTACAATACCAGCATCTCTCTACCAATAAATTCACTAACCCTCCTCTACATGACCAAACTATTTCAGTTCGGTCATGTCAGTCTCTGACCTTCTCTCGAAAACATCTAACATGTGCTGTCCCTGATAGACTCATTCCTTAGCCTATCCATCCTTGTCACTTCCAAAGAGAACCTTAGCATCTCAGCAACCTCCGGGAGTGCTTCCTGTCTTTTCTTCAATGCCGCTGTCTCCAAACTGTACGGCATCACTGGTCTCACCACAGTCTTATACACCTTTCCTTTCATTCTGGCTGATAATATTTCTAATCGCATAGTAGCCCTGGCACTTTTCTTCACCCATTCCAACCTGCTTGAACCCGTTTCTTTACCTCTCTTTCACACTTACCGTTGCTCTGGACTGCTGACCCTAAGTACTTGAAATCTTCCACCTTCTTGATTTCCACTCCCTGTAGCCTCACCATTCCATCTGGGTTCCTCTCATTCACACATATATACTCTGTCTTGCTGCAACTAACCTTCATTTCTCTCCTTTCCAGAGCATACCTCCACCTCTCAAGATTTTCCTCAACTTGTGCCCTGCTCTCACTACTGCAAACAAGAAGGGGTTCAGAGCTGATCCCTGATGAAGTCCAACCTCCACCTTGAACTTCTGTGTTACCACAACAGCACACACACCACTGTCTCACAGCTAGCATACAGCTCGCATCCTGCATCAGTCTAACATACTTCTCTGCCACTCCAGACTTCCTCATACAGAGGCACCCTAAGCACCCTGTCATATGCTTTTTCTAGGTCTACAAAAGTACAACACAGCTCCCTCTGGCCTTCTCTGTACTTCTCTATTAGCACTCTCAAAGCGAATACTGCATCTGTAGTACTCTTTCTGCACATGAAGCCATACTGCTGCTCACAAATGCTGACTTCTGCTCTCAGTCTAGTTTCCACTATTCTTTTCCATAACTTCATTGTATGGCTCATCAACTTTATCCCTCTGTACTTACCACAATTCTGCAAATCCCCCTTATTCTTAAAAATGGGCACCATCAACTTCTATATTCCTCAGGCATCTTCTCACTCTCTAAGATCCTGTTGAATAATCTCACCAGAAACTTTGCGGCTGCCTCTCCTAGACGCTTCCATACCTCCACAGGTATATCATCAGGACCAACCACCTTTCCACTCTATCCTCTTCAATGCCTTCCTCACTTCACTGTCACTAATCTCTGCTACTTTGTGGTCTACAATAGTCACCTTTTCTACCCTTACCTCTCTTTCATTTTCCTCATTCATCAGCTCTTCAAAGTATTCTTTCCATCTTCTCATCACTGTTCTAGCACAGCATATATAGGAGCAAAATACAGCTGGAGAACTAAACAACAGGAAGTTAAAAAAAAAGTTTCTTTAGCAGTGGCTGGTTTTGTTAAAATAAGGAATACCATGTATAAAATCAAATGTCAAATGTTTTGACTTTAAAAAGGACCAGATAAAGTTGTTTTACAGTAACTATTTTAATATACACTAGAAAGCAGTGTATTGATGAATCCCTGCCGTAGAATGAAAACCCTAAGAGGACTTAGAGGCATAAATATGCTTTACTGTTTGTCTCATTTGAGAAGGTGTTGTTAAAAAAGCACAAAGATTTATTATTTCTTTGAGAAAAACGCAATTTATAATCACACTTTAACCTGGGGTGCCACCATTGTTTTACTGGCGCAATGCATGCAAGGTTGATGACGTATAGAGGTTGCTCGTGTTCTTTGGCTTCTCTCTAGTGTTTACTTACACTCGCTACGGTATATACTGTAATAATACCACATTGTGCTGATTTTGGGTACAGTCAAAAGGGAAACAAACACACTGATGCTAGTCTACACAGCTTTCCAAGGGACAGGATGAGAAGGAAGAAGTAGGAAATTGCTTGTGGACGCACAAACCTTCCTAGGAATCTGCGGCTGTGTTATTGGTGCTTCTGTCCAGACACATTTAACATTTAGCTGAGCTTAGCTGCTGAAAAAAAACTCACAGTTGCTGCTAGTTTTAAAAGGAAGACTAAAGCTTAACGCTGTGCTGACAGGTTTTCTTTCGCAAGCTTACAAAATAATCCTTGGGAAACAAGTGATGCTCGCTCAAAGAAATATCACAGGCTGGAGACACTGGATGTTCTCCTGCAAGATGTCAACAACCCTCGACTGCACAAGTAGCATCTGATAACGGCCATGATCACAGAGGAAACTACCAATGAGTCACCCAGTTGGCCAACTCCTCGGTCAGGTCACTCTTTCATTCCAACTGAAAAGGTTGCACAATTGACATATTTTTTGTACGGTAAAATGAATATTAAATTAATATTAATTTAATATGACAATAATGTCTTGGATACGAGGGATCCCTTTAAAATAAAAAAATGTTTGGTTCCAGACTTGCTAGATATTGTTGAAGTCTATTGCTGAACATGGAATCTTGACCATTGCCTTTTTTCTGAAAAAGTGTGAGAAGTTGGGTACACTGAGTATACTAGACTACACTTCTTCTTCTTCTTCTTTCGACTTTTCCCATCAGGGGTGGCCACAGCGAGTCAACTTTCTCCATCTAACCCTATTCTCTGTATCCTCCTCTCTATATGTATATATGTATACAGAATAACAGCTTTGGAATCTGAATGCATAAGATGTGAGGAGAATGTGGCCAGCCATTACATAGGTAAACTGCTGTGTCTTACTGACTGAAATTAGGATCTCTTCCTTTTCAAAAACTTCTTGGCAGTTTTTGAACCTGTTGAACTTCACGTGGACTATCCAGATAATTACTTTTAAGTATCTGTCTCACTCTAGTGTAATCATGTCTTTCATAGGTCCACTTTGTTCAGAACGCTTTTCTTCCCAAAAGCAGTTTCAATACCAAAAAAATGCAGGCTTCAGACAGTTCCTATCCAAGGCTAGTTTCCAAGGGGAAATTTCCACAACCGCCATTAGGATACCAATGAATAGGCAGTTAACATGGTTCAACACTGCACACAGTGCCACATTGGTTAAGTGTAATGTTCTTCACAGTGAATGTACTAGATAATGTTGCAACTATGTTAAGAAGCTTACTTAGTATCAACTGATGGTTCTTAATTATGATATAACCATCAATTAATACCCAACAGTAAACAAGGACTGGCACATGGTTTCAAGTGGTACACCGCCAAGTAATAGACCAATAATTTGTTCGCCACCACAACTAATTATATTTCTCCTCAACCAAGAAACAATCGTGTGAATATTTGTTAACGTTTCTTAAATCCCTGCAAAGTATGATGTCTCAATGTGTTTATTTCATGGTTAGGTGTTCAATGAGCAATAACCACAACCTCTAATGAAAAGTTATCAAGACAGTTTTAAGAAGAAAATTAAAACAGTTGACAGCATCACACACAGGACTACATCTGTCTGCATGACAGGGAATCTTACCGTAACCCTGCTGCTGTGGCGGGTAGCCCTGCTGACCTGGGTACTGCTGCTGGGGAGGGTAGCCCTGCTGCTGAGGAGGGCCTTGCTGATATGCTTCTTGCTGTTGGCCATACTGGGCATTACCTTCAGGGGGCAACAGCATACAATGTGAACAACTGATAGACCAATGCATCAGAGCTGACCTGAACAGTGATTTGGCACTCCTTACAACTGCATTATCACACCATCACTGTGTGTACATTTTAGGACACAGCATTATTTGGCATGAAAAAAGCTTGAAGATGAGAGCAAGAACATAGTAAATTAAGATCAACAAAAGACAAAAACAAAAAGTGTAGCATATTCAGGCAGACAAGGAACTTTTGGGAAACACAGCATGAAGTATTTCCTCGTAAATTTCAGTAAAACCTAAATTCACAAAGTCTTAATGGAGTAAAACATTTAGTTTTACATTATTTGTTCAAATAACACTTAGCATTTAAAAATGTTTCGAAATCTCAGTACCAAGCTCAAAGATGCATTTAACAGCACAGAAATTGAAGGCTATATATGGTTAGTGGAAAATTATCCCAACAGCACCAATGAGGTTGTCCCAAAGTTGTCCCAAAGCCAGCCACCTCATTTATGAAGCTGCACTTCGTAATTTATAGCCTTCAATTTTTGCACACCAAAAGGGAAATCTGTGTGTATGGAAAGACAAGGGAAAACAGTACAGTCAGTAGAGGGAAAAAAAAAACAAAAAAGCAAATGTTAATTGGACAAAGGAAGCAAAGGATTTTTTCCTGATGACTCCGCTACTATAACGCCACTACCTCTAACCAGACCAATTTAGGGGTGAATGATTTATCATGTCGTTCTAATCATACCGTATCATTTTCAGAATCGCAAACCACTCCTGTGCAAATTGCAAACAGTATTTTCTCAGCACAGTACCATATCAAGAGAGGCGACCCTCGAGTACACTGATAGCTAAAAATTCCAAACTGTATACCAACTCAATAGAGCAAGTTTTCTTATAACCTGAAGGATGCAGTTCACAATGTAGTGTCTTTATAAGACTAGGCACAACCAAGATTTAAGATAAACACTGTCCTCCTGTTTTCCAACTGGTGGCGCAACAAGTATTACTATGGGATGACATTGCAAAATAGGGGTAAACACTACCCCGATTAACAACTTCAAAATCGAAAAATATTTATTTTCCAAAAGATCCCCAACGTTGCTTCAATATTCAAGAATATACTGGAAAACTTCTTCTGTCATGGTCTCTTTGCGTCATATGGATCGCAACACAACTCCTGGGTTTGTGTTTTGTTGATCTCCTACCTTCTGAGGCTCCCTGTCCTGCGTGACTGTACTGGTCCCCATAGTAGTCTTCCTGCCCTGGGTACTGCTGAGGGGGTCCTACATACACATACACACAACATACACACAAGTAGTTTCAAGGTGTTGTTGGACTGGATGTGTGAGGGGAGGAATAAAGAGGATGGATTCCTTGCCACTACTTCGAGAGACAGCTGTCTTCTGGGTCCTTGACTAACTTTTATGTTGTTAGAGGCTCTTTGTTACATCTTGAATTATCAAGACGCTTGTGAGCAACAGATGTGGAAAAAGAGGAAATTGAAAAGAATGGAAGAAAGAAATGCAAGGGAGAGGGTTAGGGAGAAGAAAAACTGACACTCACGACTTGCACACTTAACAGACACACTCTGGGGTGGTATACCTTGCTGTGGTGGTCTGTAAGGGGGCATTGGCCTCTGCCCCATGACATGATTCCCTTGATTGACCTGGCCCATCATACCCATTGGGTTCTGTTGCCCTTGATAATGTTGCCCGCCACCACCTGGAGGCATGTTATACTGCTGGGAGGGAGGCTGCTGATGCATCATCGGGCCTGAGGTACACCAAAGAGTTTTGTGTCAAACTATATTGCACGGAGAGCCAAACTGTAGTAGCTTACCTTCAATCGATTTCTTAAAAGCAGACATCAATAAGAAAGACGATGAGATACCACAGCATGAGACAACAAAACAGATATGCTTGTGTGTCACAGTGTTACCTTGATTGGGCTGCATGTTCATGTTTGGTCGTGGCCCATAGTTTCCCATGGGCTGGCCTTGCGTCATGTTCATCTGGCTCTGTGCTGGCATTCCCTGGGAGGAGGGAACAGTGTGGTTGTATACACCCATTGTGCCATGGCTACTGGGGGGCATGTTCAATGAACCGCTGGGCATGTTTGGTGGCTGGCTAGGGCCTGGACCAGGACCTTGCATGGGCATATGGTTAGGCCCTAGAAACACAAAAAGTCAAAGTCAAAGTCAGCTTTATTGCCAATTTCTCCACATGTATTGGACATACAGAGGAATCGAGAAGACGTTTCTCATAATCCCACAATGATATGAAATTAAAAGAATAATAATAGAGTGAAAATTCACAGTAAAATGAACTGTTACATTATACAGTAAATCTTAAGCCAGAGGTATGAAGTATAAAGTGCATGCACATGCAAACTGATATTTGACGGCATGAGGGAGTGGGAGAAGAGGTTTTTTTTTGTGCGATTTAGAGTAAAGGTTAGTAAGTAGAACCATAATGCTATATGGTACAATAGCAGCACGATGGTTTTCTCTGTGACAGTGCAAAGTAGCAGTAGTGCAAAAAAAAGGGGAAATTTTCAGTATATTGTCAGAGTCCAGTAGAGTGGGGACAATCAGCATCCGATGAGTGAGAGGGGTAGTTGGGGGGGGGGGGGGGGTGAAGAGAGAGAGTACAACATGTTGGGGTTGATAACTTAGATTGAAAAAAAAAAAAAGAGAAGATTGAAAGACAAATTAAACAGATACGATGCTTTGTCCTTGCCTCTGTTGAGCTCATACCCATGAAGCTGTAATAATAATTAAAAAAAAAAACATGCGCCTCTATTAACGCATTTATTGTAATTACAGTCCTCGCATAACAAGCACTGGCAGAAAGATCCAATATAACCTGTTTCAGAGATTTAGCATTATACTTAGGACTACTAATGTTGTCAGTTGTGGAAGTAATGAATTGAGGTTAGCCATACTAGGAATCCAGTCCTGAAATAAATTCCCTAAAATTCCTTAACATATATCTTTTAGTCTTTGATTTCTATTTACAACATCTTTTTGGCCCAAGTCATTGGACACACAAGCAGCGTGGCTCATGTCTTGGCTTCACTAAGCTTTTTCTGCTGTTCCCTGCACCTCCCACAATCAGATTGCTGAGCCCAATGGAGGAACAAGTCCCAGTTGAAAGCACAGGCTCAGCAGGGCAAACAGTAAAGCAATCACAGTAAGGAGAACCAATGTTCTGTTCTCATAACCGACAGGGAACGAACAGAAGAAATCCTGTTCAGCATGGGAGGAAGCCTGGGAAAGAGGAAAGATGCAATGAAGGGACCAATACTTGAGTAGAAAGAAAAAGTGAATGAGAAAAGGGTGGGGAGAATTTAAAAGAAAAATACTAATGAGAGGACAAAAGGTGGGGTAAAGACCTGGTGATAGGATGATAGAGAGGGAATTTGGAATTTGAGTTTTGACATCATAGTGAAAAGTAGAAAAGGAAGGAAAAGAAAGAAGGTTATTAAATGATTAGACATACTGTGGGAAAAGGTATTGAGAAGAAAAGGGATAAAACTAATATAATCTCAAACTGATTTGGAAAAAAAAAGATTTGAGCAGTTATTTTATCCTGAATTTAAAAATCACAAATCAAATGAATTTCTGTGGCTCGTAATGACATTTGATTTCAAAGAGGACGAGAGCCTAACAGATCCACTTGTGGCTCAATATATAATAGTATAATGCTTTATATCAAGAAATGTAATAGCAATTGATCCACAAATATTGCACATTATTTATTTGCCTTAATTTAAAATAAAATTGCCTGTTATACTAGATTTGACTGATGATTTGTCAGCTGAAAATGTGTTCCGTAAACTCTCCTTGATCACAGGGAATGACTTTAAAGATTATCAAACCCTTTCATTCCACAATAACATGCAAGAGCTATGAAATCTAAAAATGATGACATTGTATTTTGCCTTGTTTGGCCAGTATAAGTAAAAACTATTCTGGGAAAAAAAGAGTGCACTGCTGAGCTTGTGAACTCAAAAAGGCCTAAACATCCTCAGAAGACAACAGTGGTGGATGATCACAGAATCCTTTCCATGGGGAAGAAAAAAACCCTTGATAACATCCATTCAAGTGAAGAACACTCTCCTGGAAGTAGGTGTATCAGTCGCCAAGTCGACCATAAATAGAATACTTCATGAGAGTAAATACAAAGGATTCACCACAAGGTGCAAACCATTAACCAGCCTCAGAAATAGAAAGGCCAGAATTGACAAAAACACCTGAAGGAACCAGCCCAGTTCTGGAACAGCATTCTTTGGACAGATGAGACAAAGGTCAACCTGTATCAGAATGATGACAAGAAGAAAGTCTGGAGACAAATTGGAACAGCTCATGATCCAAAGCACACCACATCTTCTGTAACACATGGTAGAGGCAGTGTGATGGCAAGGGCATGAATGGCTTCCAATTAGTACTGGGTAACTTGTGTACATTGATGATGTGACAAAAGACAGAAGCAACCAGATGAATTCTGAAGTGTATCGGGATATACTTTCTGCTCAGATTCAGACAAATGCAGCAAAGTTGATTGGACGGTGCTTCAGGTGAACAATGATCCAGAAAATACTGCAAAATCAACCCAGGGGTTCTTTAAAGAAAAGAAGTGGAATATTCTGAATGGCCGAGTCAATTACCAGATCTCAACCCAATTGAGGATGCATTTCACTTGCTCAAGACAAAACTTAAGGCGGAAAGACCCACAAAGAAGCAACAACTGAAGACAGATGCATTAAAGGCCTGGCAAAGCATCACAAAGGAGGAACCCCTGTGTTTGGTGATGCCCATGGGTTCCAGACTTCAGGCGGTCACTGCCTGCAAAGGATTCTGTACAAAATATTGAGAAGTAGTAACATTTTACTTCAGGTTACGTTTATTTGTCCAGTTACTTTTGAGCCCCTGAAATGAGGAGCGTTTGTCTAAAAATAGCTAAAATTCCTCCATGTTTAATCATAGATTTTTGTTCAATCCCTTGAATTAAACCTTAAAGTCTGCATTTGAATTCCGTTGTAGTTGTTTCATTTCAAATCCAATGTGGTGGCATGCAGAGCCCAAATCATGACGACCGTGTCACTGTCCAAATATTTCTGGGCCTAACTGTATGTAATTCTGTGGTTGTTCATCTGCCCCCAGCCTCAGTCTTTCACCACACTAAAACTACAGTGGTAGCATTTTCTTGTTGGAATATAATGCCTTGACTTTTACTCCTTTAGAATTCACAGTCATTCAGCAATATAGCTCTGTTTCAGAACAAACAGGCATTTATGTTTGGTGTTTCAACTATATCATAAATATATGTATTATTAGTATTGATAATAATAAGGTGACATCACACTACATTATTGTAATCATGGAGTAATAATGAAAAGGGTGGAAGCACAAGACCACCAGAGCTGCAGAGAAGGTGACATCATCCCTCAGAAGAGCGACCTCCCTCACAGTTCTGTGGTGTTGCTAGGCAACCCAAGTGAGACAAGGACTGAGGGAGAAGAAGGGTACAGAACAGCAGAGAGCAAGACTTACCAGGCATCTGTCCATTCATCTGGTTCTGCATGTGTGGAGCTGGAGGGCCACCGCTGACCATTCCCTCAGATGGCATGTTGTGACCATGAGGAGGCTGAGGGGGGGGTCCACTTTGGTTCATCCCACCAGGGCCCATGGGCATGTTTTGAGTGGGTGGCTGCAGGTACAAAAACACACACAAAAACATTACCTCTACAATCGACACATCTAAGCCCAGCGCATCCATTGAAGAAAAAAAAAAAAAAAGTCCATCCACAAAATAATCAAATAAAATATGATAATGTGATACCTTTGAGATAAGATGAATTATATCAATTGTATTGCACTTGTCTCTAATGTATTAGTTAATATATTTAATACTGTTATGTACACCAATTACATAGATACAGAAATACATCACCAAAAAAATTTAATAAAATCAATAACACGTCACAGAAATTACAGGACATACGGCTGTTTAAATATAAAATACGAGACAAAACATTTTAGCTTCCACTATTTTTTCACGTAGTAAAATGGGAACATGATGATGAAAATATTTTCTATCTATTGAAGAACATATCATACAGATGACTCGATGCCCTTTGTAAGATACATTGTAATCTCCGTTGCTTATTCTTAAGTTTTATATTTATTCAGCATTTTAAAATTTCTGTGGAATGTCAAGAGCTTGGCAGTCAAGTGAAGTTCTCCTGCTCCATGGTAGAATTGAGCACATATTCTGCTCAGTATGGTCAGAAAACTATAAAAAACTGTTCGTTCTAAAAATACTGTGAACACTGAGAGTTTTGTAGACCACGCTCCAACCTGTTCTTCAAGGAGAAAAGTAGGAGAGATGTGCATCATGGTGATCAAAGGTAGATTCAATAGGAGCCAAGTGAAAACTATGATTTTTTGGGGGGCAAGTAATGGCCTAGTTTGTAAAAGAGTGGGGTATTTCTGTTTCCTTTATGCACAAATAATATAACATTACCCATTCTCCACACAAAGAATTTCTTGAATAATTGAGCAAACAACTTTAGCTAGGAAAGCTTATTTAACTTCATTAGAGTAGCTTTCTGCAGCTCCGGTGATGACAGCAGTGGTTGGTTTGAGTCTGTGTAGTGTAAAATGTAACAATATATTGTTAGTGTTGGGAGGACTATGGCTGTGTCCTTGCTGTCCTTAATTGTCATATTAAATAGTGGATTTCATTTTAAGAAAAAGTCTGGGGCTCAAAATATGACAAGAATATATTCCAACAGTTTTATTCAGTACTGTATATCAAGAAATCTAATAATTGATCCACAATTATTACACATTATTTGTTTACCTTGATTCTAATTAAAATTGCCTGTTAAACTAGATTCAACTGAAAAGCTTTGTCGGCTGAAAACATGTTCTGTAAACTCTCCCTGATCACAGAGAATGGTTTGAAGATTATCGAACCTTTTCATGCCATGTCACATGCAGGAACTATGAAATCTAAAAATTGTGACATCAAATTTGGTCTTGTTTGGGTGGCAAAAGTAAAAACTATTCATTTTCTGAATTTACTGTCTTCTGGCTTCAAAGCGATGCAGCCAATACAGCTTGAGAAGAAGATTGAGTTGTTGCTTTTTTGCTTTTTCTCTAGTGTGCTCCTATCATCTTGTGAACAACATTCTCCGATATCCATGTGAATGCTAGGATTTGGGGAAAGAGCAAATGTTTAAAATCAATTTTTATGTATGCCTTATTCCCCACTCCACTGTGATCCTGTACTGCCTCAGGTACAAATAATGCCTGACTTAGAGACACCCGCACACTTATTTCCTTGTCAAACAATGAAATGCACTGTATAAAAACAAGTTAGATTGTATAAAAAAGGAAACTTTTAGGTTATTCGGATGAGTGAGCTGCGACCGGCAGTCAACAAGGACCAAAGATTCTTAACTGGAAACACCGAAGTTAACATCAAGCTGGTGTCCCTGACACTCTGACGTGTGTTTATCTGTGTTTTTTTGGTAGCAATACTGATGATACAGACAATTAATTTGTCTTTTTCCCACTACTAAGTGTCCCTACTTTGGGACTTACAGACAATTGCAGACAACTGAAAATACATATGTAATTCTGTGGTTGTTAATCTGACCCCAGCTTCAGTCTATTACCACACTAAAATGCCTTAATCCTTAGTCCCTAACTGTCACAGTAAATAGTGGATTTTTTTTTTTTTTTTTTAAGAAAGAGGCATTCCTTTTAAGCATATATCAACAGACACAAATGTGTCTATTATCAAGACAATATATTCCAACCTCAAATATCTACAACAACAGTATTTTTTGTGTCAAAATGATGCTGAGTTCAAAAACAGTCACATCTCCACATTGTCCAGGTACAGGGCTTAGGACAGATAGTGGTGTATCATTCTTTGGTTAAGTTGAGTTAAGGGATGCCTATTGCTATCCATTTATTTGACAAAAAAACAAATATGAAAAAATACTTATACTTACAGCAGGGAGGAGAGACTGCATGTTCTGATTGGAGTCTGCTATAGTGGCCAGGTAAACCAAATTTCTGTGCAGCATCTGCTGATACCTGTCAAAATACAAGGTAAGCACTAAGAGTTTTACATCATTACAAACTTGAGATTGTTATTTCTCGACAGAACCAACAATCGAATTTCAGTTACTTACTGTGAACATTCTGCTGATTTCCCTTTGCTCTGAAAGTCCATTATGCACTGAATGAGCTGGTTGTTTTCGTCAAGTAACTGCAAAAGTAAATGCAAAACAGTTAACAAACAAAGTAAGATTTTATACAAATATTTAGAAATGGGGACATTTGGATAACAGTTGAAGTGAATAGTAGCAGGGCGATCAGTGAGACGTGTGCGCTTGTAGCTAACAAAAGACGCGTCTTGCTAGCCTACTGTCTTCAGCTAACACAAAAGTACAGGCCTCCGTTCAATTAAAATACAATCAAAATTTAATTTGGCAATGGTCCGCAATCATCACATGGTAGAATGACTCGGGAGAGATTCATATTCACCGCGCTTTGACCCTGCATCATTGTTTCCGATCTATTCACAGTTGTACTTGGATGAGCACTTCCACACAGATTAGCTCATCGGCTAGCACCGTCTGACACCACCGTCTCCATTCTGCGTCGCACTAAAAAGATGAATTACCTTTTGTATGCCAGCAGGTGTTATATCGCCCTTTCCACGCTGTCTGTGAGGTGCAAACGCCACCGACATGGTGATTTCTAACGAAATATTGAGAACTAACGCATAAACGTTATAAGTAGCTAACACACTTCATAAATCAGTAGAACTCCGATCAAACAGTTCAGAATGGGATGCGGTTTCAAAATGGAACTGTCCAACTGGGGGGAGCATGAAAAAAAACGAAAGCCAATTAATGATAAATACGTATTTTTACCTAGACATAAACGCATTTTACGTATAGACTTGATTTGATTCTACAATGCCTGAAAAAAATGCCCCCATGGGCAGGAAAACGGTATTTTGTTTTTATAAAACCCAAGTCTCACCCATGTTTTGTAATGAAAGCGCCCAGCTCTAGTCCAAGAGGCCACGGGATATGGGTTGCTCAATATACGCGGGGGGGGCATCCATAGTTAAATTTTATCTTTGTAGATCATTGTTGTCATTATTTACCAGTGCTTTCGTTCTGTGAATATGTCGATGTTACCATCCATATTGCAAGCTGCTTAGTAAAATACGGAGTATAAAAGTATCTGCATAGAATTCAAACCGTGCGGATTATGCTTCATAAGACAAGCCTTGTATAATATGCCTCAATAAATTGTAAAACACAATTTTACCGATTTTCTATGGTAAATGATTCAGTTTTAATATGTAACCATTCTTTCACGTTCCTATTAGCCCATGGTCTCTGCTTTGGTATGGCCCTGGTTCAGAGGTCATGCGCAGGCGCTGTTAGTGACATGAGCTCGAGAGACCCACTGAGCGGCGGCTTGCCTTAACTAACTTGCTAACTCATTTGGTTTACCTTTCCTCTTTTTCTTGCGATAGTTCGTCTCTTGCAAGGCAATGGCAGCAAGATATGACAGAGCTATTACCGTCTTTTCTCCCGACGGCCATCTTTTTCAAGTGGAGTATGCACAAGAAGCTGTCAAGAAAGGTTCCACAGCGGTAGGTGCTAAAGTGAAACTAAAGGCAGGACAAACGGCAGTTAGCTAACAAGCTAGCGGCACACACTATTACATTAGTATTGTGAAATTCTCGATCTTCAACGTTGTCTTCGTTGACAAGTTTTTGTTACATTTCTGAACTACCCCTGAAATCACTTCTATGTAAAGTAGCATCCATCCATGAAATAATTCAACACAGTTTGTTGATGGAGCCATTAGCATGCATTTGTCGCTGTGTCATGCTTGAAGAAATTCAAGTCCAGTTACCAAGACAAGAAGATCTCGACAAGAATTCGTGCTTTCAATGGTTTTCGTTTCATTTTCATAGTAACCTCCCAAAATAGTTGTTCACTCTGTTAATGCAACGCTTTCGTGGTTTCATTAACATTGTATTATCCCAGACTTGCTAAAGGGGCGACATGTATTAAAAAAATTGAGAACCTTAACTTAACCATATAGATAAAGTACAGCACTCTAAAAAAATAAACTTCCGTTGTGGTTAAGCTTTCTTTGTGACCATTGTATGTAATTAGACCAGCAGGCTGTGTTTAATAAACATAACCAACCAATAACGTTAAAATAATTCAGAAAATTAAGAAATAGTAACATGTCAGAGTCAAATTTGAGTTTTCTGTGTGTACTAAAAGACTTAATACTTTTTTGTTGTAGGTTGGAATAAGAGGCAAAGACATTGTGGTTCTTGGCGTGGAGAAGAAATCCGTGGCAAAGTTGCAGGAAGAAAGGACTGTTCGCAAAATCTGTGCACTGGATGAGCATGTGTGCATGGCATTTGCAGGTACCCCCAGTAACAAAACAATCTGAATAAAAATCATCATCCATTTCATTTTCTGCTCTCACTTCACACTGTGCTTGCAAACTATAGACCTGCAACTATTGTTGTATGTTAAACGCTACTCATTTATTGGTTAGTGGTTTATAGTGTTGCTAAGCTGGTCTAAAATGGTATTTTTGCAATGTATTTCTAATACCCAGCACTACCTTTTAACTCCATGTAGAAGAAAAAATATATACTTAACCATGTAGAGGAAAAATTATATCCTTTACCATGTACTCAGGTACAATTTCACCAATAGCCTCCAATGAGCTCAGCAATAGAACCAAGAACTTTTGGTCAAGAGATGAACACATATCATCTATGCAATACCATGCCATGTCATCGACAAACAGTAGTTTAAATACTCTTTAAACAATAATTTTCTTTAAATGGAAATTTGTTAAACTGTAATCCATATCAAATCAGATTTTTTTGGATTGCACAACACTCCACAGGTTACGATATACCCAATGTGTGTGCATTTCTGAACCAGCACTGCACAAAAAGACCTACTTATTAGGATCACTTGACAAAAAAGTCACCTATTAATGCATTTAGAAATGGTTTAACTAATATCTCTTGTTGTATTTCTCTTATATGCCTGATAACCCATTAATCGCTTACCATTTTCTCCAAGGTCTGACAGCAGATGCTCGTATTGTAATAAACCGAGCTCGTGTTGAGTGTCAAAGTCACAGGCTTACTGTTGAGGATCCAGTTACTGTTGAATACATCACGCGGTACATTGCTACATTGAAACAGGTACTTTTTGACAATACTTTGTTATGTTATGGACGTTATGTTATGGATGTTATGTTATGGACGTTATGTTATTCTATTCACGTAATAATGTTACATTTTAATCTTTTATTTTTAGATTGTAAGCATTTATCCCTGGTTGATTTAAGTTTATGGAGCAGTATGATAGGATACATATGTTTGTAATCATGCTTTCTTGTTTTTTAGCGGTACACTCAAAGCAATGGCCGCAGACCTTTTGGCATTTCTGCGCTGATTGTTGGCTTTGACTATGATGGGACTCCCAGGCTGTATCAAACAGACCCATCAGGAACATACCATGCCTGGAAGGTAAGTGACCTAATTCCTATTGTTATATGATATGGTTATAAAATATGATTTCTAAATACCCAAGTGTGAATACTGACTCCATCTTGTGTTTGATTTTCCAAAAATTAGGCCAATGCAATTGGTCGTAGTGCCAAAACTGTGAGAGAATTTCTGGAGAAGAATTACACAGATGAAGCCATTGCTGGTGACAACGAGGCAATCAAGTTGGCTATTAAAGCTTTGCTTGAGGTATGGTCAAGTCTTTCAAGGGAGATAATTAAAATGTTTATACTTATTACCTTTCATACAGCAAGATTATGGCTAACTGAAGAATTGCATTCCTGAGCTTAGCTATATTTGCTTTATAACACTAAAAAAGGTCCTTGGATTTTCCACTTCCACTTGTTTTATTGTAATAGTGTCTTTAAAAAATAATTGGAACATGTTTATTGACATTTTTATGTCAACATATTGATGTCTACCAGTTAATAAAATTAAAGACGGCCATCAAACCGTGTGATTGAAGCAAGCTGTATAATGATCCACCAGTATTTCTACCCTCCCAAGACCAACTTTGCTGCTTTGATTGATCAAGCTATGAGCAACTCAAATAAACATCTTAATTTTGAGCAGCCGGTCTGAGCCTTGATGAGTGTTGAGATCAGCTACATCTTTTCTTTCTACTATTTAGCTTCTAGTAAGAGATAGGAATATAGACATTGGAACTAGTTATTTTATTCAAACAAGTTTTATATAGTCAGTACCCTCTGACTCATTTTGTCAAAATCATGTCTTCCTCTAATTCATGCTTTTTCTAACTGCTTTTGGTGCAAAACAATTACATTTTCTTTCAATGGGGTCATGAGTCCAGTTACCTAACCCCAAAGTCATACCTAACCTCTTACTAGTCTCTCTATTTCCCTTTTTCATGATACAAATAGCCATTATTTTGATGTTAATAATATTTTTTGCATCCTTTTATTTTCTGAATAGAATATTATTCATGAATCAGAATGATTCTGCATAAGAAACAGAATCAATGTCAGGTCAGTGCCCTGTGTGCATCTGGTTAATTCCAGAAAGAAGGATTTGGTCTTCTTCTAAACCCTCTGCCTGGCAGCTCCAATTCCACCATCTGTCTACCAATATATTCAGTATCCCTCCTCTGTACATGACTGAACCATCTCAGTCTGGCTTTTCCAAGACATCAAGCATGATAGATCATTCATGATCCTATCGGTCCTCATCACTCCCATGGAGAACCTCAACATCTTCATCTCTGTCCTCCTACTCTTTCTCCTGTGTTTTTGTCATTTTTACTGTTGATTATGTTCAGCAGGACCATTGTTTTAAAAAACAAGAACATTTTATTTAAAAACAAAATTCATGTATGGATGTGGAGAATTGATTTAAAAAATAAAAAATACAATATCACCGTGAAATGGTATTCCCTATTATTGTTATCTACCTTTACGAACAGATGCAGGATTTTTCTTATTCATGTGTATGTGTCCACAGGTTGTCCAGTCAGGAGGGAAAAATATTGAACTTGCTGTCATCCGACGGAATCAGCCGCTCAAGGTAAATTTGCTGTTTATTTGTTTCGCCTGTTTGTTTTGCCTTTATATGAACCATATTTATTATTTATTGTCTTGCATGTCGCACAAACTGTTCAGCCATAATGTCCACTCCCGGGACTTCATTTATTTCCTAATCTCCTTCGTCTGGACAGAATATGGGAGAGATTTTCCTGCTCTGGCCTCTTGACCTTGAATGTTTGGTTGGATTTGTTTTGCATTTTGGGGGGTGGCTTGAGGGAGCAAGGCTCCGAAATTTGGTTTTGTGTTTTTGAGATTTTGTTCTGCTTTTCATTTAAAATTTTTAAATATTCTCTTCGTAAATCTGCCTCCCCATCTAAATGTTGCTACCTACTTTGGTCATAAATGAGATCATCAGCAAATAAATATGGAAAAATACTTTATATGTACCATAACAAGCTGTCAGTGTTTGCTCTTTACTAATGACATGGATGCTCTGTCAGCCTTTTGTTTTTAAGTGCACGACAATGGACTGAGCTCATTAACGTGGCAAACTACCTCACTCGAGGTTTCCATGTATATGAACACTAATAAAAAATTTCATAACATGATTTAACTTACATAAAATCCCTCTTTAATTTAATTTAGTCCTTTAGTCACATTTCCATATGTGTGGCGCGGGGGGGGGGGGGTTAGAGCGGTCATCCTTGGAGCTAAACATTCCCCTGGTTAGATTCGATTCCCTGCTCTTCTTGCCCTGTTGAAGAGTTGTCCAGCAAGACACTGAAGCCCTAACTGCTCCCTGGCGCTGTTCGGGGTTGCCCTCTGCTCACGGTCAAACTTCACCGATTTTGTGCTGTATGTATCACTAAATGTGACAAATAAAAAAGCGATTTCCAAAAATAAAGGTCGCTTTTTGGCCTATCATGTCCCAGAGACTACCCAAGTACATGTGCGTTCATCATCGCACATGTCCACCAAGTTAATTTTCAATTTATGTTCATATTGTTTAATGTCAGTTAATTGATTTTTGTCTTGGCTTTTATCAGATTTTGGAATCCAAGGAGATTGAGACACTGGTGGCTGAAATTGAGAAGGAAAAAGAAGAGGAAGCTGAAAAGAAGAAGCAGAAAAAATCCTCTTGAAGTGCTTGTTTTTTAATTATTGCACTTGTATTGCAGTAGCTTCTTTGGGTTGCAGATTTATGTTTCAGGAGTAGTTCTAGTTATTCAAAACATACTTCATTTTAAAGAGCTGAATCGTAATTTGAGACCTACTGATTTCAAGTTAAGATTTTTTTGTGCGAAACTAAAAGTGGGGATCAATTCATTCAACGCGCCCAGTTGTTGATTATATGAAAGTACGCATAACGTAGGTCCCAAATTAGGCTTTAGATCTTAAACTGAGCTCATAGGCTACTTTTCTATAATTCATTAAACATCTTTGATGGTTATGAATATCACATGAGGAAGAAAACATTGTATCATTCAGAATTATTATGAATCTCAATAAAAGCTTACTTGTTTCTAATAATGCTTATTGTGTCATGTCTTTAAAACATATTGCTTCAAGGTAAAACGGGTAGTGTCTGTAAGGCATATTGAACTAGTAACACATTTGTTATTCAGGCAAGTATTAGAAAAGGTACACTCATAACTATGTTTTGAAATGCCACAAGGAGTTGTGTTATGTGTAAGTAAAATGTTTTTCATTTATCTGCACTGTTGTGAATTATGGTGGAAATAACAAGGAAAGGTACCTCAGACTGCTTCAAAAAGTGCTCACCTCAGTCATTTAAAACAAATTAGTGACGAGTGAATTAAGTGTCTAATGGTGGCCCTACAAGACCCCCCTTTTTGCCTTTTTTTTTATATCACCCTAAATTCGCTTATCAAGCAACCACTGCTCTGAATTCTCAACGACACAATTATGGCCGGCGGTGTGGTAGGGCTGCTTAATGGGATCCTGGCCTCAGACCCCAGTGGGAACTTTCAGTGACTTTAATCTGGAGCCCTTTGAAAAGTTGTGCCGTGCTGTGCTGAAGAGCCCCGGGGGTTCCCTCTGACTCTTACCAAAGACATAATGGTGAATGGTAAAGTCCTTCATTTAGAGTCATCTCCCCAAGCTAGGATTTCCTGAGTGGGTACCCTGGCTGCCTTGACTCCAGCAATTCCACTTTGTCTGAAATTTGTCTTGTGTGTCTTCTACGATGGTGTTTGGGCTAACGTCAGATGATCTACTTAGCGCTGATATTATTTTCTGTGTTGTCATTAAATCTTGAACGTGCAATAACATGAGAGTAATTCTGATCGGTGGTTTTAGGTGTTATTTCTCTCCTACCATGTCCTCACAGCACGCTATCTTTCCTGCCACCACTACTGTTCTTTTCATTCTCAGATGGCAGAAAATGAGGTGTTAAATTAACTGAATGACAAAACTACCCAAACTTCAGCAAAGTTCATTTTGGGTAATCCTCTAGCTACAGAGGTTATTTGATTTATCTTGTCAATAGTCAAGAGTAGCTTATTTTGTTCTGCTTCTAAGATCCCTCTGTTTTAAACTGCTTGTGGGGAGATTTTTCTTTTTCTCTCTTTTATATATTTATTTTTCCAGCGTTGTTGTTGCCTATAATCAGAGCTACTGCGCCTCAGGACAAAGTCCATCTCTCATCGCTGGCTGCTGCTCATCATTAATGCAGAAAATAATGGCTTCACCAGAGGTCATTGATGGAGGAACAAGGCCCGAGGACATGTCCTCTCAAAGCAAGAAGGCACACCGCTGCGGGCTGTCAACCGAGTGCATTGTTTGTATGCAAACACACAGCTTACAGGCCAATTGCACATAAAGTCAGCAAACACTGTATTAATGTGAACATGCAACAGATTAAAATAACGAAAAAAAAACAAAAAACTGCCCACATCTCTTTTCCACTTTCCTGCTTTGAAAATTCACCCAAATCTTTGTGTTCTCATTTCACAGTCATTCAAGAACAAATGCTAAAAATGCACATGTTAAAACACCGAACCTTTTTTTTTTAAGCCTTTCTCATGACATGTCTTGCGTTGCTCACTTATCACTTTGAGGATCTACACATCAGACGCTATCCTAAAGCCTTCCCCGGCCATCTTTCATAGTACGCCCCAACTGGGATGCTGAATCTTTTGTCAGCGCATAATGTCCTTAGGTTCAAATAAGGCAACTGCTTCAAGCATGGAAGCACACAGACACTTGCATGTCAGGGGAACTAAGGTTACAGTAGTCCTCTGTTAGGATTGTCTACTGCTGCAGAATTACCCAAGGTGTCATCACCTTCTGCCAGCAGAGCGCAGTGTTGCATTAAAACCAGCTGTTGTCATCATATCAGTTTCACTTTCATCTCACTTTTTTGTCCTACAGATTGACGGTATGACACCTCCAGCTAACAGCAAACAGAATGTACTTGCTACTGAGGTTTTTTTTTTTTTTTGTCTATTCTATAACAACACACACGCAGTCATACAAATCAGAAAGGCGCTATGAACAATTGAATGCATCGAGAGAGAGAGAGAGAGAGAGAGAGAGAGAAAGAGAGAGAGAGTTGTTTTGCTTAAAATTGTCAGATGAAAAAGCAACATTGCTTGTGTCCTCAAGCAATGGCCAAGCTGTCAAACTGTGTTGGGTCATAAAAGGCTATGCTCTCAACACTGTCCCTTTTCTGCTTGTCACATGTTGACAGTTACACACACAAACTATTTGTGTATTACGGATTGGCCCGCCTCCACTCTTGCTCCAGGGCTCTGCAATATGAAGTAAAGTTTGGGCATATTGGTGTGCTGGCTTACATATCCATAAGCGATCAAAATATGTTCTCTTTTAACTCCCAGCTCCGGGGGTACATTTTGAATATCATTCTATTATCTCATATCACACATCTAATCTCCTCTGTCCTTAAATCTCTTCCCCCTCTCTCTCTCTCTCTCTTGCACACATACAATGCATGGCATATCTTGATTTTCTTCCTCAACACACCCTCCACCCTTCTGATCATCACACAGAGAAACAAATTCTGTTCAGTGGCAAAAAATGGCGGACGGTTTTGTTTCCCGCTTACCTTTGTGTCCACCGAAAAGTGCCGGGATACAACAGTTTATTTTGAAAAAGACTAAAGGCATGGTTTTGAGTTACCCCTCAAGAGTCACCTGTCAGGCGTTTTTGTCACACAGGAGAATACAAGTGTATCCTCCTGTAATTGAAAGCAGATACCACCGGGCCAAATCAAATGAAAAAGGGAACATGGAAGACGAGGCAGGAGAGGACAAAAATGAAGCAGACAGAGCTAAAATAAACAATTCCCTGAATGCTGCATGCCAAAAGCAAATGGTCCTGGGGCTTCGTGGCCTCTCAGGGCCGTGGCAGAAGCCAGTCACACACATCACATAGCATTACTCGGGATGGGGTTACAGGAAAATGTCAGCCGATGCATAAGGAGGAACCATCGGCCCATAGGATAATTAGATTGCCTGAGGGAGGTGCAATCTTGCATTCCCACGATTCCTCTCTTTCCACCCACACCCTCTTTTCATTGTATTTCTGAGTCCATTTCTCTCTGTTTTTTTTTTTTAATGTTTCCTATTCTTTTGTTTGTTTAGGTAGCCGAGCATATTTGCAAATGCTCTATTGTAAACAGAGGCTACTGTGTTCCTGAAATGGAACCTTTTGTGTGGGGCCTCCTCCACAATCCCTGTGGGAATTTGATTGTATTTTATATGGTCTTTGATATTTTGATTTACTACTCAATCTTATAAGAATGATTTCTCCCGCTCTTGCTCATGCAGTGCTCTATCACTTTTCACAGAACAAATCATGCCCCTCGCAGTGTTTCCCCTGTAGCAAATGAGGTCAACATGCAATAATTGAGAAATATGAATATGAGTCACGATATTCAAAGTTGATGTTTGTGATTTAAAATGGACTGTTTTATGAGATCTCGTTACGGTGGGATACTTGAAGCAAAACACGATTGCATATGTTAGCGCTGCTGTATTTATTGTCTTGCATTAGAGAAAGTCCAAGTGAAGGATAGAGAGAATAGAAGAAAAAGAGACAGCAGGAGAGTTCAGTGCAGATATCTGAGTGCGTCTGACAGAGAGGACAGCCCCGAAGGCAGGTCCCAGCCCTTCAGCACCAAAAATGACACATGACTGCTTTGACTTTTGTCATCCCCTGCCTTTCTCCACCCCCAAACCCAAACCTCCAACAAACACTGAGGCGATTATAGACACACACATACACATGCGCACGCATGCACACGCACACACACGCACACACATACACTCAAAGACACACAGTCACACACTGTATACTGCTTAGATTACATTATCTTTATCCTCGGGACATGAGCCCTCCTTGTTGGATGACATTTGGGCTTGTGCAGCACTAAGGTTACCTTTTTTTGCCCCTGAGTTAAAGATGCCTGTCTGCAGCATGCATTTGAAATGAAGGACGGGGTAAAAATCAGATGAGAAAGATTTCCAAAAGCACTTTGATCAGAGGCATCAACAGTCACGCACAAACTTGTTAAGCAGTATGTAAATTTGGGCTGATACTGAATAAAGTTGCCAGAATGGCATGAATCCATTGTGCTGCGATGATCAAAATAAAAGAGGGCTTCATATGCTGGAGGGCAAGAAAGTCACAGACATGAAGGTTTTTTTTCCTTCCTTTTTTTCTATAAAGGGGCTGATGGGATGCAGAGAGGAAAGATGGAAGGGAGGGAAATGAAAGATAGGGGAAAGCCTGGAAGGATCTCAATCTAAATTAGCAGAGTAGAAGGAAGCTTGTGCTGAGTGAGACACATAATTAAATCCAAAGTGATGAAAACATCAGCACTCACTCAGTCACTTGCCTGATGAATTTCTGAAATTGCTACAACAATGATGTGAAGATGTTTCAAAGCTAAAGGTATAACTGTCCTATTGTACGTGAATTTCTCACTTTTCACCGAGTTTTTCTCTCTCCACCCCCTCTCTCACTTCTTTTTTATCACTCCCTTGTTCCCTCTTTTTCAACGTCTGACACCCTGAGATAAATAGATGTTGTCACCAGGACTCTTGTAGCCTGTCAACTTTTAAACAAACAGTTAGCTAAAGGATCACTTTTACAGGAAACCTCCCTGGTAGCCTTCAAAGCAGGACTGTCGGCTTCAGCTCGCTGTGCCTTGTCCATTCACAAAGTCCTATCTGGCGCATGTTGATAGGACTTGCACTGCATACACAAACACACACACCCTTATCAATTAATGATTTCAAATATAGTGCCCTGTCGCTTGGCGGTAATAGAATTGTCATCTATTTTGCCTGAAAATAAAGAAATAGGTAAAAAAATTATAAAAAAAAAAAAAACAAACGCATGTTGCGGACGCTGAGGGCTCTTTCTCTCCCTCCAGTTTCGTGTGCCTCCAGTAATTCTGTCCTCCTTTCAACAAATATTCCCGCACAAAAAGGCCTCTCCAAAAACACGCCTGACTTTTTGTGAAAAAGGGACCCTCAGGTGTGTTCCCTCTCGCTCTTCCTCTCTGCACCTGCACTGTCTCTCAAGTACACTGTGTGTCTCTGTACACAATGGAAACAGTGCATAGCCTCTGGCTCCTCTCTCCAGCTGAGAGCCACCTCTCTCCAGAGGACAGGAGAGGAAAACTGCCAGCACTAACAACTGATCCTGTGAGATAGAGGAGCAGATATGTGAACAGTGAGTGCCTTGGCTAATACTTGCCTGTTTTTGCTCTTCGTTGCTGCCTTTTTCGTTCTGGGCTAATGAAAATAAAAACCAGTTGAGTCATTAGCGGAGTAAAGCAGTGCGAATGTACAAAAATCTTGTACATTATAGAGAAACCCATTATTTTACACAGGGTGACAGGTTCCAGAGGTGTTATACACGGTAATCACAATACCTCCTCATATGGATTCATTTTCTGACCCGAACTGTTTCAGTCACCATCAATCTTGTCAACTGTACTACAAACACAGGTTTGTTTATGCGTTTTTTTAATGTGATGTAATGTAGTAGTGCCAGGCCAAATGACCCAGTACCAGATCAGTGTACCACTCACGTTCCCGGGGGGAGCTGACTAGAGCAGCACTTAGGCGAGACTGGCATTGCAGGTCACCCAGGCCACAGCTGGTAATCCTCAGGCCAAAATGTTGACCTGATGTGAATATCTGTACATCCAGCTGCATGGAGAGATATGCCGAAGCGTCGCACTCGAGCGCAGAGATTTTTCTTTCTTTGCCTTTTCTTCAAGTAGTCTGATCACTGATCCAGTGCGGTGTGTGGTCTACAAAGAGCCGAGCTCCTGGAATTTGTCCCGAGAAAGACCTTGATAGGAATGGGGTCTGAGCGAGAGTGCTTATTTTATTCTCTTCCATGCTGCTGCAGGCTATGGCTGTATTAATGCAATGGCAGGGATCTTTGAAGTTGTGACGTTATGAGACAAAAGCTAATTTCCTTTCCTTTGTTCATTATCGAGAGAGACTTCCAGCCGGGCGGAAAGCATGCTGCGCTAATTATTCCATTCATGAGTTGTCTCTAAAGTATGTAATGGATTTTACCAGGCTTTTCACAGGTGAGAGGTGTGATATGGCATAGACACTTCTGGGGATATGTCGCCGTCAACACGGGGTTTTACACAGATTGTACTTTGCCGATGTATTTGATCCCAAAATGTGAACAAACGCAATCTCTTTTGCAGATCGAAAGGACCACATATAAAACAGTCAAGTGTAAAGTCAGTTAAAAAAATCAATATGTTTTGAGGACTGATACTGTGCTACACGATGCCTTGTGTCTCAACAAATCTATCCTCTGCAGACTGAGAGCAAAACCACTTTGCAGCTCATTAGTATCTGAACCGTATTCCGCAAATGAGTTTCTGACTTTGCGAGGCCAAGTTCAGCGTGTGGCATAATGGGATTTTCATCTTTCCCCGAAACATAACTTGGCAGATCATGAAGGGAAATGCAACATTTCAAATTCCATCTTCACCGTGTACCAGGATGCCACCCACAACACCTGAGCACTCCCAACAAGACAGATGCGTGTCCTACGAAAGCCGTATTGTGAAAATTCTGCCAATCAGAGTCAGATCACACAATGAAAAAAGGCGAGGGATGCGGTGGTGTTTCGAGTGAAAGACATATACATCCTCCACAGCTGCTTGACACCCTGCCGCCTCCTCCTTTTCTTTGTTTGTGCTCATTTCATTCCGTGCGCAGCCTCCTGGCAGGCAGGTCAAGGTTTACCCTCGCACCACACACCATTTCCCTCACATGCCGCCTAGGGGAGGAACACCAGAGGCCTGAGGCAAGGGCAAGCCTAGACAGCTCACACATACTTGCCGCCATCACCACCTCTAACTAAACAAATAAGAGGACAGAAATACCGAGCTCAGAACCATACATGCTGGGATCTTTGTCTTTCTTTCCTCTGTCTGTCACCAATTATAGCTTCCTCTCCTTTTCTAACTCACTCACCCTTTATCTTATTGTACATTATTGATTTCTGTCAGTAGTAAGGTATATGTCTATTAACCGACAGCTTTAATAGAGCGACAATAGAAAGCTACACATTTGCCCCCCTCCGTAGTGTAAGTGTTCATTTTGAGAGTCTGATACTAACCCTGGCTAGAAGCTAGTGCTGGATTTTTAGCTGTAAATGGAAAACGCCTGTGGGCTTTTCATTTTCTGGGCCCAGACGTTCCCTTCATGGTGTCGGAGCCCTTGTGTTCACAGAGTTCATGTTTTACTGTGGGGCTTTTTTTATTTTGTTTTATCTCATAGCTTAGACTAGCTGGGCTTTAACTCCCAGAGGACTCCTGCGTAGCAACAGCAGAGATCAACAAAGTAAGTTTGTTTATGCTGGCTGTGTCCGCATGTTGTCGACTTATACATTTCTCAGTCTCCATTTCCTGCCTCTCCTTGCCCCAGGGGAAAGGAGCCCTCTAATTGGATCTTGTTCTAATTGAGCCTAATACTGGAGCTAACCGGAGTTGGGCCCTGTGGCTAATGAAGAGCTGAATCAAAACTAAGCACAAAAACTTTGACTGTGCATGTGTATGTGTCGTTTTTTTTTTTTTTTTTTTTTTTTAAGTCCACATTCATATGGGATGCGCACATTCTCATTTTTAGTTTAGTCTTTCATTTTGACCTTTTCTCCTGATTTTAGACACTGGCTGTTAGAGTCGGAACAAAAACATGTTTTTTTTTTATAGTCCTCATTTGCCCATTTGATTTAAACTCTATAACTACACGGTGGAAATTTTTCAATCAAACACAGATGCGGTGAAATCCCCTCAAGAACGAGATGATTTTTTTTTTTTTTTTTTTTTTTTTGCCAGGCCTGTTGTAACATGCCAAAATAAGTTGCAGGTAGGAAAACATAAACATAATTTTAATTGATGCACCACATACAGGTAATAAGTAATTCTTTTCTTTCTTTTGTATGGTTTGTTTTCTGCCTTTGATTGTCAGGGTTTTGTTTTGAACAGGTCCCGGTTTCATCAGCAAACCCATTAAAGACTTAGTCAGAGTACATTGTGAAGTTGGAAAATCAGGAATCTGACATCTCTCAGATATCATCGAATTGGTCACAATTACTCTTAATATATCATTTAATTTGCACTAAATACACACAACCAATGATTGCTGTATCTTGCAAAAGGAACGCCACGATATAAATCCTCTAGCCACTGGAGCTAAAATAGACAGCAGATTGGTCATCTAAAAGCTTTCCTTCTTCTTCTTTTTCTCCTCCTTTCGGCTTTTCCCTCCAGGGGTCGCCACGGCGAATCAACCTTGTCCATCTAAGCCTGTTCTCTGAATCCTCCTCTCCCACATCAACTACCGTCATATTCTCTCTCACCACGTCCATAAATCTTCTATCTAAAAGCTTTCTCATTGAACAGTAAAAAAGATAAGCTATTTGGATATTCAGCAAGTAAAACTAATATGAACTTGTTTGATTTTTTTTCCTGAAATATATTATTTAAATTTTCCAAAGGTTTTAGATGCCAGTGAAAAATACGATGATAGAAGGGTTAAAGATTGTTTAATTCCATTTGGGTGTTTTATTTTCAGGTATTGGGTTTGCAGGCGTTCACCTGCTGTCACATTCATATGAGCATTGCTTAAAGGGACTCCAGAACTGTATGTGAACCCTTGTGTGATTTCAGCAAGAGATTCAGTAGAGATTTGGACCGGCAACAATTCACTGCAACATGCCAACGCTCAATTTTATTGGTAATACCCGTGATTTTATCAATGTTTGCTGACATTGATAGCATATTATGAACAATGCATGCATTGGCTTTTCCTTTTCGCACTGAGCAGAGATGTGGGTTTGAAACTGCAGCTTTGTAGGTTTGGTCATATTTACAGAAGCTTTGAAGCAGTACGTGACATTCAGTGATTGATTATCTGTACTTATCATCCTGTGTAAGGGTTGCGAGGGTGCTTGAGGCAACCCCAACAGACATTGGCCAGGGAACAGGAATGGAAGTCAGTTGATCACATGTCCATATATAGAGAGACATACAGTGAAACTTGTGGACAATTAAGTCTTTAGTTAACCTGTTGTAGAACTCTTGGGGAAACTGAAGAGCCTGGGAGAAAACCCATTCATTTTATTCCAAAACAAAAGCCACCTAAATGTGTTATAGCACAATGCCGGGGTAAATCATTATCATTTACCTTAAAATCAAAGACTATATGCATAATGAAACCCTTTTGACAAAACCTTTTTTTGATTTATTCTCAATTTTGCTGTTACACCAAGTACAACTTAATGTTAAATGAAACAGACCGTATGCATGCATTGACAGTTGTGTTGACAACATAAAAATGAAACTGAATGAAACAAGATATGTGCCCAGAGGGAAAGAAAAGAAATGACAATTTTTTTTCTTCTGGCCAAGAAATGATCCTGTTCTGTCTCCATATATATCTGTTTCTATTGACCTGCCTATAATTTTTCCTATATGAACAAGAGAAAGTTGTCATACACCAGTTTCAACAATATAATCTCATTATGGTTCTGAGGGCCCTAACAACGCAACTATATTGAGGGTTACATCGTCACAGTTGTCAAAAATCAAGCTATACCACAGGACAAGATAGGCTATCTGCATTTATTTGTTAACCGCTTCAAAAGTAACAAAAATATCAACGCCATAACATATCTGCCTGGCTCCAGGCTGTTTTTTTTTTTTCAAAGGATATGAGAGCACATGGACACATACACACACAAACACACACACACACACACACATGCATGCACGCACGCACAGACACACACATAAATAATGTGCACACATGCATGTACAAGTACACGTACACACACGGATGCATGCAAACACGCACACGCACACACACACACACACACACACACACACGTCCGCATACGCACACTATGAAGCCATATCCACATATATCATAAACCTGGAAAAATGAGGTGTTGCAGAAGTTGAAGTTGTTTTGGTATAAACCCTCCAGATATGTATGATTCAGATATTTTAATTATGAATCTAATTGAATGTCTTACTTATAATTACACAAGACAATTTTGTGCATCCACCATGTTGATGTAGTCAGGTTATTTTAAGCCATATCAACTGGCAGAAAGTGTTAGCTCCAGGTGTTGCTGCACTGTGGTTAACTATTTAAAACAGAAATAGACATAGGAGTTACTCTGCGCATCTCCAACATATACTACATGTCAGCTTTAAGTTTTTGTCAATTTTTTAACTTTAACAGTTACTCTGGCTAGTTGCCTCAGGAGGCATAAAGCCAGAGTTGTGGTGATTCCAGATACCACCAGAGGGGAGTTTGGTGGAGACACAAACCTCCTGGTGGGCTGAATTTCACTCCCTTAAGGATATCTGCCCTGTCAGTGACTGGAGATCAGTAAATGGTTCCACAGCAGACAGACTTCCAAACGTCCAAGCCTCAAGCACGTAGCCCTGAGGCCAAATGATGATTGGAAACAGATGAGAGAAAGAAAGAAATATAGGTGGGGCTCTTTGTGGCTCTTGTGAAACCCACATAGAATTGATTATGACATAAATTTTCAAGTGCATGTTTAAAAAATCAAGCAAATACCTTATGTAAGTCTGTTGAAAATATTTATTTTCCCAAGAACAGAAGATGTTTTGTTTAAAGACTCGAGAATCCCAGCTCTTTTTCTTTTGCGGGGATACAAACTCATGTATAGACCTGAGACTTTACATGCATGCTTTTTGTGTTTGTTCATAGTCATTCAAGAATGGGATTGGATTGCCTGCATAGCCCTCTAGCTCTTGTCTTCATTTTTGACAGTATTAAACAAATGGTCAGGAAGCCCATTACTCAAGAATGAAATAAAACTGTGTGCACAATAGTGGACATTTGTGTGTGTGTTCTTGAGCTACCCCTTCCTGCACCCTGCAGGTTTCTCTTGGGTTTCTTGTCACCCTATGTCTTTAAGGCGAGAGGTTGGGTGATAATTGAACGTACCCTGGCACTTTAACAAATGTATTGAAAGGGGGAATCGAAAAACCTGTTAATGAGATTTCCCTCCCCGGGCTGTGCTCAGGGTTATTATTCTTATAATTTTCTTAATCTAATGAGTTACTCAAAGTTTATTTTCAAATGTATTTCTCCTAATCACCCTATAGGGCACATGTTTTATGAGCCACTGTTCCTCAGTAGAACTTTAATTTACAATGAATTGGAGTAGGCCCCAATTAAGAATGAAGAATTTAGAGTATTTTCAACTAAACAAATGGTTGGAAATAATTTCATACCATGTGAACAATGGAACACCAATGGCCCTCAACCAAATGTGCACATCATTGTATTTGGGTTTGTTTACCTCGCAAGATGGCTTCTGGCATAGGGAATGGACCATGAAAATGGCTGCTCTCTTTTGCCCGCAGCACAGTATATAGATTGGAGTTTTTCATGTGGCAGTTAGGCTGCTGGGACATACACCCCAAGGGCTGTGCTTTCATTAAGGACAGTAGCTGGGGGCATTATTACACTGCTTCCTGTGGCCACTGACCTTCTTTTTACCGTGGGCTTGCAGCCACACCACATCTCTGCTGCACGGTCTCCCCGTCACTCCCAACAATGCCTTGGGGTTGTCACATGACTCAAGTGACTCCTGACCTTCCTGGCCTCCTGCAGCCCCTCCCCTCCTGTTGGCGAACGGGTTAGAATGATTACAGACAGCATAAGGGTCATATGTGCCCCCCCAAAATGGCGGCTATGTCCTTGGGCCTTTGAAGGAAGAATTTACTGAGCTGACAGTGTCAAAACATCATGTCAGAGACGGCCAACCCTATGTGTCATCTTAAAGCAGTAAAGCTGCAATATTATTCATGTGGAAAAACTTTGGGCAGTGAAACTAAGCAAACATCCATCATTTACTTCAATTCCACTAGAAGCAATAGTCACTGAGAGCAAATTAGTGATAGACGGGACATATACCTTGAGTTTGACCAAATACTGATCTGGGCTGCTTGAATGGGCGCAAGCTAGATAATAACAGTCCATCGTCACCAACCTCCCTGGGCTGTTTTGAAGCCATTTCTGCCGGGTTGTGGATAATTTTGGCCGTGAGACAAACTCTGCGAGAAGCAGCTATCGGTAGTATAAGATCCTCGGTGAGGGAGGCACTCATTGATCAGAAGCGGTACGGTGGACTCCAGGCATTGTAGTTTTGTGCTTGAAGTGTATAGACAAATGTCAATAAATATCACCCTGATCCCTTTAATTAATGGCTTCAAGCTAAATGTCCTGTGTTGCTGTTGTACCGAAATATAGACTGTAAATCATTCTCATCTTGCCTATCCACAATTAAGAACTAGTTCCAAAATGTTATCAGCACCAAATGCTCACACAGGACACGAAGGTAGGTTAAAATAATCATCTATGGGGTGGCCTGCCTGATTGGCGGATTGAGATATCAGACCAGTTCTCATCAGCACCCCCCATACTAATGCCTGCAGGCAAAACAATTTTGTCCTCCACTAGTAAGCAATTAGATTACATTCAAAAACACACACATTCACACACACAGTGCTTCCACACACTATATTCAACCGACGCAGCATTCTCTTTTCTTCACTATGACACTTGCTTCCTCCATATGTGTGAATTTGTGTTAGCACAAGGATGTGAGAGAACACACACACACACACACACACACACACACACACACACACACACACACACACACACACACACTCACACACAGTAACACATAAACCCACACCCACACACACACACCCACACATACACACACACACACCCACACACACGCACACACCCTGTAGGTATAAGGTTCCAGTTGGTATATCTCTGTCTCTAAGCCCCAGTTTGATGCCCTAGTCTCATGGTATCCAACCCCCACTCTTTCTGCATCCCCTCAGGCTTCTCTCTGTGTGTATGTGTGTAAAATGGCTACTGAACCAAGAGGGCATTGTTTCTCTCCACTGGGGTTTCATAATTGAACATTCACATTGATGCACTTATTCAGATGTGTACTAAAAGTAGAAGTAACCCTGCTCAGTCTTAAAGTATGCAACGTGAGGTGAAAGCTATAAATCTGACCCAAAATTTTTTGTAAGGTATCAAGCACATCATACTGAATATACATTTGCTGATGCACATGCAGCAGAAAATTATACTGATCAGATGTTTTTCACAGGATGTGCAAACTCAAGTCAAACTGCATCAGGTTGTGTGTCTCTTCAAGACATGTGTGAGGGAAGCAGGGAAAAGAAAAGACAGCGGGCAGCAGGGACAAACCCGTCATCTACTCAGATCACATCAGGTCTGTCGGGACACATTGGAGCACAGCGAGCCTGATGGGATATGCCCGCCAGGGGTGCGAAGAAGGCCAGATGACATACAGAAACAGGGGCAGGCAAATAAGGAAAGAAGAATAATGGATGGTGTATAATCTTCCTTTTAATGCACAATATGCTTCAACAACGTGCATGTCATTATGAATGTTAACCCTGACTAGATTATGCACTAATTATACAGTAACACCATAGCACCACACACATACACTTACCAACAGTCACACAATGAAGCATGCACGCACACTAAAATACATTCTCACTCCTCGCACACACACACACACACACACACACCGACAAACACGTACATGCATGTATGCTCAGTGTTATTGCCGTAAACATGTAGCCTGGATCTCACACCAGATAACCTACATCTTGAACAACATGGCACATATGCTAATGTGAAACGTGAAGGCAGGACTTTTATGAGTTGCACACGATGCATATGCTTCTGCGTGTGGGTAAATGCACAGACACGCTTGGGTACATATGTCCGCAGGGGGAAAATGGGAAATAGACACTTCTCTTCATGCCTGTTCTTTAATTGGGGCATTTATTGTTTTGTGGTGGTGTTTACTTCATTAAATTAAGGCACATTTCAGAAATGCAGCATGTTTCAAGGTTTATATAAGCAAAATTTTGCTTTCAGCCATTAAGTTGCAAATTAACATATCGTTATGACTGTGGGATATGCCAGTTGAAGATGCTTTTACATTTTCACACTAATCAACTTGACTTTAACATGTTGGATTTCAGTTTGATTTGCTTTCATCACAAATATTGTTTCCCCCCTAAGCTGTGTGTATCTGCTTATTTATTTGAGCAGAGTGTGTTGGTGTATTCGTGCCTCTGAACGAGTGTGCATTTGTGTGTTTCTCTTAGCTGTCCATAGCACCTTCATTTCAGCCAAACTGTTGTATTTCTTTGTAAATTTGGAGAGTTGTGTGATCGCTGTGTGTGTGTGTATGTGTGTGTGTGTGTGTGTGTGTGTGTGTGTGTGCATAAGTGTGAATGTGTGCATTTGTCTGCATGAAGAGGGGGGTGTTACAAGGACAAAATGAACTAATGTTGAATATTCTGTATTGGTTTTACAGTAATTCTTTTCTAATTCTTAGTTTATTCAATTTCATCTCCTTGAGGCTGGTAGGTATGGAAATTAGGTCTGTTCTTTTTTTGCCTGTGTAAATTGCAGCTATCACCTCAAGCCTTTTGAACAAGATTACCCAGATGGCCTTGCGTGGTGCGCCTGAAGTTTTATTTTCCTTCTTTGCCTGCTTTTCCTTCTTTGCTGTAGGGGGAAGGAGAGGGAACTGCCTTCTGAAGGCTCTGGGCGAGGCCAGGAGGCTGCAGCTGTGGCAAAGAGAGATCTGGGGGAAGAAGAAGAAGACTGAGTTGGGGAGGGACAGCTGGGGGGCAAATAAGACTGGTGTAGGGGGCGTTGTTGTGTGTTGTGTGTTGTGCGCGTGCGTGTGTGTGTGTGTGCGAAAGGACGGTTGGGGGTGGGCACCAAATGCCAAAGCTGGGAATACCAGCTATTATGAACACTAGCCCCTACCTGGCCTGCCTGACCAGGGGACCAGAACAACCCTTGGAGAACTCAAAGAGGGGGCTGGTAGAGTAGGTGCACTCGAGATTGGAAAAAGGGAACATTTGACAGCGGTGCACACATGAACACATGTTTTGAATAAGGTGTTACTGCTGTGTGTCTGTCTCTCAGTCTAAACAGCATTACTACATCACCAGTCAAATTAGCTATACTTACAGTTCAAAAAGCAGGAATCACACCCTTAAATGCCAGGATTTGGTGAAAAGCATGATAAATAGCAACCTACTGCCCAGGTGATTATTGTTGTGCAAGTGGTGGGATTTGTCATTGGGTTTCCACTCAGCGTGCCCTGGACATAATCTGCTGCTGGTTTTCTGCCGGGAGGAAGAATATGATTTTAATACATTAAGTTGGTGCAGAGATAGGGAATTATGCAGACTTAAAGTGTTCACCTGTTTATTATTCTAACAAGCGACAGCCTCCATCCACACTAATCTCCAAAAGAACACACCCAACTACTAGATTTTCTGATCTTGGCTTGGAGGCAACAGTCAAAGGAGATTCTCACCTGAGATATGTTGAGAAGAGAAATGGGAGGAGAGGGGAGATCTGCATATAACACCTCAAATGTACTTGCAAAAATCACAATATTTGGGGCAAAAAGCTGCCCAGAGATGGCAGTCTTCTATTCTTTCTTGTAACGACTTGCACAACTCTTTCAAGTGAAATGTTATTGGTCGGAATTTTGATGTAATTGTTTAGGCTAGAAATTAAAGGGGAAAATGTGTCTGTCTGTCATGTTTAAGTGTGTTGTTGGATACTCTGATACTATTTGAGCACTATTTTCTTTGTCAGTGTTTGGCTGTCACTTTTTGTTTCCACTTTCCCTATTTGTTTGTTTTTTTTATCAAGGTTTTTGCATTCTTTACGATGAATCTTGTTCTTTTTTCATTTTTTTTAAATCTTGCTCTTATTTATTCTCATGGCTGAAGGTAGAATGTGGTGGTTGATGAGGGGCTGGAATGAACTGAGCCTTAGCCTTAGCCTAGGGGCTGGTGCATATCTTAGCATAAGTGATAGCCAACCTGAGGGCTAGAGCCTAGCTGAGAGAGCCCTCAGGACAGCAACTCTGACAGATCATGTATTTATAGGTCTGTTGAAAGACCTCTATTGTGTCCCACATAGCCTCAGAGCATGTCTGTCCTCTGTATTATAATAAAGCCAGTGGCCTTACCACTATGATGGATGGGTGGCCCTCGAATGGCAAACTCCAGAATCATTAGAGCAGTCCTAACATGCAGGTCTATCCATGTGAAAGGCTGGTGCAGGGAGGGGTGTGGATGTTGAGTAATACAGTACAATTGAGACCTTTTAATCAAGGCAAAGTATCCTTTATTAATTCTCAACAAAGAGAATGAGGAACGGAGAGAAAGAGAAAAAAAGGTAGACGGGAGGGGCAGGCCTGCTTTTTTGCCAAAGGATACATTTGCGAATTATCTTAGTTGCTTAAATCGCCCTGAAGGGTTTTTCAAAACGTGTTAGAGTATAGCACCTATAGCATATGCAGGTAGCTTCACTGGTCAGATTTCTTTGCTGCGGAAATTTCACCAGAGCCAGCATTCCTTCACAGGAGCGCACGGCCACAGCCACAGTGGACACCCATGATCAGTGAAAGTGGCATATGTGACAGGTGATTTTACTAACTAACTAAAATATGACAGAAAAAAAACAAAAACAAAACCTCATTGAATATGCACACATGCAGGCCAAAAAGAAAAAGACAGCTTGACTTGTCTGGGCCTTGAGCCTCACATGCAAAAGTGGTGTTTGAGCTGTTTCCCAATCTCATGTTCTTCTGTTACCTCTGGAGTAGAATATAAATGATAGCCTCTCAGTGTACAGTGCATGCCAAGGGGCCTGCAGCCACTGTAGTCCAGTCTAAAATTCCTCACTGCAAGCGCACCATAACTCAAGGCCCAACCTTTAAATAAACAATGGAAAGTGAGGCTTGTTGGGCAGAATTACCTAAAATCCACCACTTGGAGCACTGTCAAACATTACAAGCCAATCTCCACGGGTGGATCTGATGAAGTACGGTGTTCGCACAACTTTATATGTTGTGCTGCTTTATCAGATAACATGCCAAGTTTGCAGGGACAAAAAATGTACAAAGTGGAGGAAAATGTCCATGAAGAAAATCAGTTTATTCATAATGAGTCAATTAATGAATCCAAATATTTTGTGCTGGTAAAACACTACTTTTTCCGCAGTTGATTTTTGGTTTCTCCAAAACCATGCAGCAGGTTCATTGGAAAAATTGGGAAACTTTCCCAGATTTGCAAATGAGAGAGTGATAAGCTGTCCGTTTGAATTTGCGACAATGCAATTGGCCCGGCAAGCAGTCCAGGATGCGCCCTACCTCTCGCCTGAGTAGGAAAAGCAGTAGACAAGGGATGGATGGATGATGTTTCTTTAAAAGCTTTAATTGGGATTGAGAGCAAAGGTAATTATTGGATTGTGGATTGCAGTTACTGCATTTGGCAAGAATGCCTTTTTGAATATTGTTCAAGTATGTTAAAAACAGAAATAATACATGACGCCATCCTTTAAGTATATTTTTGTGAAAGAGAGAATCCTACGCTAAATACACTGCGGTGTCTTTTTGCAACTTGTTTTGCGACTTTTGCAAATCTGAATATTTAGAGGCAATGCCATTGCTTCATTCCCCAGACGTTTTATTGTTGCAACAAAGTGAACTATCCAGACTTTTCAAGCTTGGCTGAAACTTTGGAATCAAGGTCAGGATACCTTGGCTCCTATGGAGCAAATTCAAATGGTTGAAATTGCTAAGACTTAGTGCCCTTAAAAAAAGAAAAAGAAAAGAAAAAAAAGGTGATAGAACAGTATATGCCACACAGTAACTAACCAGATGTACACAGCCGCACAACCTATTACAGTTGCAGAACTGTGCCTTTCATTTTAATTTATAACCAGGCCTAAGCCGCTGTGACATATTATCCAACAAGAGAGTGTCCATTTGAGATATTATCCAGTGATTGTCTTTCTAAGAACATTGGAGGCCCCAAAGACTGTGAAGACATTCATCACAGAGATGGACTAATTTTTCCACTAGAAATAATGGCTGAAAATATGTAGCCATTATATCATAATAAAGGTATTTATGAGCCTTCAATCTCACAGCCTCACTATGAGATATCTTTGAAAATTTGAAATCAGTTCCCGAGGCTGTAGCAGGGGGAGGACAGGAGGGAGGGTGAGGAGAAGCGAGAGAGCGAGAGAGAGAAGGAGAAAGAGAGAGAAAGAGAGAGAGAGAGAGAGAGAGAGAGAGAGAAGAGAAAAAGAGAGAAATGGCATGGGAGAGATGTGGGAGTTATGTTTTGCTTTTTTGCCATGGGTTACATTTATAATTATCTCGCTGGCATAAAATGGCCGAGAGGCTTTTTCAATAAAGGTAGGAGGCATCTTCTGTGCAGAATATTACCTTCCGATCAACACAGAGTGAGAAAGAAGGCTGCAGATAGAAAAGGGTAACAACTTAGTATTTAGCAGAAAGTAGGTAACCAAATCAGTGTATCAGGACATTCATTAGGAACTGTCCCTGCTTTTTACTGTGCGGCAGAACTGAGCATCATGCAGACTGATGATCTGAGGATGAGGTGAAGTGAGTCTTTCCAGCGACCTTCACTTGTGGTGAGTAAGCAGGGCCTGGGGAGCGAGGAAAAGATGGCCACAGCCACTTTCTCCAGGCCCTGCTCTGCCTTTTGATGACTTGAAATAATCACAAGAGAGAAAGTGAGTGAGAGAGACATGATCACAGACACACCAGAAAGGAGAGGAGGCTCTCAAATTGCTTTATTCTCCTCCAATCCTGTCCTCTAACATACTGGAAGTCAGTCTCTTAATACCATTCATCTTTTCTCCAACAGGCAATGTCCAAAAGAGGAGGATATCGCTAATTCCTTTTCAAGTTTGTGAGAATCCAGGAAATGAGGGGAGATAGCACTGGACAGGGTCTCATTATACTCTAGCTTCCCCACAGGTAACAAACTTTAAAAACACATGGGGTGGACAAAAAATACTTGGGAATTTCAACCAATGTACATGTAAGAATTGAATAGACACATGTTATGTACGTTCATGAATTGTTGATACGATGCAAAACGATCTCTTTTAGCCTATTGTTGCTTTAGTGAGCCGTGTCAATCAAACGCGTACGATGAAGGTGAACCCACAGCAATTGGTGAGTATAGCCTATAAATCCGCTGCATTTCCAGTGGTCAAAGATCAACCACTACCAGTTAACTAGCTGTTGACTGCAACTGAATCTTTTGAGCGGCAACCCCTTCCAGGCCAGCGGGCTCTGCAGTAGCACCAGGTGTTTATCCAGCCCCAATAGGACGGAATTAAAACTGTGCACCTGGGTGACAGATTTCTGCTCTGTTTCCAGAGAGGCTTGCCACAGCTGTTGGCAGCTTCTCATCCACTAATTCTGGTTGAATCATTAAAAATTTGAAAGGAAAACGCAAAAGGAAGACAAATAGCACACCTTGTCAAATTCTGCAGGTAATTGTGATTCAAATGACAAAGTTCAATGGACTACAAACTAGCTGGTCTGTGTTCAGGCGCTTTTCATTTAATGTCACAACACTTTTAGAGGAGTTATTTGTCTTTGTTGATGTCTTTGAAATACTTTTGTCTCGGGTTTACGTTACAATATCCTGAAAGATTTTTCTCGATTGGAAAGATGTTTTACGTAATAAACTCCATTTAATAGGTCACTTGTTTTTTTTTTTTTTTTTAATTTGCAGTAGTGCACAACTTGAACCGAAACCCAAAAGAGTGAATGTAAAACTTTCATATAATCATTATTTTTATTTAGAATACAGCTTAAAAAGGACAAGTCAACTTCAACCACAGCTCACTCTGAATATCTGTATAAACTTTAAACAAATTCCAAAATTGTAATTGCATGACTGAAGCAAAGCGATGCTGTGCACCACTCACTGTTGTATCTCTTGCTTATGAGAATAACAGTCAGTCAAAAGGAATCTAGGCCAAAGAGGGCTGAAAGGGAGACATATAGCATAAACTGTAGATAGCCAAAGAAAGTGGAGATTCTGCCAAAGGGATGAAGACAAGACGACAGGGCTCCATGTGAGATTTCACTTTGGATGTTGGCCCTGCAGGGATATGTGGAAGCACAACTGACAGGACTTGCGTGGAGAAGTCGACTCCATTCAGTATAACTAAGTAAATAATGCCCCATGTAGTTAGTGATGCACCAGCATAAATCCTCTAAAGTACCGTAATGTCTTGGTAAAGTTGACACACCTTTAAGTTGTAAAGAGACAAAAGTGTTGATACCATAAATTGTGTTGGAGTGTATGAAAGGGGCTTCAGATGAAAGTCCGGCATTATTCGGGAAATGTGAAAGCAGTGCTGACAGTAATGTAAACACAGTGAATAGACAGCACCACAACTTTAGTTGAAATTTATTTCACTCTTTTTGCTACATTCCTCTTTTCTCAAATCTAGGGAGCGTAGGTGGGTCAGTCATCTTAGAAATACTTTATATCTGACTTCATATCATATGTGCTACAAATAAAACTGGTCTTGGAATTGGGTAGAACAAGCATTTATCTGTTCAGTCATGTCTCAGGCAACAAATGTAAAAAAATTGATGTAAAAAAACACCAACACATATACAATGAAAAATTTACAGGTAATGACTCAGGGGAATATTATGATCCAATTGTATAATCATTAAGGTAGCACATGGGGACTAAGTACTTCATACTCCCCAATGAGGCAAATGGTATGACATAATAATTTATTAAATTATTTTTTTTTTTACATCGTATAGAATGGTCTTTCATGTTAAATTTTGATGATATTGATTCCAGCTATATCTTATGGCATAATAAAAAATTCCATTAAAGTACAAAACACTTCATTGGTATCACAATATTCAACATCAGGTTAATGGTGAAAAAAGATGCATTGCTGAAACTAAGTGTTTATGACAAGTGAGACATTCTGTACTGTAAGCAACACATTAGTGACCTTTATACAGTGAGGCATAAAAACAGACTTAGCCAATTTGCCAGTGAGACATCAAAATCAAATCACTGGTGATAAGTTACTGTATGTAATGCACTACATCAGCAAATAAAGCCTTTTTAATTTTCAATGGGGAACATATAAATCATATTCAACCTAATGTAGGCTCCAAGTTTTAAAACAAACTTAATTTGGGGATCCAGCATATATAAATCTTTTTTTCACTTTTTTCCTTTTTTTTTCTTTTTTTTTTTTTAACGGGGGGCTAGACAATCACAAATGTCTTTGCAATCTCAACCTCATCAAATGCCTTGTGTCTTCTCATGGCAGAAAAATCTCCTGTTGCACCTCAGTTTTATTCTCTAGATGGTTCTCAAGTTTAAGAAAACAAAAATATCAACAAAAGGAACAAAGAAAAACAGAGTCCACAGAGCTCTGCAGCACAAGAAAGTCTATCACCTCCTACTGGCAAGGAGGTCTCTAGTCTAGCTGCTCTTGCTTTATTCTATTTGAATTGGGTCCTCGCTGACTTGTCCTCCTTAGTTCCCTCCTCAGAACATATTCGCTGAACTGGGATGAGTCTACGCCTCCCCCACAGGAGCCAGCGATCTCGAAGCCTCGTTGTTGCAGACGCTCTAAAACCTGTAAAGAAACATTAAGATGTTATTTCAGGAAGTCTTGCGTGGAGAAAAATGCAACGTAAGCACTTTTTTTTAGCATTCCGGTGACACCAGCGGCACTTAGATGACTACTTTGAGCCGGACTTTCATTCATTTCCTTCTGAAACATTAATGCCGCGTCTACCTTTTGTTTACTACTAGAATACATATTATTTTGAGAATTCTCAGACTCTCTCAGGTACCAGCTGTGTGGTTAGTTAGTGCTAAGTCTAGCATTGAAAACAGCTTTGGGAGTGAGCAGAAATAATTCTGTGATGTGAATTTAGATGAGAGTTTCACTAAACCGATTCTCTTGCTTTGTCTCGCGCCTTATTTTTCCATTGTTTTCTAATGTATGTTTGAGTTTGACAACCTCTGTATGCATTTGCATGTGTATGTCTATGTGTAGCTCATCCTGATCTACCAGCCTTGCAGACATCTACAGACATGCCCAGGGGGCCTGTAGGATCACATTCCATTGAAGAGGCCCCAGGGAGTAGTGTGGCTTTCTCTTTGCCACTTGGCTCAATGTAGGCTGCTCAGCAACCCCCCCCCCCATCCACCCCCCCACCCCCCCACCCTCAGCCCCCAGGCTCAAGCCTCCGCCAAGACTACAAAGGTCCTCCTTCTGCTGGCAGCTCACTCTGCCCCCCTTCCTTTTCTCAAAACCCCCGCCCTGCCTCCATTAGCTGCAGATACAGCATCCACCGCCGGCGTGCTTTAATAACCAAACAGGATTATAGGCCCAGCCTGGGGACAACCTGCCAGGGAGCATGCTCACTCTCTTCGACTCATACACTTCAGAGACAGGTTTGTTTGTGTGTTTTGGGGAAGGAGGTTTGATGTCCTCAGCTGAGGACACAGTCCAAATCATTGTGAAATCTTTTCACATATGCATCTCTTGATTCATTTATGGATGTGAATCTGAGGGTTTTATCATCAAGAAGTCAGAGGAATATCAAAGAGATGCAATATTTGGAAATTCTTGCTTAATATGGATCTAATTAGGCACAAAGATTTTTTTTGAAAGTCTCTTGAAAGTATGACAATGCTTTTAAGCAATTTCGCCATAGGAGGGGATTTAAAACTAATGGCAATCAAAGGTTTCTTTGCAAATTAGTGACATGTAATTTTTATGTTGTCTTGGAGTAGTTACAGTTTCGCTACATCAAATATAGATAGATGTAAAACATTTGGAAATGTGAAAACAAGTCCCTTCAAAAGTGTTCACTGAATCTTGCTGCCAGCTATTTGCCTTCAGCTATAGCTGAAGGTAGGCAGTCTCACATTCCAGGAAGTTTACAGTTCAGTCTCATGCTGTTCCCTTTTTTGAGCGGATTCTCAAAAATTCACGTTTTATGATTGTTAGTTATTGGCATCGTTTGTCACGTAGAGGGCAACTCGATGAGATATGAAGGAAGGACGACTAAAGTGAGCAATGCAAAAGAAGAGACTATATGACCATCTGCAAGCTCCTGAGCACCAGCAGAAAACAAGTCAGATCACGGGAAAGTGAAAACGGCGGTCGACTTGTGTAGCGATTACTTGTTAAATGGACGCTTTGATAAATTCATCAAAGAACACATTTTTCTGCAAGGCTATTTTTTACTATTTGATTGGATTAGAAAAAAAGATAAGATTCTGCAATCAGACATCAATTAACTTCGAACCGAGATTAAAGAGGACCTAAGTGAAAGAATCGTTACCTGGACCTTACATAGCTGAGGGTTTTCAAACACAACAATATGCAGACAGAGAGAAGTTGTGTTTACCTGGACAGAGTTGAGGTGGCAGTAACCATTGAGTGGGAAGCGGATGACATGTGTGGAGTCATGGTTCCACCCAGCATTGACGGAGTTGCACATTACATCACCGATTTCCGGAAACACGTCTTCTATCAGGGCCTTGTCACCGCTCAGTGTGATTCTCTCGCCCAGGTCAGGTGCAACACGCACCACCAAGCACTCACATGGCCGTGACACGCGGCCTAGCTCCTGGTCCTGACGCCAGCGCTCAAGCTCATTAAGCATGGGCTGCAGCTGGAAGTATCGTGCCTCCTCGTAAAGTAGACTATAGTCCTAGGAAAAAGGAGGATGGACTTTTAGCATCTTCAACTACAAGACAGAAACAGTCGAATTAAATGACTCGAGACCTCAATCATTTTCTCTATTATTGATTTCGTCATTGAAAATCAAATAAACATATTCATTTCTCCAAAGTAAAACGCAGGGGTTCAATTGAGGTATCATCCACACGTGCTATAATGTACGCAATATAATTTAGGCAAAGACAGCTTCTTGTTATACAAACGTTAACATTTGTCTTCCAATGTCCTTTGAATTAGAAATTGCTATCTAAATGCATCTTGCAGAAATGGTGAGTTGTGTGACATGTGGTGACATGCCTGCATGGCTCCTTTTCATGCAATTGTTCTCCAAAGATGTTCCATAAAAATTATTTTGAAAAAGGGGGGAAAAAAAGAAAACATAAAACCATTGTTCTATATCATTCAGGAACAATGATAAAAGATACAGAATAGAGGAGATGTTGTGTGACATGTAGCACAGGGTTGCATGGGGGTAGAAGAATAGATCTTTTCGCTGGAGGACTGTAGGACCTAATTTGCACCACATCCAAGTTTTCTCATGCTTCTCTCCAAATCTACAAAATGTGAATGTGGCCTAAGCCTGAACTTGAGCCTGTCTTTGGTCTTTGCTTATTTTAGCTGACATACTTTCCACTGATTGAGTCACACTGTGGATATTCTATCAGATAATGTGGTTATTTGTTTTGTCCCAGGGCAAGTTAAGTAATTACTGACTAAATGGCACATAAGGGTAAAATGAAGGGAATACTAATAGGTCACATATATTGAAACTCACCCTGAATGGACACTTGAGAAGAGAACATAGACCACTGCAAAACTTTAGCGCAAAGATTGTGTTCATGAGCACCAAAGTCGGTATACTTCTGTCTGTGTGCAAGCTCAATGTTGTTCCCACATACCTTCACATAATCTTTGGCCTTTAATAGCTTAAATTGCACATTCCGTCTTCAAGATTAGATGCACTGTAATATAATTCCCTTGTGAGCTTTCTCTGGATTATCCCTGCCATTTAGTCTCAAGCATGGGAACCCTTTTTAGCCAATCAAGGAATGACGACCAAGGAAATCCCAGCCCCTTTACATTCATTGTGTGTGTACCAAGTTTACGGACTGCTGACTGAGCCGGTAGACGAGCCTATGCGGTTTTTGAAATGGACATCCGCTTACTTTGAAGTCGTCTGGGATGAGCAGCTTGGACGTCCTGAGGAAGTTGAGGATGTAGCGGAACATGTGTCCATCCCTGTCAATGAAGTAGTGCTGCTTCAGGCTGTCCAGAACTATGGGCTCTGTGCCATCAAAGAGACGACCAATTCTGCCCACAGAGAGAGGAAAAGTGGCACATTAGGCAGGAAGCCAGGCAAGGAGGGTAAAGCCTTTTTACATAAACAGTCTTTTTTTCCCTCAAAACTTTACACGAAACGTGCATAACGGTGTTTAATGCATCACTTTTTTAAAGTGCTGTTTCCTAGCAGAGAGTTGCTAATGAATGGGCTTTTATGGCTAGGAAAATTATGCCTTCACGCAAACATGCACAGATTACTGATTTAAATTCAAGGAAGACAGAAGAAGGTGGTTTGGAGAGGTCAGAGCCAGCTGGTAGTTCATTGCTTGAGGCTGTAACCCGGAGGTCTGAGCTCACGGCGACAGTGTGGCCTCCCAGTCTCCAGATGGCCCCATGCCCTTTGGCCCTTTACTGCTGTTGTGACATCTGTCAAAATAACCAAGTTGCTTTTGTCTACACTCTGCTTTTTGCACTTCAAGAGCCTCTTAAATATTGTTTGCAGAAACACCTCACAAAGAGATACTCTGCAAAACTAATTGCTACCATTTCCCTCTGGACAATTATTCCATCAAGCACAGCCACGAGATATTTTTGAAAGTGATAGCAGACAGATAGCAAATAAAGACGGATGAAAATTGGACGACTAAAGACACGTGTAGCTTAAACAGAATATACTCCATGTCCCGAAGTTAATCAGCCACGGTTTACATCCTCTTTACATGAAAATTCAGCATGGGCCAAAAAGCACACATTTTACTGCTGCAAAATTAAACAATGAATGAATGGAGAAGACTCACCTGGATTCTGGGAATTTTGTTAAGGTGGCCAAACTGCTGGTGTACATGTGTCCGCCCACATCAATGTGCACAGGGGCGTTGGATTTGGTGAGCTGTGCAGGTGTTGGGATCCCCTGGTTACTCAAGGGGGACACTGGTGATCGTGTAATCATGGGCCTGGACATGCTGGAGCGACTATCCTGTTAGAGGGAACACATAACAGAAAATATTATGAACCAGGTGAGTAACACTGAGAGGAAGGCATACCGATATCCGAATTTATTCTGCACAATGATGGGCCATAAGGAATGAAAACAACACACACACGAACCACATTTTTAATGTGATGCACCAATAAAACAGATTTAAATTGTTACACAATTTACACTCAACTGAGTGGGACTTTTCTGTGCAAGTTACTGTAGCCTGACCTTGACCTGAATGTTGCCACGGTCCACAAACCCTAATTCCTTCAGGCCATAATCTTCAAAACCAAATTAATTTGGAGCATCAAACTCAGGGTCTTGGCAATCAACTGTAATAGATGGTGCAATACTGCAATAAGATAGGGAGACGCTGTCTCTGTTAATCTACAAAGACCATTAACAGGCAATTTCTGTTGAGCCCTCAGAAGAACGAGGCAGCCCCCTCTCCACGAAAAAAGGAAAAAAGTTTCAAAGCTGAAGTAAAGATGATTGAAAAATACTTCAGTGTGTTATAGTCATACAACAGTAACGGTTATTTAAAGGGGTTAGATTAAGCAGGCGTCTAAAATAGCTGTAAATGCAACAAAGAGAGCTAAAAGGGGGGACTGTGCGTGCGCAATATTCAAATATCATGTGTATGTGCGCACTCCACATTTAAGGACCGCAGGAAGACAATCTATCCAAACACCGCATTAAACAAACAAACAAAAAAAAATGTATATATATATATATATCCATCTATACCTCTGTTCCCCCCCCCCCTCTCGCGTGTCCTGCACAAGTGATAACGCGATCAGTATTTTGTTGGTTTTTTTTTTTTTTCTTTTCTTTTCAGACATGATCGGACTTTACGCGTTTACCTGCGCTGGCATCACTGTGGTTGGAGAGGAATTCACCGAGTGGTCATTTTGCTTGAGAGATGCTGCTGGAACAGGCTCTCCTCTCACTGCGAACATCAGTGAGTTCTCCCTGCACTCCGCCGCCCGGATCGGGAGCCGTTTCAGGGAAGCGTGCACCGACTCATCCACGGAACTGATTGGACGCGGTCGCTTTCTCGCTTTCTGATGCGTTAAGTCCATGATATCCGTTTCGTCCATTGCGACGCAGACTTTAACGTTACGAGATTGGATTCGGTCGGCTTTTTCCAACACACCTGCCAAACGTGAAGAGGCGTTACAAGGGGGCGAGCGTGCACCGGGCGAGGAGCGGCGCCGTGGCTGTCGCACGGAGCAGCTTCTTTGCAATGGCTGGGAGAAGTCAAAGCCCCCGACAACATTAGCATTGTAGCGCCCGGGGCTCTTTTGGGCTTTCTGGGCTGTCGCTGTTTCAGTGGCAGGTATGTGTCGCATTTTCCGAATTAGATCATAAAAAAAAAATAATAAATCCTGTTTTACGGGGTGTTGCCTTGCTTATATTGCAAGTGGGGTCAACACACACAAACATGCGGACGTCCCACAGTTGGCCTTTGCCCTTTTGGAGCAGTGTTTCTGCCCCTCCTCACGCTCCTCCTGATGTTGCTGCTCATTGTACAGCATCAGCAGCATTTTTTTTTCCCCCCTCTCCCACCTCTTTCACCTACAACAGCCCACAAACAGTGACCTTTAATACCCAGAATATCCAGAGAAAAAAAAAAACAAGCAAACCACCAAACTAATAAGCATCAAACTGACCACTTCTAATTGAGGTCAAAAGACTATTTTCAACTTCCTAAAGGGGAAAAGAAACATATGAAGTCAATCACAGTCCTCGGTGAGCGTGTCGGTGTGTGAAAAAGCAAGAAATATTAATCATCGGCTCGGGTCAACCCCCACCCCCCCTTTAAGTTGAAAAATGACACCACAAAAATGAGATAAAGTGCCGCCCTAGAATAAAACCAGACGGCAGCGGTGTCCGTTCAAAGCACAGCCGAAGCACTTCTGTCTGTTTCATAGAAAATGCAGGGAATTCACAAATTTTAATAACATTCAGATTAAAATTAATTAGTTCAACCACCGGCCTTAAAACATCCACATTCCTGCTTCTTATTGGCAGTATGAGTTTCACACCTAGATACCCAATTAGCAATTAAGCTTGCCTTTGAGTGCAGGCCTCCAATGTGGTGTGTGATCCTGTTCTGATTTGCATGCCGTTTGTGCACGCGGTGATAAGCACAGGCAGCCATACACAGTTTTAAAATTCAACTCCAGAATCCCTCGCAGAAGGCAAAGGGACCTGCGGGGCAAAAGAGAGAGAAATCACATGGCTGCTCTTCAAAAGGGGACCTGTGTAAGGCAGCCGGCAAAGTGCGTGGGATCACACTCAGAATGCAGGTAATTTGTTCCCTGACTAATTTGTGGAGATGGTGGTGTGTGTGTGTGTGTGTGTGTGTTTGAGTGCGAGAGCAAGTGTGTGCCTGTGGAGAGTAAGTTCTGAAAACAGCTTGGTGGAATTGGATTTCCTCAAAGCCTTGTCATCGCAAAGGTGGATTGAGTGTAAAATCTGTAAGGCATTATGGAAAATAGCGGGGAAGAGAGAGTGAAAGAGAACAGGCAGTCGGGTGGGTAGGTGGGAGCTAGAAGTGAGCTGAGAGTCGTGGGAAAGTGCTCTTATATCGCAGTATTATTTTGAGTCGGTGGAAGTGAAGATACAGGAGTTGTGGACCTGTGGCGTTGGTTGGAAAATATTCTGGGTATGTCTCAGCCACATCCAATCAATTTCAGATACATCCCAGAATGATTAAATGCAAGAAAATGAAGTTATCAAAAGTCTGTTGCTACTTTTCTGCTTACAGAATTCAAGTAGTTTTATACACCTTCAAAACACACGAGAATATCTCATGAATGTCACACACGTACTCAAATTTGTTAGATTCTAACACACGATACAGATTTTTTTACCCCATGCCAGGATCCTGTTTTTTTTTTGGGGGGGGGGGAACACGCAGGGGGTAAAGATAAGTAGAAATTACATGCAATTAGGACTTCTGATGTTTGGCAGACATGTGAGTACATGAAAAACATGTCTCAGGACTTACAACCTTCAAATCTCAAGCAAGTTTCAAATCAAATCATTAAAGTAGAGTCTTAAAGTTCAAGTAAGTCCAAAGTCAAGATACGCGGTTTATTCCAATTTACAATTTTAAAGTCTTCTCCATTTTCATGATGATAAACAAATTATGGTTTGAAAGCAGACGCTTGAGTTGAGCATGTGACTTCAAATGCTGTTCAGGCCCCATCATGGACTGGTGGAACTTCTGAGTTTTACACAGTTTTACATAGACTCTAAATTCTAGCAAAACAAAATATTTTAAGAGTGGGGAACAAACAAGTGTTTTTTATTCCACATGTATTTCAATTTATGGACAACTGTATTAATAGCACCAATCTGAACTCCATATGAGAGAAATCTGAAGAAGACCCTCTGCTCAGTTTGCCTCAAAATTGCTTAGTTTTGGTGTGTCAAATGTTCAAATGTGTTTTGTACCCAACTGCTGCAGTACGCGATAGCGTCCGAGGAGAAAGTTACATTTCAGTTTGAAAACCATTATCTATATTCTGCTTTCGGTAATAAAACATCAAAGATACAGCGATAGTCTTTGCAGATTGAACATAGTTGGTTCACAGTTTATTTTGAATGCTTTTCTGTTTTCAGATCTCACACTGCTAGAAATGTGTTCAAAATATTGAGGTTAATCTGCCCAACTTTACCTACTTTGCTTGTCCTTTTAAATGTTTTTATACTGGGTGCATTCTGAAATTCACAGACAATATTTTTGACCATGTATTATGCAACGTATGGCATTTTTCTTCTCCAACATACATCGTACCCCCTATTAGCCCAGCAAATGTTACTTTTTGGTCATATGCACTTGTGTCACAGTGACGTTTCGAAGGTCTCAGAGTTAAAGTCCTCACAAAAGCATGAAGGACAGAGAGAAAAGTGATCTATACAAGCTCAGGTACCAGGATACACTCCGCGCCCCAAAATTTCTGAGCTTTTTTTCCCCCGAAACAAGCCAAAACGTACGTGCTTGGGGAAACGGTCCGTTCACCCCGTGTGTGTAATTTTGTTATTCCGCAGTATTCAAGAATTCATAAACAAACCCAAAACAGGCACAGGGCATCAAAGCCTGGCCTGCCAAGGCTTCTCCGGTTACTCCTGTTTTCTACCGTTAGACTGAAATCTTTGAGTGACTGGCCCCAAACCTATTCCTTTACATCTCGTGGAACAAACATTATTTCTCCTTAGGAAAGCCACGGCAAAAAGTTTACCCTTTAATACTGCGTAACATTGGAGAGGAGTACCTGTGTGCCATTGCAATAATCAAAGGGCGAGTGGGACCAACATCAGCAGCTTTTAATTTTCTATCCCACAATGCAGCTCTTCGGTGTTTCGACATATCACACAAGACACAATTAGCATTTCAGATCACAGCATTAACATTCTGTTCGAGTCAGGCAGACTGGTATTTACATAATCTGGATGGGTTGTCTCTGCTTTGTTGCCCATGGCCATTTGTTTCAAATGTCCACACACAGACAACTACAGACAGAACTTCAGTCACCGCCAGCTGTGTGTATGTATGTATGTATGTGTGTGTGTGTGTGTGTGTGTGGAGGGGGGGATCTCAAGAGGGGTGAGGCTTTCCTAAAATCATAACCTGGTTGAATTCCAGGGGCTATTTAGTTTGTATTACTTTTCATGTATATATTCTGTAGCACTGAAACGTCAATGCTCATATCTCCATGGCGATATCCCACTAGTTTGGTAATGTTAATATATAATCACCAGTAACATTTTTTTTTCTTCAATCATGTTCAATTCTATCAGATTTGCTTGTGTTGAAATTATTTTAAGAACATATATTTTCATGGCAACTTTGGTTCACTCCAATTCTTAAATAAAGCCTGTAAGCATAAGAAATTGATGACTTTGTCAATTGAGATTAAAATAAGCTGAAATGTGTCCCGTGCTATTAAACAAATCAAAAGAAAAGGGAGTGTAAAAGTTAGAGGGGAAGATAAAAATAACCACACTGGCCTGAACCTGAACCGAGAATCAAATCACCTTGAACCACCAGAAAGCTAGTTTAAAAAAAGAAAGAAAGAAAAGCAAAGAAATTAGCTTTAATATTATATCACTGAACAAAGAAACATTTTATGAGACATTAAATAAACCCTAGTTTAAACTTATTCCGTGTTTATAAATTGACATCCACGAGGCAAAAAACTGCCAGATTGATTCTCCGATATTTATCAATCAGCAGCTTGAAGAAATCCAAACAACATCCCAGATATGATTTAGTCAGTAGCTCACTGCCCGAGTCAGAAAATTAACTACAAAAGCATCCTTTCTTTCAAAGAATCCTCTTCTAACTTGACACTGATTTTACAGTTTGCCAAACGTCATGTGGACCAGTTGCCCCTCTGAAACTCTTTGCACAAGATCAGTTTGTCAATGTATTTTGCTAAAAAGCGGTTGTTCTGGATGCTGTGCGGCTTTGTTACAGCGCCATCAAGCGTTCGGCATCGGGATCGTCTTATGTGGCTTGAATTACCCTCCAAAACTACTGAAACTGGCAAGACTTTACATACGAAACGTGGGATCACCACTTTCTGTTTAACTTTCTTTTTAATCAGCAGAATCAGATGTGGACTTATTCGTAATTTGGTAAATAATCCGTGTGTTGCGTTAAAGGGATGTAACAAATAAAAACAAGTTTAACTTTTATGTAAACTTCAACATCCGGTGATGATGTTTTTTTTTTAGATTGTTTTTACTCTTATTATTTATTTTTATTATTTTTTTTTTTTTACATATGGTCCCAGGCAAAAATGGCTCGGGCTATTAGTGGATAAACTACAGTAGCAGAATCGCAGTAAGACCTGGAAGTCAAATTTTACGCACAGTGCGACTGGAGTGCTGCTGTGAGAGAGAAGATAGAAGGACAAAGTAAAGTCTTAAAAAAAGAAAGAAAGGGAAATCATTTTTTACTTTGTTAACAGAGAGACGTTGATACGGATTCTGCACTGACGCATGTAAAAGGTACATCCTGTCTCACAGAACGAGCAAAACGCCTCGGGCGAAATTACTCCACAATGGCGTCTTTCATGGGAAGATCTGGGGCAGCCAGGAAATAGAATTGTTTCACGTAAACAGCTTCAACAAAAACCTTCGTGAAAACGACAAACGTCGCTCGAGTAAGTTATGAGCAAGTTCCACCGCCGATCGACGGCGACGCCGATCGGTTTTGGGTTGGAAACTGAAACGCGCCAGGAGCGAATTCACGCGGCGGTTAACTAGAGTGTGTGCTCGACAAATTTTCGATAGAATCTGATTTTCGTTGAAATAAAAGCCACAACGCCCCGTATATGATAGCTGCGCCAACACAATGGTACAGTTACCGAGGCACAATAGCCAGGAAGTGGTTAAATATTTTTTTTTTAAGAACTGTACCACTTGAATCGCTTGGCACATGCGTAAAAGCTGCTGCGCCTCAATGTCCCAGTCCATTCAGCCTAGGAAAATAATGGGAAACCAAATAAATCTCCGCTTACCTGAAACATAGAGCGGCATAAAGTATCTTTTTGAGCACCTTTCCCCTCCGTTTTGGCCCACGACCTGCCTCTCTTCCTACGCCAGTGAGAAATGCAATAGCTTGGCTAAGGTAGACTGAACAAAATACAGAGAATACTTGCTCCGGGGCTTTGAAACCCCTCAAGGCAAAGATCAGGATACAATTAGCTCATGTCTCTGCCCCAGTCTAAACCACCCCGCAGAATAAAACTCAGAGCAAAGAAAGAGATCACAGCAGCTGTGCCTCAGTCTTTGTTGAGTTTATGTTTTCATAAAATCAAATAAAGAAACCTCTTTTTTTTTTAACATGAATTTAAAACACCCTCACTCCTCCTGCCTCCAACTTGCCCATTGCCTCCCTCTTGCAGAGAAGCTGATTTTAATCGTTCTGATTAGTTTTGATGTAACGTTCCCTCGGGTGATTTCTACAAATGGATGGAGTGTTTTTTTTTTTGCCAGAGAGGAAAAGCAGCAGATGATGATAATTATATAGATTGTTGGCTCTTTGATTTCCTCCCTTCTCAACAAACATCTAACCCGTTTTAAACAAACCACACGCCCTATGTTCATCAGGCAACTTGTTGATTAACCGGGATAAACTTATTAAATGAACGGAATGTGGTTAATGAAATTCTTACTGTGTAGTTTCTAATCTATAATCTTTTCAGCCCTCCTTCCTCCCTTTGGACAACCTCCAAATGACGTAGTTGTATAAATAAGCACTTGCAGCCTCCCTTGCCCCAATCAAGTCTGAATCAGTGCCCCAGGGTGATGTGCGAGCTCATTTCAAATGTTCAGCCATGCATGATTTCAGGAAGATTGAGGCACTTTTGAGGCTTTCAGATTTACTTGCTGGATACAGAAAGTGAATGAATTATATGTTGTGCGGCATTCTGTTTCTTATATATACACGTGAATTCCCTTCATGTGAACAGGTATCATTATTCCGTCTGAGTCATGGGAGCAGTTTACTGATCATCTGGACATATAATTGAGACGAGTTAAGATTCTTAGAAGCTGTTGCCCTCAAAACATCCACAGAAAGCCTCTCTCTTCCGCCCCCTACTGCTGAGAGCAACAATCCGTGAGAAACGGAACCAAAAAAAAAAAAGAAGAAAAAAATGTTTCGAATGTTCAAAACAAACATTTATAATTAGGGCCTAGAATTTTAATGTTCGCACAAAAAGTAAACACGAGGCTCTTCAGGTTAAGCAATGATGGAAACAAAATATTCCATGATGTCACTGGACAGATAGATGACTGATTGACGTTTTGGAGCTTCAAGCACACAAACAAAAAGCCTTTTCCAATTTTTTTCATCAAAGAGGTTTTTTTTTTTCTTTTTTCTTTTAATAAGAGCATAAACACAGTTGTTTTTGAGGGGGGCGAGGGGGGCAACTATCATTTGCCCGTCCAATCCAGGAAGAATTAAACCCTACACTTTTTGATCACTGTGCCTCATCGGAAAAGAAACAAAGAATGAAATTGCCATGATGAAGTTATTTGCCCCCAGAGCTCGTGCCTGGAAAACAATTCACCTGGCCTCAAGTGTTATTCAGGCTACACATGCATGTATACACACATTTTTATGCCATTAGCCTGACAAACTATAGTGAACAGAAAGCACCCCAGGCCCTAAATCCCATGCGTTATCCATTTTCCACTCAAATGGAGCCAGTTCATAATGGAATCCTTGCAATTCCGCATTCAACATATGCATCAGATGTTTTTTTTTTGCACTAACCAGACGAGATTTTTTAGCATGTGTGTGTGTGTGTGGGGGCTTCACACCGGGAACAGAAATCCATTGTCCTAAAACTGGAGGGAAAAAGATTGTACCTGTCTTGGATCTTGACCACGCTGCTAAGACAGCAGCAACAGGCAAGCACCGGCCGCATAGTGTTTTGGTGAACAAATTATTCTTATGGGTTACAGATGTGTGTTTCGCTCCAAACAGAAACTCCCTGCCCTCAATTACATCACATAGTTATAAATACATTCACTGGATAATAAGCAGAGGGACACTGGAAAAGCGTTTTCAAAAACATTCAATTTTAAGAAACTGACTGCAGTAATTTCACCGTGACTCGATATGAATTTGATCGTTGATTCTTCCTCACATGGCAGACTGTATGGTTTTGACAGGAAAACGCAATATATTTTCTACATGAAGGCAAAGTAAAACACAAGGAACAACATTTTGCTTCTTTTTACTCTAAGGAGCAGCTTACGATAGTTCACTTGAAATCAATCTATGGACATCACTGAGCAAGTTTTTAGATTAAGATTTTCCGATCCCCTTTTTTCATTTACGTTCTCTCTTTTCCCTATTCATATTTTTTAACGCCAGAGGCCGTCACAATTTCCGAAAACTTTCCTGAAACTGTGGAATACGCCAAAATCAAAATGGTGAACGTAATGTGAAAAAAACAGGATATGAACAATGTGTTGCTTTATTACTAATTTAAAAATAGCCATTTATTGTTGTTGGGCTCCTTTAGTATTGCGAATCTCTCCGTGTTGATAATCAGTTGCATCGATGCTACTTCATTTAGAATAATGATCTATATACCAGTATTGTATTATGTGATGTTCGTGGCAATAAATTAAAATGACTGAGTTTTTGGTGAGCATCCAATCCTTCCTTAGTCTTTTCTAGTGAGTATGGACCAGGGGAGACATTGGTTTAGCCGCAGACCATGTCAATAAGTACTGCAACACTGGCCACACCCCTCTAACGGCCTTTGGTTATGTAAGGGAGTGGGATGCAGAAAGGAAAGCAGTGAAGCTGCTCCAGAGCCTACTCAGTCTGCCCTGCAGGGCTGCACAGTTTTGAGCCAGAATTGGTCATCAAATATTAGTTGGCACAGTGAAACGTAGCTTTGGAGAATATCTGTGTTGGCGCACCACGGTCCACGCCGCACCGTCAGGTACGATCACGAAGGGGGAGCTGTCATGCTCACCACTCGAGTCTTTGTTCACTTGAACTCCTTGCAAAACTGAAGTTTGGATATCTCTATGCTTTGGATTGTAAGTTCTCTGTCCTCGGGAAAGGTCATCACTTATTCAAGCGGGAAGAATGATTTCTACAATTTCAAATTGACATGCCGGTTTTTCTCTAACTGAGAAACAAGGACCCACATGTGCTCCCTCTCAGACCAAAATCCACCCATCCCACCCACAGTGGGCTGAGGAGTCAGTGACACGACTATGAGGGAAAGAGAGACAAGAGGAGGGGGCTGCTTGAGTTACGCTGGGAGGCTCTAATAAAATGTAATCCTATTATATGGTTCCCACTAGAGGGCAACAATAATAAAGGTTTCCCTAATAACACGAGAGGACCAAACCCAAATGGAAAACAGCTCCTCCGGTCAAGTCCCACACTTGTACATATATCCTCTCATTAACCCAATTGCTGTTGGGCCACATTACATTGAAAGGCCTTCGAGATTTAGCCATGATGGCGAGGCAAGTGTTAAGTCAAACAAATGTGTTTCATCAAACTGCAGTTTGGGCTGCTCTGCATAAAGGAATTGGAAAGGGGGAGGAGGAGTGAGGGAATGTGTGCGGGTGGGAAGTTGGAAGCAGAGCCCGAGGAAACCAATCAGAACTTCTCCACCCTCCCTTCCTGTGTCAAAGAGGGTCTCAGGTGTGTGCCGCATGAGCTAATGCCTCACAAACTTGATTGTTTATGTAAGAGTAATCAGAGTTTTGTAAATGACCATTTTGGAAATGATAGTTCAATTGTCTAGATGCAATATCAAAACATGACAGGCTAATGCAATCGACCAGAATTCAAAAGATAAGATTTGATAGTGAAAAATGATGAAAAAGAAATCATCTCCACGACCGCGACGCCAAATAAGATGCGACATTTCTTAAACTCACAATAGGATCGAATTCGGATACTTTTCAAAACAAATCTGTGGGAAAAGAATTGTGAAAGTGATGTCCTCTGACTAATAAGAGAAGAATCACCGTCCGGAAACGACGAAAACAAACCGATATGTCTAGGCTTTGATAACAAAATAAATGAGTCATTATACTTCCCGGCAAGCTCACATACATTTTGTGAAACATTCTTCATAAGTGACAAGGTGAGTGAGAATATCAGTCACCATCTCAAGACAGCTTGAGTTATTAAGTGAGTCAATGTAACAGCATCACAGCACCCAGAAAAACAAAGTTATTTATCTCTCTCTGCATGCGTGTATGTGTGTGTATGTTGAGCTGTCCGTATGTCGGTGTTTATGTGTCTGACAGCATCAGACAGACAGAGAGAGAGTGTCGCATGCCTTCCTGTTCCTGTACCACCCTCCAACCCCAGAGCTGCAGACTCAAGGCAGTTTCCAGAATCAAACAATTTCACGCAGCTACTGGAGGAGGAAATGAACTGAGCCCAGAGCAATAATAAAATTATACAAATGTTATTACAGACTCGCATGCTACTGTCCTACTTTAATTCAAATTTGGGCACTCCAGGCAGTGCTGGTGGCAGAGACCTTCCTGAATAAATCAACATTAGCTTACGTCTAAATTATTAAGGAAGTGGGAGACTTTCTTGTTTATAGTATGAATTATTAAACAAGTGTTTAACACTATTTTTCTTCATGAATCCCCAAATATTAATTGCTAATGATCTTTAAGGTGTGTGTTTTATCTTTTGGCCCCCTTCTGTTGTTTTGCGAATCTAATTTTTTTTAAAGTTGTTAGAAATGTGCTTACTCTCGGCATGGTAAACAAAAGGTGCACTTTGAGATGTACCTATATCTGCAAATGAAGCATCAGTATTTGTTATATTTCTTTGAAATCGCCATTGTTGGGTTAGTGTTACGATGGATATAAACGTAAAAGAATTCATCGGGGGGGGGGGGGGGGGGGGCAACCCCCATGATGCTTTTATCAGTAGCAGGTTTCTCCTCAACTTACAGATAAGGCATGATGAAGTTGCTATGTGGACACTCTTGCGCGAAAAATAAAGGACAGTTTTCTGATATTGTCATCTGAGAGGCATTTTAAAATAAGTGCATACCTATAGAAAAAAAAAATATCATCAATACCTTTCTTTGCATCTAGACCATGTTTGTCAAGTAACCAACAAACACTCTTCATCACAGTAATACAACAAAGACACACAAATCCAAGAATGGCAGCTTTCCTGATCTGTCCTCTATTTAATCTTCAGATGAGAAGAGACTGATAAATCAGATCAATGCATCCCCCATTCCTCATTGTCTCTCCCTGGAGGAAATAGTCAATGCATGAAATGTCATATTTATGTACTCATTTATTTGGGCAGTAAAGATGATTAAGGGGAGCTGAGAGGGTGTTGGCCTCCAGCCACTGAAGTCTTCGGGGATACAGACCGCATGCCTGCAGGTATACTGCATCTCGGATTCACTGCACCCGATTTTCAACTCTCGTGCACCTTAAATAACCCCACTTATTATCATAAATAATCTCAGGATTTTAAAAAGTTAACTCAGAATGATCCTCACCGTTACAGGTGCAATGGCATGTGACTGGCATCTCCCTAAATTAGCTAGAAAAACAAAATAGCTATGAAATGAATGAAAGAAGCACATTTGATTTAATTTAAACCACAAATTGTACGAAAGACCGACTATTGGATAATGCAGTTCTCTTGGAGACATCCATGAAAGGGATGAAAGGGAACTGTTCCACTAATAACCAATTAAAACTGTTGAAGCTCAACAGCAAATGACTTTTCAATCGTAGCAAATGAATGCAGTGTCCAAGAACAAAATAAGAAATAGGAAAGAGATAACACTGAAATTTGAATCCCTTTTGCCCGGGTACACCCTTGAACATCAGTGCAGGCTCGAGTTATTGGGACAGATCTATTTCTATCAAGTTCTGATAGCCTTTCCCATGCATACACAGCACAACCTACACTTCCAAGGCTCGTGGCTGCCCTCCCCTGGAGAAATCCAAATGTATTCATTGTTCTTCATCCTGCGAAGACCACTGTGATCAGTAGGTGGTGTTGCTCTCACGCATAGAAAAAAATCCAATTCAGTTGGGAAAAGAAAAGTAAAATGAAGATGTGTAACCTTGCTAATAAAACAACCATTTTGGTTAAGTAACTCAATTGGAAAATTCAAAATATGTTGAATTGGGATAGGAAGAGTACTTCCTGTAACTTCTGTACAGAAATACAAACCCCAATTCCAATGAAGTTGGGACACTCCAAAGATAAAATATTTAATGTTCAAACTGGTAAAAGTTATTGTGTTTTTTTTTTTTTTTTTTGCAAATATTTACTCATTTTGAGTATGATGGCTGCAGCAAACAACAGATTGGGGTAGTTGAAGAATGCTCAAAAAACACGTGTTTGGAATATTCCACATGTGAATTGGAAATAGGTGAGCATTGTAATCGGGCAAAACAGGAGCGCCTCCGAAAAGGCACCATTGTTCACAAGCAAGGATGGGGCGAGGGTCACCCCTTTGTGAACAACTGTGTGAGCAAATAGTCCAGCAGTTTAAGAATAACATTTCTCAATGTGCAATTGCGAGGAATTCAGGGATTTCATCATCTCCGGTCTATAATATTGACAAAAGATTTAGAGAATCTGGAGAAGTCTCTGTGCGCAAGTGGCAAGGCCGAAGACCAATATTGAAAGCCTGTGACCTTCGATCCCTCAAACGATTCTGTATTAAAAACTGACATCTTTGTGTAAAGGATATTCAGAAAACCATTGACAGTTAATCCAGTTTGTCGCTGCGTCTACAAATACAAGTTAAAACTCTACCGAGCAATGCGAAAGGCATACAACAACAACGCCAAGAAAGCTTCTCTGGGCCCGAGCTCATCTGAAATGGACTGATGTGAAGTGGAAAAGTGTGCTGTGGTCTGATACGTCTACATTTCGAATTGTTTTTGGAAATAATAGAAATCATGCGCTCTGGGCCAAAGAGGAAAAGGACCATCCGGATTGTTATCGGCACAAAGTTCAAAAGCCATTGTCTGTGATGGAATGCGGGTGTGTCAGTGCCCTGGAAGATACATACAGGTTTCGGAAGAACTTACACTGCCTTCCAAACGGCGTCTGTTTCAAGGACATCTGTGTTTATTACAGCAAGACAATGTCAAACCACTCTCTGCACGCATTACAACAGCGTGGGTTTGTAGTAAAAGAGTGCAGGTACTAGTCTGGCCTTCCTGCAGTTCTTGTCTCCTCTTGAAAATGTGTGCCGCATTATGAAGTGCAAAATTAGACAACGGACACTGTTGAGCAACTGGAGTTGTGTATATATAGCAACAATGGGAACAAAAGCTTAAACAATTTGTGTCCTCAGTTCCAAAATGTTTATTGAGTGTTGTTAAAAAGGAAGGTGATGTAACGCAGTGGTTAAAATGACCGTGTCCCAGCCTTTTTTGGAATGTGTTGCAGGCATCAAATTCAAAATGAGTGAATATTTTGCAAAAACATATCAGTTTGAACATCAGTTTACCTCGTCTTTATGGTGTATTCAATTGAATATTGGTCGAAAAGGATTTGCAAATCATTGTATTCTGTTTTTATTTACGTTTTACACAACATCCACCCATCCTTCTACCGTTTATCCTGCACGCAGGGTAGCGGTAGAAGCGGTAGAGTCGGAGTTCATCCAGGACTGGTCACCAAAGACAGACAACCATTCATTCACTCACACAACATTCCAACTTAAATGGAATTGGGTTTTGTACATGGACTTCCAGCTGTTCTTGTAAAGAATATTATTACCTGAACAGTTTCATCTCAGAAAGTCCTATGTCAGGTGTTCACCTCCTAGTAAAGGATAAAGCGCTGTACAAAAAAAATCTTGTAAATACGCAGAATTTCTTCGCAGATAGATATTTGTTGATGTTGGTTGGGTGTTTCAATAAAACACATTGTTGCAAACAACAAATGAAAACAATGACAAAGTAAAAAGAAAACCATAGCTTTAGATTATTATCACATATTTGCAGGAATACACATTTTTATCACTTCTATTGTTTTAAGCAATATAAGGAAGCCAAAGAAAGAAGTTGCAGAAGAAGTGCATACAAAAATCATCAAAACTTATTCAAAGGAATAGATTTTTAGAGTAAATATCAGAGCAACCAAAAAAATTACACAAGAAATCCTTCAAAGTTAAAAGTTAAAAACATTTATGATAAATTTGTCAAAATGAAAAACAAACAAAAAACAATCTTTGTGCATCAGATGTCAGTGAATGAATCCCAAAATTGGACTGACCATCAATAACAAATGTATTTCCCTGAATGATGCACAAAAATGGAGTGCATTGCTCTGATAAAACCTTGTCAGAGTTGTTTTACTTGCCTGGGACCTGTAATGGACTTAATGATCATACAAGGAAGACCATCAAGCACACAGTATGTGGAGTATACTATTAATATTATCATTTGTCTATAAAATTGTTATATGTCCACCTCTGCACAACATTGTATCCTTATTAACATTAAAAATAGAAAGAAATATATATCAACATGCAACAAAGAACAACTTTATTAACATTTATTAACATAACAGTGTTCGCCGGTTTACTGAAATAGCTTTCACAAAGCGAGATGATTGTTGTCTATATTCGGCACGTTTTCGCTGAAAAATCTCAAGCGGCTTATCAGTGTGATAGAGGTGTAATGTCTTTAGGTGACGCCTTCATTTATTTGGCTTCATGCTGTCCGCTGCCAACTTTTTTAGACACAGTAAACACACAGGTCTTTCCTTGTCTCTCATTGTGGTTACAGGGAAGCGAAGCGCTACATTTTGGGTGACTTTCGTTTGTCTCAATAGTTCCATCTCTCACTGCTTTTCTCATCATCCCTGTTAAATAGTTTTTGATGGTGTCTCTGGAGGGTTTGTTCACTGCACTTCATATTTCCTGCTCTGTGCTGTGCACAGAGCATGCTCGGTGCAAAAAAAACCCAAAACAAAACAAAAACCCACATAATACAGCTAATACTACACTATAAGCAAGTTCCCTGGGGGTCACACGCCCGCCCCCGACATCGCACCGTGTCCCCACAGGGGGGCGCGCCCCACTATTTGAGAAACAATTCACTAATCCAAAGATAACGAGGCAGAGTTTTCTCCACCTCCTCTTTGGTCCAGCGTGATGATCCTATATAAGTGGTTGACTCTGAAAGACATTTTCTTAACTCGATGCATGGTTGACTCTCATTTTGCAGCAAGCATATTTTCCATATTGGCAACCTTCTTTTGAATTGTGCCTTCAAAATGACAGGCTGGAGACATTTCCCAACATTACATTAGAGTTTATAACAATCAGAACGGTCTGGCCCTTGTGCAGTGTCTTGTTTTCAGAAATGCACTCTTAGGAGAGGAAGAGCGGTTTCAAGATGAACGCCTCAAAGTTTTACAGTCATCCTGCGCTACACATTGGTCTCCATTTCGAGTGAATGTGCTAGTCATACAGTGGGTAGCACTTCCTCCACTGAGTCGTTGTGGTCCTTCTTATCCATGTTTATGTCCTGAGTAAATTGTGTCTTGCCAACAATGTCCTCTGACTCCACTTCTCTGTATTTCCCTGAAGAGTCCTTCCGACAGACATGCTTCAGCTGCTTTATCTCTGTATCAGGGCAATATAGGTACTCATAGAGACCACCAGCGATGATGCCCCCTAAAATGGGTCCCACCCAGTACACCTATTGGAAGTAGCAAAAAAAATGAAATTAAATAATATGATGGATGATTAGTAACTGTTGGAGACATTTCACCGCAGTCAGTGCAATACAACATGGGACAGCCACACCTAAAGTGTCAAATCAGGTTTCTATAATGGGCTAAAATGAGGAGGGTCAAACTGAATCTGATGTGTGAGGTATCAAGCAGTAGCAAGCATTTGCTGCCAATGCAATTCTTAATATGATTTATATATTAGCTTCAGTGCTGGCATTACCCCCCCTGGTCACAACAAATGTGGGTGGAGGTCAAATCTCAGAAATGGTCATTTGTTCAGTTTTTTTTTTTAAATACCTGCTTTCAACAGGCCACAGGCTACACCTGTTTTGACTCCTCTGGCATCTGACTCTGGAATTGTGACCTTATTGGATTTCAACATACCATTCTCTCCGACCGTATTGGCCCTTCTTCAGAACATTAGACTAAGACTGATACATGATATAAATCAGGAAGCCTTTTAATCCCTTGACTGATATACTAGACCCATAAATGCAATTTCTTAAACAATTAGGTTACATCCAAGCAACGTAAACATTTATTCTCGGAATGCATTTCTTACCCAGTGGTTCACAAAGTTAAGTGTCACCAATGCAGGTCCGAAAGAACGAGCTGGATTCATGCTGGCTCCTGTGTAAGGAATCTGGAGGACATGTTCAAGTCAAAAATGCTCTTTTTTTTTTTTTATCAAGATACAGTTTCGTTAACACTGGTGTTAGATTATCAGACTGTATGTTGTACTACTCTTTTTTTCAACATAAATTATGATATTTCTGTGTAACAGAGGGAAAATCAGAAATCAGTACTGCGGTGCAAAAGATAACATCTATTTCCCTGTGCATTAATTTGCTCATCTGTGTTCAAAAGATCCCTAGAGATTTGTTGCCATGCAATGACAGCCACGAATAAAGATGTGCATGTGGGTGTTAGTCAGTGATAAGTGCACAACGTCACACATTGAAGAGTAAATGCTTTGGTGCATTTGCTAGATCTTCAATAGCGTCAGGTTTCAGCTTTCAGTACATGTACATGCTTGCTTTTTGAATCACTCTTCCTCTAAGCAAAATAATGACTACAGTATAAATTGTGAATTTTAGATGGATCATTAAGCCAGTGTTTTACTGTGAGGAACACAGCTATCAGAGCTGATGGAGAGGCAGGTTTTTTTCAACATATTGTTGTTCAAAATTAGCCAATATAGATTAAAAAACATTTCCTTTTGATAACAATTCTACCCATTATTCTGGGAAAGCTCTATTTGGTTTTACACACATGAAGTTCTGCGAAGCTGAAAGTTCCAACACAAGTACTTTGTACTCTTGCTGGAGTCACAGAAAAGGTGATGGCCAAAAGAATTTGGAGCCCTGGCTATAAATATTCTCCCAGTCTCCTTAAGGACATTGCTATTTCACATCTAATCTCTGATCTAACTTACTCACCGCGAAAAAGTGGCCAACAGCCACAGATATACCAATAGCCAAACTGGCAGAGCCACCCAGGTCTGAACGTTTTTGATCACAGGAGGCGAAAACGGTGAACACTAGCTCAAATGTTATAAGCAGCTCCACAAGGAAGGCGTAACCCAGAGAGATGCTGGAGTTCACCTTGAAAACAGATTAAAGATTAAACTTAGTCAATGTTTGAATAAATGCTGCACAATAAAAACAAGTTCTTACCTTGGTCAAGCCGAGAGACCCCCTGACATCTGCAGGTGTGAGTATGTAGAGGATTCCGGCTCCTGTGCAAGCTCCCAGGCACTGAGCTAATACATAAAACACTGCTTTGGCCAGACTCAGTTTTCTAGTCACAACCATAGCTGCAGTAACCGCTGGGTTAATGTGTCCACCACTAATGTGACCAAAACATTGCACCATGGTAGCAATGCTCAGGCCAAAGCACAGGGAGATAAGGACTAGGTCGGCCGGGGGAGGCTTTTCCTCCCCTGCAGCCCAGTTGATGGTAGAGCCCAAACTGAGAAGGACAAAAATAAAAGTGGCCAGGTATTCTCCAGACACAGCCCTCCAGAAGTCCTTGGTCCAGATCCCTTTAAAGGCCACCATTATACTCTGAAAGTTACACCGGTGTTGGAACCTCCTGGCAAAAAGAATAATGAGCCAGATGATTAGCCTACTTATGTATTCTTGGTGTGTTCATCTGGCCTGAACTGCACTGAACAATATCTGGATAGCTGCCTTGAGGCACAACATTTATAACTCCACAAGGGATTTAAGATAGTGACTTTCAATCATAAAATACTATACCGAGCATTTCTGAAGCATTGTTCTCGGGGGCACGATGTTAAATTGTTGTCACCCAATTATCCCTAATCAGTACAACAAAATTCACTAGACTGAATATTGACTTTATTGAACATAGTCATTTTGAAAATAAGATGTGTGTGACAGATTGTATAATTTAAAGTGTTTTTAAATTAAATTCAAATTTTGTATACATCATATTTTCTATTATGAATCAAAAGACTGATACTTACCTGATGAAAGAACAAGTTTTCTCTCTCTGATGGTACTGTTTGTTCTCACTCATTAGTCCTGAAAGGTTCGAGTCAAAAAATTCAGTTAGCTGGGACATGACCCCTTGCTTCTCATCTTAATGTTGAGGTGATTCTGACCTGCGGTACTTACAGGGAAGCACCGGGCTGTGGGAGTTCGGTCGTGCAGCAGATAGAAGGTCTGTTATATGAACACAATCCAAACATTGTGCCTTGGGAATGCAGCCAGGAGCTTTATTAAGTTAGTAACCCGGCATCACCTCACAGGAATTATACAGCCTGTGCAGTGGGAGGAGTCAGGATGTTTGCTTGCTGGAGCAGGGGGAAGCAAACAGTACCAGGGTGACTGAAGACTCGCTAAGTCGTAGCATCTTAGTTAAATCAGAGCCATGAGAATATCGGTACAAAGACATCGGCGTGCTACATGCTACTGCTAATTGTCATCCGTTAATTGAGAAATCACAGCATCTGTCATTATAACCCTATTTCGCTGTCAAAATATGCACATTGTAATCACTTCATTAGGTAAAGCATTCATTGGCAGTTCTTCCTTTATTTTCCAGTGTTAAAGTAGGCAAGTTACCAATGTTTTATCACAGCCTTCTCAGCAGCATACCCTTCATCAAACTGAAGCTGCATGTAATGTGGTTCCTCTCTGTGACTTTATTGCTTCTCTTTCCATATTGTGCGTGAGGGAATAGTGAACAACTATTGCCTAGGACAAACTAGAAAGTTATATGTTTGACATTAGCTAACCATGAGAAGAGCTAGAAATCATCACGTGTGCTCCCTGCTTCAAAACCTTCCTGAGGACGAAGAGCATCGTAACTTTCATTGTTCCTTCAGTAAATCCTGAAGTTATTGATAAATGAGCCAAGAATTTTGATACCTATTATTGAGAAGTTTCCCCACAATGCATAAAAATGAGTGATGATATGAAATGAAATGGAGAAATGTAGGTGGTTTAATTGGATTGAGAATTCTATATACAGGTAACTATTGCAAATGTATATAGAGGTAGCACTTTAAATTAGTTGATGGCAATTGAGTGCATGAGCCCACATGAAGTCCACCCATTAAATCTAATTGACTTACATTTTCCCTCTCTCTGTGTGCTGGAAAGAAATGCTTGCATGGACTGAAATTCATTATTTTATATGAGTTATATTGAAGCTTACATCTGAATTATTTTCATACACTTAGAGCAGTGTGACATAGGAATCAGAATTCCAAATCATCAGTAAATTTATCTTTGCAAAATTATATCACTGACAAGAGACTTCACAAGGTAAATAAATAACATTGGAGTGATTTTTAATGTTCAATATAGTCTCAGGTTGTTTTGATTTATAGTAAGTTGTTTAAGTTAATGTTAGATATGAATGAGAAATGGTCACCACTTACATAGCACCCTCATCACTTTGAGGTTTCAAAGCCTGTCACACTGGATGATATTCACTTATTCACACACACACACACACACACACACACAAACACACACACACACACACACACACACACACACACACACACACACATCAGTGGCAAGGCCTTAACCACACCATTGAGGGAAACTTGTGCCTTGCCTAAGGGCACTTCGGCATGCAGACAGGCAGAGCCAGAGATTGAACAGCCAATCTTTATATTGGAAGAACCCCCGCTCTACCAACTGTGCCACTGCCGCCCCCATTGAATTAAGATAATTGAGTAATATAGTTGAGTAAAGTGAATAGCACGATAGATGCAAAATGAACCACCTGCAATAAACAGATGCTTTTGAGGATTTTTGAAAACGAAAAATGTCCCCACTTGCTTATTGTCGCCTCAAGGATAAATGGTGCATACAAGAAAGGTTTTTGGATAAATCCTTGATGCATGCAATCATAGCAATTTATCTTGGGAAGTTTATCAAACAGAATCCCGTTAGATTATTTAGATTGTGTTATCTATTCTTAATGATCTATGATTAAAAATTGCAAAACATGAAGGGCACATGTTAAGATGTTCATTTTTTGCTCTGTTTCCTCCCTTGTTGCAGTAGGATTAATTCTACACACGTGATCATGAAATCAAACCCCTTATGAGCCATTAGATAGAAGATAAATTTCAGTGAATCCAGGTTGATTCATGCTAGATTCAGAGTGATTTGCAATCCATGTACGTGCAGCTAAGTGTAAAAACAGGCCTAAAAACATAACATTTAAAAATTCTCAAGAAAATGATGCAGAATTTATTTTACTTAAAAGTGTTCTTCTATGGACTTGCAGACCAGACTGGACTGGACTTGTGGCTCGTGCTACTACGCGACTTAATTTGAAATTTTGAAGTCACAAAAAAGCTAAATGGGCCCAAAGTTTGTTAATCAGTTTTAAAAATTTACATAGAAAGGAGTGGATAAATATGTTATCCAAAATCCAATGAACATGACTGCCCATGAACAATACATTCATTTAGATTAATGATAAATTCATTGACCGTGTAAGTGACCTTGCTCCAACAGGACACTCCCATGGGTTTTCATACACATGTTAATATTTGTCTTAAAAATCCGTCATGCTTCCTTAACCTAACACAATAGTTTTGCAATTCATAAAACACCAAGGTCAGGAGAGACCTGAAGGTGAGTTTTGATGCTGACATATTATGAGGTTCACTGGATTGAAAAATATTTTAACAACATGCCTTATCTTGCAGATTAATATGAATGGGGTCCTTCTCTCTCGCTCTCCCCCTCCTTTTCCATCTCTTATCGTATTTTCACATTGAGTTTCCTGTTCTGAAACTGAATGCAATGACCGAAATCAAATATGGTGACCTCCAGTGATATAAAATTTAACTCAGGTGAACATGTCACAAATAAACAAAAGACATGTTGAACAAAATCAATTTTCCAATTTCAAATGAACAGAAAATGTGGTTTTAATTATTGACTAAATTACTTATGGTAATGTTTAACCCTTTTTTGTAAATGATAGTTCAACTGTTTCCCCTTGTTTTGAGAATTAATGTCATAGACTTTAACCTCTTAAATGTCAACTTCTACATGTGCTGAGGATATCATGGATGCACACAGCAGAGAACTCTACATAGAGGAACATGATACTTTTAATAAATTACAAGAACTAAATAGATTTGTTGCTAAAAGAAGACATGACATTCTGCAAAAGGAGAAAGATATATTGTTGTTTGCCTTCTCTAATGCCAAATCATGTCCCCCTGCTTACTTGCTACTGCTACTGCCCTCCTTTGGACAAATAAAGCATCTCCTGATATCCTTACAGATAACCTCCTCCAGGTGTGATAGAAAAAAAATATACAACGCAACCGCTTTTCATACTGGGCATAAGTTACACCATTTGCCACATGCATTTTTGACCACTAGGCATGCAACTTTATTTACAATAGTAAATATGGCCACAAGGCTTGCTTCATTTATATTGTAATTGAAGTCAGCGCACTATACAAATGTGAATATTAACAAGCTACATAAATACTTATAAAACAGTTTTTCACTTCTCCATGTGCACCTTCAGGCATCTCACACATCTGAAGAGTCCCATCCTCCCTAATTAATATTTTGCCTTAGTTCTTTATATTTGCATGTGATCAAATTAGAGTTAAGTGGCCCCATGTTTGTTGATACAGTATAATTTAGTGTGCAGTTATATGTAAAGTTATATGTTAAATGTATTTCCTTATATCTACTGAAAAATAATACCACTGAATATCTACTGAAAAATAATAATTTAGCCCTGCTCACTCCTGGAACTTTTTTTCTTATATTCTGATAATGGCCCACATTAACAGAAAAAACAAAACAAAAACTGAGGCTACTGCTGTGGAACATAATGACCTCACAGGTTGGTTTAAAATCTCTTTTCTTAAATGGATGTCAAAGAATTCTGCTTAGTGTCTTGCATGACTGCTCACCCATTCAAAAAGTGATAGCCACTTTATCTCCCAGAAATCAGGTGACCCAGAATAATGTGAAATTAACATGTTTTATTTTCTCTGGTAATTACATAAAACAAACAATACCACTGTGCCGTTACCCAAGAGAATCAACATATGCAACATTCATCAGATGGTCTGGAGTAACAAACATGTGTTCCTCTCTGAGTAATAAAGCCATGCTTGGTTGGACAGAGATGACTGCCTTTGTTAGAACAGCACCATGCCAAGTTTTTTACACGCCACAGTGAAATGAAACCCTCTACTGTTATATAATCCATTAACTTGTCAAAGAGCCAAATCAGTGACCTTTTTGATCGGCAAGTTTTGTAAAATGGTTAATTCAAATGGGACTATATAGAGCATATTGGAACAATTTGATCATGGATTATCATTAATCTTTGACATGGAAGTGGAAAAAAAAAATCTTATAGTTTTTAATCATACATTCACATTATTTCTTTTTGCAAAACTATTCTTGAGAAAATAACCATTCACAAAACTGAAACAAGGTAACTAATGTGACTAACTCTTTCTATTTATCCAGTTCACTAACTGGGCCATTCTCAACTGGAATTCTTCATATTTCCCAAAACAAAGGACACAGATTGCCCAAACCAGGATCCATATCTGTTAATATATCCATTAATAACACTTTGTGTTCTCTGTTAATAAATCATCCCTTCCATTTGGCTCATAATAGTCTTCTTGTGGTCATATTTACCTCCCATGTCACTTTATCTTTGTAAATAACTGTAATCAGATTCAACCTACTGGAGGTTTCATGTGTATAAGGGTGCTAAAACAGGAATAGACACTGGCCAGCCAGTAGTTGGTCAAGCTATGTGGGAGAGGGGGTGTGCTCCAAATAACCAGAGTTTTGTTGGCATTAAAAGTAATGATGTGCCGGCTTGTTTTATGATAAGTCAAAGAATGTGCTATTTAAATAATAAAGCTGTTGTGAACTCCACCATTGAGTTCCATCAGTGGTCCCAATGGAGGTGAACAAAGATAATGAAAATGAAAGCAGAAGCAAAGCAAAGCCTTTCTACAATAAAAAAAAATGATTACATGTATTCAAAACAAATAAATCCATACTTCATAGGTTGCCAATTTCCGTCAACTGCGTTAACTGACAAACCGATTCCTTCTTCACATTTCATGTAAGCTTCATGGCTCCTCTTCAGGTAATTTAGACAAATGTCTTTCTGAGTTAGCATGAAAAAAGGCCCTATGTCATGGAATTGGTTACAAACATATAACACTGGGACCTTTTTTTCATACCTACCTTTTAAGTTCTAAAAATATTTATATATACTGCCATTAAACCTAAAAGAAGGCATATCGTACATTGATACCCAGTGTTTCACGAACAGTGCAGCACCCTTCTGAGAGATCAGAGAGCTATGCTTACACTCGTGACAATAGCTTCAAGAGAAATCACATCATCTTCACTATGACTTATTGCAATCATCTGCTGGGGATTTTATTATAATTTGCATAATTTATCTTCTTGTCTTTCTCAATTCTCTGTAGTTTAAATAGATTTGATGGTGTGAAAAAAGCACTGTAGCTAATGCTGTCAGAAAATCACAGTTTTGTTTAGATAAGAAATCCTCATGCACACACACACCTTCATGCAAACCCGGGCATACTCATGGACACACACACACACACACACACACACACACACACACACACACACTCAGACATACACACATGAAAATATGTTCACTCACTTCTCTTTGTTTAGTGTGGAAAATTGTGAAACGTCATTTTGAATACAGGCGTGGTAAACTGTCTGGTACTTGGAAAATGTTATTAATAAATTGTCATCATAAAATGAATAACTTATTCTCCTTCCGGCTTTTCCCCTTCAGGGGTCGCCACCAATAGCACTATACAATACATTGAAATATTATAATAATATGATACTGATAAATGGATCAAGACCTATCTGAAAAATAGATGAAAAATAAAGGAAATTTAAGAGGATGTTTAAAAGAATTTGCTTAAAAATTAGCAAGAAGGCAAGAATCATTTGCAAAACAGTTCTTTGAAAGAAACCTGATGCTTAGCCTCTTCTCATCCCTCCAAGAACATAATAGGTTTGGTTGTATCTTACATGTGGTTATTTGTGCCTGATCAGATAACCCCATGTTAATATTTGAATATCATAATATTGATAATGATATTCATATTTTCAGCAAAAACCTGCATTGCAGAGTTGCTTTATATTGAAGGGCTTTCTGCTTTAGTATGTCACATCTTCACTCCACTAGGAGACTGAGGGTGACATCTGAGGGTGCGACTTACTGGAAAAGCCGCTCTCACTAACCCTGCCCCTATTCTCAGATCAAGTTTTGACCAGAGAGCAAATGTTATAAATATCTTGACTTCACAGCAATGGAGCCATTTGAAGCCATTTAGAGACGTCTGTGAGCAGGCCCATCAGATGGGAAGTGTGTGTGTGTGTGTGTGTGTGTGTGTGTGTGTGTGTAAGAGAGAGAGAGAGAGAGAGTGATGGATGGTCAAATACTATGGTTTCCATCCATGGCTTTCAGACATGGCTTTCATAGACCTTGTCAGAAAACCATAAAGCATCTGGCCTTTTGTTGACATACTGCCAAAGAAGGTAGGCTTCTAACCTTCCAGTGTGACAGCTAAAGACATATATTGATTTCTTAAGTTCACACAACTGATGACTGTTGTTTCTGAGCAGTCTTTTCTCTGGACATTTCCAGCTGAAAGTCAAATATGTTTCTGTATGTTATAATTCTCTTTTTTTTAAGAAACAAACATTCTATTACATTGCATTGTTGATTTGTTAATCATTTTTTTGTAATTACTACATTTTTTGGATTCAAAGGGCAAATTCAGCATTATTACAGTTTGATAACATTTGTGGTGTAGTTATTTCTTAAATCATTCCATCAAAATATATTTTGTAGGTCTAATGTGGAATATTTTCTACAGATTTCATCATAGTAAAAAATTGTGCTGGATTAGTGCTGGAGGGCGTAATTATGGATTCTCTGTAAGGTCAATCGGGATCAAGGAGGTTATGAAGGAACAGGAAACAAAAACCTGATCTCCTTAAATTAAAATCTCTCTCTGTTTCTCTCTCTCTCTCTGGTAATGGCAAGTTTACACTACAGAATGAACACTACAGATCACCTTAGCCTCTATTGCAATGAGGCCCCAAAGCCATAAACATTTCGATATCCTGAAACGTATCTTTTGTAAAATTCATTGATTTTCTTGTGACTGGACCATCAAATTTTACTTTTCAAATTGAAATCGGGTAACGCACACACACATTAGCACAAACAGACCGACACACACACATACACGCACGCGCACACACACGCGCGCGCGCACACACACACACACACATAAAAATATGTTCACTCACTTGCTCACTCACTCACACACAAAGAGCGGAAAAGTTAATAACTTATTCCTAAAACAATACAGATGATAATTGGTCTGGACCATAATCAGACAGCAATAAAACAATAAAAATAATTTGCGTTCAATTATTAACAGAATTAGATATTTTGCTGACATCGTTAGTAGAATGGGATTGCAGGATTTAATTACTTAGAGCAATTTAAACATGGGTATTTGGTTCTCAGGGGCTGTTTATTCAGAAAACAATAATGGTGCTTTGCTGAATATCTTGCCACAACCACAAATCAGTTAACATCAAGTGCACTTTTAAATTGCTTTTTCAGAAAAAAATATAATGAAATAATTAAACAAATAAATATCCATCTAAAATTGAAATGAATATGTTGTCAGTGATAAGGGCTGCTGAATGAAAATGTGGTATTCTAACAGACAATACCACATCTCTATAGCTATAATAACCTGCTCAATATATTTCCAGTTTCACAGTCAAGCTTTATAGCCAAGACAAAAATACACAGACACACACACACACAAAAAGACAAAGAGAGAGCGAGACGGAGACAGAGATAGAGCATGAAACCTATTCACGAGGAAGCCTTAGCTTCACCTTAAAATTTTACATTGTAGACTTTGTCTGCATGATATTCCTCAGGTATGTTTAAGTTGTAGGAAAATTTAAAAGCCCTTCCAAGAAGGACCCTGATTACAGATAATGTACAATAAAATTTCAGATAGTAGACAACATTGTCAAGGCCGTGGGAATGCCGATGTTGTAATATTTAAAAACTCACATCTTCTTTTGACCTTGGTCAAATTGTTTTAATGCACTATTTGACAGTGAATGTTACATGCTATATCTGATTTATGTGTTGATTTGCCTTTGCTTTATTGCAATGTAATCATACCTAACTGATTCAAGATTCAGAGTGTTTATTGTTAAATGCATTGTAAGGAAACATGTTTCCCAGTACAATGAAAGTCTATCTTTGCTGTCCACAGTGAATGCCAGATAGTCTAACATAAGTATTACGCATGTGAGAGATACAGTGGAAATGTAAACGCTACGGAAACAAACAAACAGTGTACCCATGACCGTAAACCACTTTCTCTGCTATTATGCCAAGGTCAGCAATGGTTATACAAATTAAACCTGTTTTGGTTGAAGCGCGCACGTTGAAAGATTGCAGATTGAAAAGGAAACTGTCAAGTCCCAGTAGATTGTGGTAGGTCATGACTGTTTATTGTGTATGATTGTGTATGGCCGCTTAATGATGGTGTTCATTGTATACAATTTATAGGGCGATAATAAATCAGTAATGTGGTTACAAGTTGAAATGAACCACTGTCTGACAAACCATTTGAAGTTCGAATCTTAAATGAGTGGTGTAATTTTTAAAATCATTTCGTACCTATTTATATAATAAGAACTATATTTAGCACTATTTTTTTCTTTAAAAAAAGATTAACTGTCAAACGTAGATGGAATAAAATGTCTCATGTCTACACCATAGACACCAAACAAAAGGCCCATTTTCACTTCAAACTTAGAGTAGACATTTACTTCAGATGTTGAGGGTTCTACTTGTTTTGGGTTGCCACATTGTGTCGAGCTGCATGAGAAGAAAACTTCTGTGACAAAATCAACTGTGCGTATGACATTCTGAAACATGTGGATAGATGAACGGTCTTCCTCATTACCAAGCCTTCATGAAGACAAGCTGTCAGCTTTAACCCACAGGAGTCTACAACAGATGCTGCCAGCAATCAGGTTCAACTCCCTATGCAAATTGAATACAATGTCTACCTGAATCCGACTGGAGGAACAGAAAATATTTATAGGATAAACAATTCAAACTGAATTTTCTATTATTTTTCTGGATTTTCTATTAAACAAAATCTTACACAAGGGGTAAATCTATTGCGTTCACTTTGAGTTTACAATCTACTGCCAGTGCTCCAAATGAAAACATCAAACTAAATCATGCATGTAGAAAAACAAATAATACGATTTCCTCACCTGCAGTATCCATCAGTATGCAGTGTCACTATACAACATTGACAAGGACAGACAACCAAAGACAAACTTAGATGTAAATCTTTGTGTAGAATTAGAGGGAAACAAAAATCTGCAAGGAAGTCCACCTTTGAGACTTGATTAAGCGAAATGATAACAACATTATCATCTTTACCTCACTAGCCTATCTCATCATGAATATTTAATGAAGTGCAGCGGTGTATTCTTCATGAAGTACAAAATATATAGTATTGTAAACATTCTTTTTCAATCACAGAATGCTTTATTTATTCAGTGGGCTCCTTGTTATTGTCTCTCTTTCTGATAAGTTGACCAAACCTCACCAGTCATTTGGCACATGCATAATAAGTATAAAAAAAAACACCAAACTCTAATATTTGCACTGATAAATGATAGGTGATAAGTGATCAAAGTGGTGGCTCAGTTGCAGCTGGGACAGGCTCCAGCACCCACTGTGACTCTGAGTGTGGGACAGCTGGTATAGGTAATGGATGACCATTTGGGTTATTGCTAAAATTATTTTGTTATTGTTACAACACGTGATTTTAAATTCCTTAAAAATATTTTACATGGAGAATAAGTTCTGGGTGGCAGTGGTTAGTGCCTTCTTCCCGTGTCTGAGCACATGTATAATCCATCCATCCATCCATGCATCCATCTTCTGCCGCTTATCCTGCACTCAGGGTCTCGAGGGATGCTTGGAGCCTATCCCAGCTGTCATCGAGCGACAGGCGGCGTACATCCTGGTTGCCAGTCAATTGCAGAGCCACATACAAAGATGGATAACATTTACTCACTGCCTCATTTCCAATTAACCTACTGCATGATTTCAAATGAACACATGGAGAACATGCAAACTCCACACAGAAAGGTCCCCTCTTTGGAATCGGTCCAGGGCCCTTTGTTATTTGAGGCTGAAGAGCTAACCACCGCGTTACCATGTTGCTGCACTTGTACACATTAGTAAAAAAACAAACAAAGTCTAATATTGTGGTGAGCTGGGCTTAGCAAAGTAATAATCGGAGACAAGGATAACTTGCTCTCATGATTATGCTATTTAAGCGATGGTTTTAATTTAAGAGTCAATGAACAGCAGAAACCCAGGGGGATTCTCTTTCAGCGCTAACAGCTCGACAGAGGGTGCACCCCCTGTTATGACAAATAGCGGTGCAGGCTAGTGTCATACATCAACCACAACATTGTACAGCTATTCAACAATGGAGTTCTCTAACACGGACCCATGAGAAGCTCCCAACAGTCATCATCATCACTCGCAAAGGATTCTGGGGCTCCACCGACCAGTCTACAATATTGCTGTGGGTTTCCTCGTACAGTTCAAAAACATGCAGATTGTTAATAGGAAAAAATTGGGAAAATAACCGAATTGTATGAACGCAAGAGTACAATGCAGCCTCAGGGTGGCACAGGCCACTGTCTTCATGAGCCAGTCCCAAGCCTGGATAAATGCAGAGGATAGCATCAAAACTTGGGCCAAAACTAAATATGCAAATCAAACATAAGAATCCCATACCTGATGGGTCAAACCCAGGATAACAACGACTGCAATTGGTGCCGATCACCTACAGGGTACCAGTAGAAATTGGGCAACTGTGGCTAAAAGAAGAGACGGAAGATGTGTTCGGAGGAAGAGAGAGAGGAGGAAAAGCAGAAGTCTGGGGCTGAGAGTAGGGCCTTTGAATATTTGGACGATGTCAGGAAAAGGTAGAGTTGGTCGGCATGAGGCAGAGAAGAAGGTGGATATACTGTGTGTCCAGGAGACCAGATGGAAAGGTAGCAAGGCTAGAAGCTGAGGAGCAGGTTTTAAGTTGTACTTTCATGGTACCGACAGGAAGAGAGATGGAGTAGGATTTATCTTGAAGGAGGAGTTTGTTGGGAATGTTCTGGAGGTGAAAATAATGTCAGATAGACTTATGAGTCTGAAATTGGAAATTGAAGGTGTGATGCTCAGTGTTGTAAGTTAGCTGTTATGCTAGCTGTGAGACAGTGGTATGGTGTGCTTACCATAGAAGTTCAAGGTAGAGGTGGGACTCCATCAGGGATCAGCTCTGAGCCCCGTCTTGTTCGCAATGGTGATGGACAGGCTGACAGATGAGGTTAGACAGGAATGTCCATGAACCATGATGTTTGCAGATGACATTGTGATCTGTAGTGAGAGCAGAAAACAGGTAGAGGAAAATCTAGAGAGGCGGAGGTATGCTCTGGAAAGGAGAAGAATGAAAGATACTCGCAGCAAGACAGAATATATGTGTGTGAATGAGAGGAACTCGGGGGGAACGGTGGGGCCACAGGGGAGTGGAGATCAAGAAGCTGGAGGATTTCAGGTATTTGGGGTCAACAGTCCAGAGCAACGGAGAGTGTGGAAAAGAGGCGAAGAGACAGGTCCAAGCAGGTTGAAATGGGTGGAGAAAAGTGCAGGGGTACTATGTGATAAAATATGATAGAAGACTATCGGCCAGAATAAAAGGAAAGGTGTACAAGATAGTGGTGAGACCAGCGATGCTATATGGCCTAGAAACTGTTACAATGATAAAAAGACAGCAGGCAGAACTAGAGGTTACAGAGATGAAGATGTTGAGGTTCTCTTTGGGAGTGACCAGGATACATAGGATCAGGAATGAGTCTATCAGAGGAACAGCACATGTTAGATGTTTTGGAGAGAAGGTCAGAGAAGCCAGACTGAGATGATTCGGTCATGTACAAAGGAGGAATAGAGAATATATTGGTAGATGGATGCTGGAATTGGAGCTGCCAGGCAAGAGGTCTCGAGGAAGACCAAAGAGAAGATTTATGGACGTAGTGAGAGAGGATATGAAGGTAGCTGGTGTGAGAGAGGAGGATACTGAGAATAGCGTTAGATGGAGAAAGTTGATTCGCTGTGGCCACCCCTGAAGGGAAAAGGCAGAAAGAAGAAGAAGAAGAAGGATGCTCAGTGTTGTTAGTGGCTATACCCCACACGTGGGGTTTGAGTTAAAGGAGAAGGAGAGGTTCTGGAATGAGTGAGATTAGCTCCCCAATTTCCCCTTGGGGATAGTTAAAGTTTATTCTGATTCTGATTCTGATTCTGATGAATCAGAAGATGAATTGATGCAGAATATCCCTAGAGAGGAGGGAGTTGGTAATTGCTGCAGACGTCAATGAACATGTTGGTGCAGCAATAGAGGTGATGAAGAAGTAATTGGCAGGTTTTGTATCCAGGATAGAAACGCAGAGGAACAGATGGTGGTAGACTTTGCAAAAAAGATGGAAATGGCTGTAGTGAATACTTTTTTCCAGAAAAGACAGGAACATAGGGTAACTTATAAGAGCGACAATAGAAGCACACAGGTGGACTGTATCTTGTATAGATGAAGTAACCCGAAAGAGCTCAGTGAATGCAAAGTAGTGGTAGATGGGATTGTCGCCAGACAGCATAGGATGGTGGTTTGTAGGATAACTCTGATGACAACAAGAAGTTCAAGAGGACAAAGTGGTGGATGCTGAAAACGTAGGAGTGTTGTATGGTTTTCAGGGAGGAGTTGTGGAAGGCTCTGGGTGGTCAGGGAGAGTGTCAACATGATTGGACAACTACAGCTAATGTTATCAAGGAGACAGGACTTCTTGGTATAGTGGTGGAATGAGGAAGTGCAGGAGTATATACAGAGAAAGCAGTTAGCAAAGAAGAAGTGGGATACTGAGAGGACTGAAGAGAACAGACACAAGTACAGGGAGATACAGTGCAAAGTAAAGCTAAAGGTAGCAAAAGCAAAACAAAGGGCACATAATGACTTGTATGCTCGGTTGGACAGTAAGGATGGAGAGAATGATCTATAAAGGTTGGTAAAACAGAGAGATAAAGATGGAAAGGATATACAACAGGACCGGGTGATTAAGGATAGAGAGAGAAATGTATTGACAGATGCTGTTGAGTGTTTTATGGTGGTCAGGGAAAGGTTGAAAAAGTCTCTTGTACAGAGGAGAGATAATGAATATATTGGTAGATGGACGCTGAAATTGGAGCTGCCAGGCAGGAGGTCTCGAAGAAGACCAAAGAAGATTTATGGATGTAGTGAGAGAGGATATGAAGTTAGTTGGTGTGAGAGAGGACAATATAGAGAACAGGGATAGATGGAGAAGGTTGCTACGCTGTTGCGACCCCTGAAGGGAAAAGCTGAAAGGAAAAGAAGAAGTGTAAATGCAAGAGTGAATGGTTGTCTGACTCGATGTGGGGCCCAGCAATTGATTGGTGACTGGTCCAAGCCTCTTGCCCACTGACAGCTGGGATAGACCCCAGAACCCCCCCAATCCTAAGTCTTGGATGAGCAGTAGATAATGGATAGATGGATGGATAAATAAGTACCACACAACACTAAAAGTGCTTAATCCAACAATTAATGCGAGGGGTAAAAATTATGTTCAATCACATACATTTATTGAAGAGTTAATGGCAGATTACAACACATTGTGTTGTGAGAGAATGATGGATCAAAAAGACATCCCAAAAAATATACTTTAAACAGTGTATTTCAGGTACAATTCAAGCATGATCTTACATTTGTTTTTTAAATTCCTTAATGTGCTTGTGTTTTACAACGTGCCTCAGAGTGTTCCCAGTGAATGAATTGAGTCCTTTTTCCAGAAAAAAACAAGAATAATTCTGCAACCGAACAACAACAAATGCAAAAGTAACTACTAAGTAACTGACAAAGCAGTTATACATAGTCAGACACACACACACACACACACACACACACACACACACACACACACACACACACACACACACACACACACACACACACACACATCTTAACTCACCACACAGACTTTCAGACTTTCAACTCTTTGTCAGTTTACTTCTTCTAATGAATTAGCCCATGGGGACAATTTGTACTTGTCACTGAGCTTCTTTACAATCCGGGCCAAGTCCTTCTCTCTCATGACATCCCTCTTGGATTGACACTTACTGACCAATTAGCTTTTGGTTAGATATTATCTCTGCAAAATCACCTTGAAATAGACTGACGTAAGAGCTGAATCACAGTTATTCAATAGTGCTGTGAATGAAATAGTGCGACAAAAACTTTCTATTGGCAGTTTTGGGTGACAAATGTCCTGTGCCCATACTTGAAAGAAAAAAGAAATGAAAAAGAAAAAAAGTAATATTGTGGCAGCAATACGGGGCGTGGCCTCTCACCCCAAGGGACTAGGGACTGGGGGACGTGGTTTAAACCGGGTATATATTCACCCCCGGAAGTTCACTAGTTAGCTGTTTGTCGGTGCTCACTTATTTGAAGTTGGAATCATTTACGACTCCGAGACTCATCATTCATCATTTTCTCACACCACAATATAGCATCATAAAACACAAACACAGGCTAAGCACAAAAAAACAAGAAGTGGTTTGTTGAATAGATGTGGCACTTATTTCATTGTGATTTGTATCGTACCAGAGTCTGTCCCCATACTGGGTGAAATAGTTGAAATATTGTGGCCCTTTAGGCAGGGCTTATTGATCTAACTGGTGGACTAGATTTTATTTGAAATTTTAAAATTGAAACTGTATTTGAGACAGAAAAAAATCCATTAGAGAAGTGTTTTATGAAATTGGCACCTCCAATACTTCAGACGTGGATATAACGATCTATAAAATACCAAAACAAGCAAACAGTAAAACATGTAATGCTCAGCCTCTCATCTCAGTCTTTATTACACCTCACCATATCTCACACAGCGCATTTACATTCTCACCACATGTTTGAGGTTTCATTATTAGAAAAGGTGTTGGCAGCATTTACATGTGTAATTGAGGGCGCTGCTGCCCACAATCCAGACAACTTCAGGTCCAGAAATACATTATTGTGCAGACATGGTAACTGGTAACTCTATTGTATTTCTGGTATTGCTTCAATGTTTGAATAGTATGCGTAAGAAGCAGGTTTAAATCAAAATAGATTCATGTTTAAGTGATGGCTGGGGACATTTTTTATTAGTTGTCCAATATTATCCATATTTGGATCATATTTTCATAAAATGCCTGAATTATGACAATTATGACAATTTTTTTAAATGGTGTTGGTGCGTCATAAAGCCTCAGGATGGTGCCAGTGTGCTTTGCAACACAGATACCTTTGGCTCCAACACAGACCCTCACAGCTGTATTCTGAGTGATTGAGACCGTGGCATAATATAATATTGTTATAGTAGTGGATGTACTATCACAGCATGAAATCCCTGTCTGCTCTTGAAACATTATCATATTTCTCACTATCTTATCCATCCATTCAAAGGATTATAGCTTGGTAATGTGTGTTTGATAGTCATTTTGCAGGTGTATAGAAGTCTGTAGTACAATTTTGATTAACACAATTTTGTTGGAAATAGTGGCTAATGAGTCTTTACAATAATAATATTAACACAGATTTGACTTTGGTCTGATTATCATATCACTCCAAATCCTGCATTTTGAAAAATGCAACTGACATGAATCATACCAGCTACTAGTAGCACTTGAGAAAATTTAAGTGAATTTCATATTTAATTTCCTTACTAGCCTGCAATAATCTGATTTGATATTGGTAGAATATAAATAAAAAGAAACCTCTCATAACCATCGAAGTGGTATTCCAAACTGTGAATACACATAAATGTTTTCAGGTCAATGTTTGGCTTGAATATGCTAGTCACTGTAATTTGTTTTTAGAAAAAATATACAACAAAAAACAATGTGTTATAATGTGTTATAGATGGATATTGTCTTGCAAACCTTTTTCCAGGCAACAGCTTCCCAAAGTCTTGTTTATTGGACTTTGAAGTCATTCATTGAACACAATGTAATGAGTTTTACAGGCACTGTTTTATAATTTGAGAGCAATTGTTACCTTCAGACTGAGGCAGTCAATTCCCACCCCCTCCTTTTTTCCAATTTCAAATAAGAGGAAAATGAGAAAGTACCAGTGTTTCTGCCTGACACAGGTTCAAATGAATCACCGTGAATCAGTTACCAAAAAGACATTGGGAAATAGCTGATTTTCCTAACACAGCTTTCAGAATACAAAAAGATTGTCAGATTATCTATCTATCTATCTATCTATCTATCTATCTATCTATCTATCTATCTATCTATCTATCTATCTATCTATCTATCTATCTATCTATCTATCTATCTATCTATCTATCTATCTATCTATCTATCTATCTATCTATCTATCTATCTATCTATCTATCTATCTATCTATCTATATACACATAAATGTGTTTACTTCAGTGACGCACTATTCAAATGCAATAACTCACACACTGGTTCATTTCTCTTCATGCTTCAGTTGAAACGACACTTGTAGTGCATGCATTGGAGCAACATTTCCCTATAGTGATATATAGCCATAGTTTCTTCCCCCCATGGTCCAGTTGCTAGATAGAGAATAATTTCTATGCTTCAGCAGCTCTTATAGCACTGGAAATACCACAAACATGTCATGTGACCCCAGTTTGAGCAGAGTCTCACATGTATGTAGCATGTTACTTTACCTTCAGTTTACATACTCAGATTGCATGGAGACAGGATTTGCAGTGCAAATTTTCCATTGAACCTTTAGGAATCTCGGAATTTTATTACGAATATACGAGCCCGTCAGGGTATGTGTCTTTGCACCACTCTTTTCAATGAATGCAGAATGAATTTGGAGGAAGTATGGCTTTTAAGCAATTAAAATCCACTCAATCTCTTTTCTGGTATGCACGCAATTTTATTGGCCAATAATTACCTGTCAAAAACAGTTGATACTCTGTAATAGTAACTTACTGTGCAGTGATATTAATCTAGAGGCAAAGTTGGAAGAATTCTCCAAACTGTCACTCTATTGAATTTAGAAAAAAAAAATGACACAAAAACCTAATCAAGCATGACATGAGAAGTTGGGCTGTCAGTGCTCTTTTGTTTGATTCTTGTCCTTGAAGCCTTTTGTCAAATTCTCTCCTTTCCACCTGGTGAATATCAGTGATGGTTGATTTTGAAATGGCTGTTGGAATAATTTCTATGAAATCAGGAATAATCATCACTGTCTTTCCAGCCACAACCACCCCATTACGTTCTTATAGCAGGCTGTCACGTGATGTCTTACTGATCCAAGGAAAGAAATTCATTTGAACAGGTGGAGCTGCGGACCATATCCCATTAGCGAGCCTGCCAAAGGCCGGTTGCTGTAGGAGTAAATCCTGCTCTCCATGCACCATAGGCACAAACTACTGTACAGACTTAAATATATGGGCTAAATCCTGCTACTCAGGCAAAAATTGTGAGGAAATGATGAGCATATACATCACACTTCCCTTTATTTCTTATATAATCTGTAAGAAACATGACTTAAAACTCAATTTCCGAGAGGAACGCAATTAGCCTGGAAACATTCAGAGAACAGTCATCTGCAATGAAAGTCATAGGCTGGAAATGTACTGTAGGCTTGTTAATGTGTGTATTGTGGGTAAATGTGAAGGGCGGACATCGCTCTGACAGGCTCACTTGTTTGCCGCCGGCTTTATGACTCTTCCCACATGGCAACACATAACGGCAACAATCTCAGTACTATACATAGTACAGAATATTATGCCAACAGAAATTAGAATAATTTTTCTCAGTGGGCTGATAGAGCAGTATCAGATAGAAACAAAGTTAACATGATATGGAGCTCGCTGCAAACTAAAAGCAACAATTTGGATGACCTATTTTGAGATGGGATAAGTCACAGATGGGGTATAATTTGCTCAAGTAATTAAATACAAAAAATAGACAAACTTTTTAATGTGTTTAATGCAAATGAGAAATTAACATTGCTGCATTAAGCATGCAAAATATACATGCACAAACACAAATAGCATTTATTTTTCTTATTATACTCCCCAAATGAAATGATTTCTCTGCATTTAACCGATCATGGATGAACCAACAACAGTTGGCAGCCATTTAGCGGCACTAAGAGAGTGGTTAGGGGTTCAGTGTCTTGCTCAACAACACAAGTAGACTTATTTTTCTTTTTTTAATCAACCAAGCTTAAGTTGTTTTTTCCGTCACGTCACTGCGTAATCCAAGTTGAGACTCTCATGTCCAACTTGCTAACACAACAATTTCCAAACTATGTCAACAGCTTGTAAAAACATATTGGATTTGGAGGTCCTTATAAACATAATAATGTTTAATAACTTATCTCACAAATTGACCTATGGTCAGCAAAAAAATAAAATATGTCCCTTAACTACTCCTTGGAGGAATTGGTTCATGACACTCATAATTTTTTTTTTCTCGCATTTTTCGCTGACATCGTCTGAGATATACTATCATCTAATAGACATTTTATACATAAAGTGACCGAAAATTGACATCCCTTTACACTTCCAGCTATCACAGAGAGAGTATTTTGACACCTGTTATTATGTCTATACCATTGGCTGCAGTATTGTCGAGTGCTGGACATTCTTGCTGTGTAATTCAAAATTTGACATTCAACAACAGAGAGAGAGAGAGAGAGACAAAAAGGGTTAAATAAAGAAACATGTTGCCATGACACAAACTGTAACAGTTAGAGGTTCCTTTTAGGATACAGTTTCACACTACTGTTATCTTCTTCTTTTCTTTTCGGCTTTTCCCTTCAGGCGTCGCCACAGTGAATCAACCTTCTCCATCCAACCCAGTTCTCTGTATCCTCCTCTCTCGCACCAACTACCGTCATATTTCAGGGTGCTGTTATCCTGCATGTAAAAAGAGATCCCTTTTTATCTTATGTCAGTTCCTTGCTGGCCAGAAGTAGATGCTCTGGAAAGTCAGTGTCCTGGTTCACATTCTGAGATGAAAGGCTGACTGAGAAAAAAAAAGAAATGCAGTTTAATTAATTAAATATCCACATCAAGAGAGTATATATTAAGTGTACTTACTATTTATATGTGTGTGCACACCAATCAAATGAAACATTAAACATTGCATGTTTACAAACACATGGATAATATACCGGTAGCTTGTGGCATTTTGCAATATCCAGGATGTAATATATGCAATTGTTCCCACAATTCAGAGGTTAGTGGGAGGGACTGCCCTTCAGTAACAGACACTTGTGAATTGAAAGTCTAACCTCTCTGGAGGTGACAAAGAATTGGTTCATGACTCTGGACATGATGTGGAATGTCAATTTTATAATGTGAAATTTCCATCCCATTCTTTCTGACCTTTTGTTTTAAAACTCCCTCTGAGTGTGTACTTTCAAGAAAAATCAATATGTGCATCATGATATTGTTTGTTCATCGCTCACAACAATTGCCATTGGCAATGAATTATGCTCAGCACATTATGAGCACTAGCATAGTTTAATTTCAATATCTACAATGACCGGGTGATAGCATATGTTTATGTACTTACTAATTAAAATTTTGAATATGAAGTTTTCCTAGGGCTGGGAAATGAATCAATAAGCCTTGCAATACTCACCAACAATATCAGAACTACTTAATTCTACATACATTTTCTTAAACCCTGTAGATATATGATCAGTGTTGTCCAGTTTCATTTTGAGGCTATATAGTTCTATTAGATGTACTGCAGCTGCCAATGGCAAAAACACAGAAAAACAGAAAGATTTTAATTGTATTAGTTTTTGGATTTCTTAGACTGATTATAGCACCAAAGTCTGAACCTTGAGTACAATGAGTACCGCCTGAGGTTTCTTGTGATTAAGAGGTTTTAATAGAAACATAGTATTCACAAGTTCTATCTGCAGTGCATTCCCAGTGCTTTTCAAAAGTACAACTATTCTCCCATCAATTTTTATACATCACACCCTTCCCTCATTCTCATCCATCACCTTGAAATAACAATTTTCACATTCAGCTTTCTACAATGAAGCAAATTTTTTCAAGATAAAGTTAACCTGTCATGTCTACATACATGGATTTTTAAAAATATTTTTTTCTGTTTGTAATGAAGCTTATATATGTTGCTCATGTATGAAACATGCTGAAGGCAATAAATCACATGTTGTGCTTTAGATAAACACATATGACCTCAAAATACAGTTGTCTAAATGACCAGGACAATAAACAAATATTAAACAAATGAACTTCTCGATGCCAAGATCAACATCCCTTGATACAGGGAACACTTCCGATTGCTAACCGTGCTTAGAGAACTCATAATTGTGTAACACTGTGCGGAGATGGATATTTGTTTTCAATGGAATATTATTTGTGTTTCCTTATATCCTATTTCTTACCGGCTGATTTAATACCTTATTTTACAACTTTAGTGGAAACTGAACACTGTTTCAAAATATTACTCATCTGTTTTGGACTTAAAGCTTCCCCATATATTTAACAAGAGTTAAATCAAGCAGCTTTTCTTGGCAGCACTTGGTAACTAACTGTGCCCTAATTCCTTTTTCTGACACATTTCTTTTACTTTATGTGATTTGGAAAAGGGGCGACAGGGTGGCCGGTGGTGAGCGCTTCGGCCTTACAGCACGAAGCACTCTGGTTCGATTCCGACAAGGGACCTTTCTGCGTGGAGTTTGCATGTTCTCCTTGTGTCTGCGTGGGTCTCCTCCAGATCCTCTGGTTTCCTTCCATAGTCCCGAAAAATGAGACAGATTAATTGGAAAAAATTGGCAAAATTGCCATGATGTGTCATTGAGAGAGTGAATGGTTGCTTGTCTGTTTACGTGGTCCTGTGAGTGACTGGTGATCAGTCCAGGGTGTACCCTGCCTCTCGCCCAACAGCAGCTGGGATAGCTTCAAGCATCCTGAGTAGGACAAGCAGTAGATAATGGATGGATTTGGTAGTCGTAGGAGATTTAACAGATATTTGTTTTCAACGACAAACAGTGTATTATGTATCATATATTAAATAATGTCCTAGCTGAAAACTAGGGGGGTGCACAGCCATCATGAACTGAAAGAGATTGCAGTACAATGTAATAACTGCACTAGAAGGTGATCAGAACTACACAAATGTTTTAATTGCTGTTGCAAATAATTTGTTAATGTACTTTGCGACCAAAAAAATGTATCGTATGATTGTAGCATGCATGCAAATACCAAAAACCAGAAAAGCAAAACTCACAATTGGTAGTCATGGGTGATGGACGAGAGGGTACCTCTAAGTGTCAGAAAGAATTTGCCAAAAGAAATAGCTCCAATTTATGTGACTGTTATTTTCTGCAGCTTGACATTTGGAACACAGGATTCATCCTAATAGTTTTTGAACCAAGTTACCTTCTTTAATATTTGCCATTTATCAGATTTTATATGGACAATATATTTACATATATATGTATACATACATATACATGCGTGTGTCTGTGTGTGTGAGTGTATGTACACATATATGGACATATACACATGCAGTATCATCTATGATTCAATGTTGTTTTGTAAAATAGAGTTGCTTAAGATATTGACTGCATTTAATAAAATGCAGAAAAAGACCATTTTACTAAAAAATCACATACAAGAAAATAAGGAAGAACAAATGAAAGGGGGATCTATCTTTGAAGTTATCCTGTTTCATAATAAAGAAATATAATCTACTTTAACAGAAGAATCAAGAAATTTTGTTTTGTTTTCTCCAACAAAAGAGCCAATCGTGTAAGAAGCTCAAGAAATCTGGTTCCTCTGGCAACAAAACACAGATATTTCTCCCTCCTTTATTATGAAAAATAAATCCTTGAAAACACACATAAATTAAAGGAAGTATGGCTATATCTCTGAAGGACCTGTATATGTATGTCAATCACAGTGAAACTAATGTCCATCATGTCGGGCAGTGGCTCGGCATTTCGTTCTGCATGAAGCACCGAGGCATCAATGTATAAGATGGACGAGCTGCACATATTAGAGAAGACAAGTAACGTTTACTTTAATCTTCCCAAGCCTTTGTCAAGATGTCAGAGTGTGTTCAAATAGTTCATCCTTATTTCTCTTTTGCCCTCACGATCGAGAATCCTTCATTTCACTCTCCTCAGTGAATGTATGACTTGAATCAGGCGTTTAGGATTTTATTTATAACTGTGCCCTGCGATAAAAAAAATCAAATGCAAGGTGAACTATTTTCTATATTTCCTTTGACAATAACTCCACTAGTCATTTATTGTATAAATGTATTCATAGAATGGCCCCCTGTGAGTCCTCAATGACAGAATGTTACACCCAATATACTCAGTGTTGTTTCTGAATTTGAATATTATGGATGTGTCCAACATGATCAAATGTTCAGTGACTTCAACTCACAATTGCAATTACAGGTCGAGGAATAAGATGTGAGTGAAGAGATGACAGGTTGACATGTTGACAGGTTTGTAATAGCAACCGTGCAAGCCCTGGCTTTTTGATTTAAGCTGTTGATGTTGATTCCCCCTGCCCCCCTAAAAAAAACATAAAATCTTATCAATATCCATATTATTAAATTAGTATGGTCAGTCGATTGAATCTTAATTGTTATTATAACATACAGAGTATGTGATATGGTTTGTGTTCCAGTGGACAATATGAAAACTAAATATTACTCCAATACTACTCCAGACACTGATTTTTATCTGCGTTTTTCATTCCTCAATTATGTCTTTTGATGTTATCAGAAAAAAAGACGGGACAGTGAAATATTCACATTATAAGCTGTGTTTTTCACCTCAGGCTTTTGTTATATTATTGTGTGAAGATCTTGGGACTGTTATTTTCGGTAACTATCTGAAAATTACATGAGACATTATTCAATTGCTAAAATTAAGCTAGTGTCATTTTACCAGCAACGTTTCAGTATTCGGATATTAAATTATGCTCTGTACTTGAGCTAAATTGTGAGAAAAATAGGCATCAAGAAAAATACTCCTATTTGTATAATACTACTGAAATAGAAGCTGGCGGTCTCCATACGGGATGGACTCACAAACTTATGACAACATAAATCTTAAACTCTTTGGAATAGGGAGAGACTTTAAACTGATAATGTTAGGTAACAACATCACTTGGCTTGCTGTCTCTTGTCTCAAACTGACAAAGTAGAACCAAGCATGATGTTTCCCATTTTAATCTATCCATTTCAATATCTCTCCCTATCTGATTTAAGATTCTCTCCTGCATACCATTGTGGTGTTGAGCTGTTGCTTGTATTTTCAGAGCCATCTGTCATTTAAAACAAAATCATTGTTTAACTGTGACTAGACTGAATACACATTTGTCTTCAAACCACACTTGCACAAGTGTTTTTTGTATATACAGGAAATATTTTAAAATGTAAAAAAATGTACTTCAGGCTGCTGTCCTCTGATTAAACTGAGCCCAGTGAATTGAATAACGAATGATTGAATGAAATAAGTTATTCAATTGTACAGCTATTTGTGGTCCGCATTATTGGAACATTTAAGAAATATCATCATCTATAACATGCAATTTTTCAAGGTGTTATCCCAAAAAGCCAATGCCATAATCAGTAAAAGCAGCTGTTTAATAGTCTTTAAACAGCCTGAGTCATGTTGTGCTCAGCCTATGTATGACACAGCAGTTATTCTCTGGTGGACTCTCGGCATGAGTGTTTTGATGTGTTTATGAGATGACGAGACCAAAAACAAACATCGTCTGCTGAGGAAGGCTTATTTAGAAAAGAAAGTGAAATGAATCTGTTGGAACAAGAATACCTAAAGAGATATTTTGGTGATTGGAAGCAGTGAGGTGGTGGCTGTAGACAAAACCCTGCAATTTCCACAGGATAGTGTTCGGGTCACATCTTATCTCCTCCACATCCTGCCAAGACTTCCATCCCTCTTCTCCTAAAACAGACATAATATTTCCAGTAACTGTGAATATGTTGGACAAATACACATTGTGGACTGCATGAGTGGAGCGGGATCTGAGGTCTATCTGATTATCGACGAAATACCCAAATTTCATAGACAATGAAAGAAATTATAATAAACACAAAGCTAACCTGCCCCACAATACTGAGATTGTGGTTTTAAACTGCATCCACTGGACGACATTATTCAATTGGGCGAATTTATGAGCCTCGCTAAAAGGGATCCTGATTGAATTATATCGCTACGATTCTGTGGTACCACCACATGTTTTAACCATAAATAGCAGTAACAGTTATTCAAGGAGTCATGGTTATTTTATGTTTTAAGTGAGTTAAAATCAAATCAGATGCTAAACAAATGTAAATGCTGCGATTTTGATCATGTTTTTGTACTGATGTTAAAATGTTCCTGTTTTTTTGCAGAAGCTTAGTCATATTTTAGTTCACAAAATCTTAAATGCAACTCGTAGAACACAAAATGAAACTCAAAATGTCCTGCTATGATATGTTAAGTTGAGTATGTTGATGATTAATGTTGCCACACTGTTAATAAACTCACCCAGGTAGCTTTTTGATGAGGGTTCAGTAAATTCTCTGGTCAGCATAAATTGGTTTTACATGCAGGAAAAAGACAAACTTCTGTTTTGTGTCTTGTTTCCTTGTGTCAGGAGTGGGCCTTGAACACATGCACTCTAACTCACCCACTGATCTCGCTGAATGCTGACATCAAAACAAACAGACAGCGGAAATAAGCTGTGGCTCTGAATCAACAAATAGCTGTCAACCATAGCTGCATTACTTGACAGACTCAGCTACGGTGAGAACAAGAGAGTGGGAGGGGACAGATGGACAAGCTCTATTTGCGTGACAGAGTGTGGAGCCCTGAGAAAACTGTGGAACCGACAGTTTTCCGTGAAAGATATGTCTGACACCATTGAAGCTTGCTAGAAAATTGCAACAGAATCTTTGTGACTTCACCGTTGGCAATAAAACTTCGTTTAGACCTTTTTACATTTAAAAAGGTTTGTAAATATCCATTAATGCCATTTACTCCGCATGAAACAAGAATGCAGTGATCTAATTAGGTTATTCCAATCAAGGCATCAATCAATTCTCGTTTTTGTTTTAATCTCTTCATCATCTTCAATTCTATTATTAAACATGAATTTTGAATATACACAATTACAATGGAACCCCACCCCCCACCCCCCCAGTGAATAGCGCAAAATCGAAGAGAATTGCATTGGTGATGCCGCAACAAGAGATGCATGCCATGCATCCTCTGATAAAGTAAGCTGCAGTGATTGCATCTTATCTGTGTAATGATAGCATTGCATATCCAGTCTTCCAACATCCTCTGGTGAATTCTGCATCCTTTGCATGTCTGGCGGTTCAAATATTGTCACTTCACAACATCAATGTTTGCTCTGAATATTAATGGCAAGTTTTGCTTAAATCCCTCTTGTGTTACTTGATATTGATCATAGTGGAAGATATCGGGAGGCATGCAGTGGTGATGTGGGGCACACATCGGCTCTCGCCAAGGCTGTTAGAATAATACCTTGCAATATCTTCTTGAATGTGACAAGGACACTCGGTTGCTCTTGTCTAATGGTTTGTATGCTGAAATCTCACAACAATATTTGACAACCTCTAGGGGAGTGAGTGTGCATGTGTCTGTAACAGTATTTGATATGAAAATGTATGTTGTTAATAGCACTGACATTCACATTTTTATGTGACCTGGTTTGAACTCAGAGCTGTCAGAAGCCGCGGGAGACTCTAGTGTTGCGGGAAATTTTCCCTCATACTTTGTAAACAAATGTCGGTGCGCTTTGACAAAAGTATATGATGTTCTGTATAATGTTGGAACAGTGATACACACACAAAGCAGGCAAACATCTGAAAAAGTACAAATATATTTCTCAGAAAAAGAAGAAAAAGAGATACGGACTCACTCTTTTTTGCTGCTGTTTATGAGATGAAAGGGACGGTAAGAGTGGGTAATGTTTAGATTTCATATTGTATAAACAAAGGCAGAGACTGAGATCACACTGCTGTTCAGGCGAGACTGAAGGGTCTTAATTTGAAGAAAATAGATGTGCAGAGCTATTGTTGAATATTTCTGCATTTCTGAGAAAGAGGGTGCCTCAGGTCTGTTGATCATCACTTTGCAGGCAGCTACATAAAATAAATGTAATACAGATTACAAAAAACCCTTTCGGTAACAGGTACAACGCTTCTTAGATGCAGATTAAACAAAATGTAATAATGAGTTTGATATATATGATGACATGCTGATGTTATACTAGTATTCTATATGTGTACACAATTAAAGTGGTATGCAAGAGACTTTCCAAAGCACATCAGCAGAAAAATGAAAAATGAAAAATCAAAGTGGGGAAATATATTTTTTCCACTCTCTTAAATTTTGATATTGATGTATTTATGTTTCTGATCATTTTAGTTGTTTTTCTTTTCCTCTCCAATATAAAGCATCAACTGCACTTGTCCTTTGAAATTCTCATCAGGAGCAATATAAAAATGCCTTCAGCTTCACTCACTGACATGTTACTTTTCTAGCATGGACACAGTGCTGACCCCTATTCTGATTACACATTTTATTTGCTGATGGCCACAGAGCTGAAACTTTCCTCATATTTTTAAATGGGATGGGAGACAATATTGAATATTCTTTGCTGGCTTTCTTTTGAAAGAAACCTTAAGACAGGAAACAATCATTCTTAAGTCTGTGTGAAATGAATGCCTGCTCTTAAATAATTCTCATGAAAATATATTATAAAATATTTATTTGTACTTTGAGACACAGTTCTAAATTTCAGTCAAATGTGTCTGAATATCAATAGTTTTGTATTCTGTGATATGACCTGTGTCCAGCAAACTCCCCTCGATGTCTCCTTTCTTAGTGTCTTGTTATTTTCATTTATTTGTTCTTTTTAGACCATCTACTTGCATTATACCTAATGTTACAAAGACATCCTCTGCTCTCTTTTTAATTTTGGGGAACACATGTTTTTTCTGTTTAACTGTCTCTTAGATTTCCATTGGTTTTTCATGTCTTTTCTTATTTCCTTCATAAGTATTATAACCCGATTACTCTCTCTCCCTTGCTCTTACTCTCATCTCTCCCTCCTTGCCACTGCAACCTTCTCCAATCTACCCTGCTGACTTGGATTTTCCTCTCACCCATTGAATAATTCTCAGAGTAAATCAAATCACTACTGAAAAAGTTCATCAAGGACTTGCTGCTGTCTAACTTTTGTATATAAACTCAACTGAACGCTACAGATGTGTTCAGTGCAGTCATGGACCCGGGAGACAGAAGATTTCACACAAAAATGAATCTGTTTTCGCCCTGTGTTACGTGCAACACTGCCAGCTCTGACTTGCGTACGCAATGGTCCATTTGCGGACACGACACAAAATGGCCATTTGTTAAATTAATTTCTAACACAACACAAAATGCCCATTTGTTAAATTAATTTCTAGCCAGTGAAACTCTCCTCAGGCATAATACTCCACCACTTGCACCAGAATCTCAGTTTCCAGATGTCCCACTGCCCCCCTCTGAACCTTGTTCAGGAGATGTGGTGAGCAAGCTTTTGTATCCTTGAAGAAGCATTTCCTTTTCACCCCCATGTCCAGCTTGACAGATAATACCGGTCCATTCCGGGAGTGGGTGCTTTGGATAGGAGAGCTTGAGAAGCCTGGTCTCAAGGACGGACTGTACGAGGGTCAAAGAAGAATGCTGTTCCTTGTTCTCTTGTTGACTGTCTCCAGTCGAGTGGCACTATGATGTGGTAAACCACATATGAGCAGGAGTTTAAACCAAACCACAAAGACAAGGAAACAATGGTTGTCTGGCTCTGCCTTATAACATTGACCTACCACATGAACTTGGCATGCATTCGGTATGCGCGCCTTCCAAACTCCCATCAAGGACGATAACGTTTGCTTTTCGCTCGCCTTGACTCTTCCTCTTACCCACGGCCCACGCTCATGGAATGTTAAACCCAGTGTCCATTTTCTGCCAGATGTCAATTACAGAGTCCCACTGACAGTTCTTAAAGTATAATTTTTCTCACTTTTGTGATAGAAATGTTGTCTTACATACTTTCAGCTGCTGTGAGGGAGGCATTGTTCCAAAACTCTGATGCAGATTGTACACCCATAAGAGACAGATACAAGTGTTGTTCCAGCTTGTGATCTTGCAGTAAGTTCCTATTTTGCCTCCCGCTGGTCTCCTCCATCCCTTCGTATAGGTCTGATCTTTGTAACAGGTCAAACACCTTCCTCACCTGCTGGTATTATGTTGATCTATAGGTTCCACCATAGATTCTCTGAGTCAGCTGTCTTCATGACACTACCCAAGGTGAATTTGGCTCAGATTGCTGAGCCATTTCCATAACCGACTCCATGGCATCTCCCTTGATATTATTTCAGATCATGGTTCCATGTTATCCCACAATTCTAAAAAAAGCCTTTTGTCAAGCCATTTTTGCAATGCTCCATGTGTGTTTCTGTCATATCAAAAGAGACAACCAAGATCCCGAGGCCACTTTCAGCTGTGCCATTGCCTCCTGTTGCTAAAATCTACCCTCTCGTCTCTACCACTTCAACCATTTCTTCATTAAAAACTCTCAGCCACCTTATCGTCCAACAATGAAAGATACACTTGATGTCTCATTTTTGCACACCACTGGCTTTTAACAATGCTGTACATTTGGAATTTAAGATTTCAGCAATATCGATGCAGAAAACAGAGGGCAACAGAGTGGGCTGCCGATAGTCATTGGACCCAAACCACATTCTAACATCATTGTACTATCAGATTGATTTATAATTCCAGATATTTCAACAATCGTTCCTCTTAGTCGAAAACTGTCTATTAGTCTTTTTTCTCTGCCTTACCCAGCGTATCTAGATATCTGTGTCTGTGTTGTTTTTAAACCTATGATTATGTTCATATACTCACCATGTAATTAGTAGCAGCAATACTTACTATACTAGTCATAATCTTGAAAAATCAAGATTAAAGGGTAACAATCATTTGAAAACATAGCCAACGGAGGAATTTCACATAAAGTACTCATCACTGTATGCTTTGAATCAGCTCATTTAGTGCATCCTTTGATTTTTCAGTTGCCATGACCACAGACTTCCTTCAGCCCCACCACCCTCATTATAATGTGTTACCTACTGTTGTATTGCAGTTTTACACGGTGCTGCTCCCGTTTAAGTTTTATTTCCCTACAAGTATTTTCTCTGAAATATGAATGGTTCACTCAACATCTAGACATGCTTCTTGTCCGGGGGTGGGCAAATTACGGCTTGCGGGCCACATCCAGACCGTTGGTCTTTTTAATCCGGCCCGCCAAAGACTGGTACAGAATTCATACTTGATGTGAATGATTGAATGATCGGATCAATGAATGTGGGAGCTCAAACAGGAGATTATTTCATTTTTGGAGCTACTTGAGAATTTTCCTGAGCTGACTGACACAGATTGGCTTTGTGATTTAGCCTTTACTGTGGACATACAAACACACATGAATGAGTCGGATGTGAAACTACAAGGGAAAAAAATGGTTTGTGCATGAAATGCAAGCAAGCGTTAGAACCTTCAAAACCAAGCTGATTTTATTTTCAAAGCAAATGTTAACAAATGCGTTTTTTTTTTATGTGTATCGTATCTTGTGCTGACCCAGCCGGCCTGTTAAATTTTAAAAGTCAATGCAGCCCCTGAGCCAAAAAGTTTGCCCACCCCTGTTCTTGTCCATTGAACATCATGGTCATGTCAAAATCAAATAAGTCAAATTGCCACATTAAATGCAATTTAATGAGGGCCTAGACAGCCAAATACCATTCCAGCTCTAATTATTTTTAGAGAGCTTGGTGGATGATTATGATCTGATCATCTACACAGAGTTTCAGGATGTGCATAAAATCCCGAAGGAACTCTTCAGGGAACAGAGACTTAACAAGCTCAATAGCCTTTGAGTTGCCTGGAGATGTTGGCCGGGTTATAAAGCATTAAAGAAGAAAATCAAGTCATTCTGGAAACAGAAAAATGAAAGCAACTGCATGGCTTCTGACTACGCTATGGGTGGTGGCTACAGGGGCAATAGGGCTACTCAGGCCACATGATGAGGGACTGAGAATAAGATTTGGGATCAATACAGCCAGCAAAATCGATAATCACTAAGGCGGTGACATTCATATAAGCCTATTTAATGCCGTATCCACTTGACAACTTGAATCTTTAGAAAACCATTCCCCTGAAGATGTTGTTAAGGCTCAGGAATGACATTTGAAAGAACCGTATGACTGCTCAGACCATTATCTTAATTAGAGAAAGAATCACAGCCGTGTTTAATAATATGCAGTGTCAAGCACTGTCAAGAGGTATATTTATATAACTAATCTCTCTTCCCTTTTATCTGCTCATTCACCCTATCCCTCCTTCGCTTCCCCTCAAAATATAAAAACACTTGACAGTTTGTACTGCCCTGCAAGCAAATTTTTTCCTGAATGTGGTGACCTGTCACTCTCCCATTCTCTTTCATGGGCACCTCCGAGACTTAATAGAATGTCAAAACCCCCCTTTCCCTCTAAGTTGTAATTATTATTTATTATGTAGAAATAATTACTTTTTTAATCACCCTGATCAATCCGAACAGAACCCATAATCAACATGTATGAATGTGGGAGTGAGTGGCTGTATGAGACATCTGACAACTGGTCTGGGTGTGTTGGAACATGGGGCAGGACACACCTTACAGCAGAAGTGATTGTTTTAGCCCAACTGTGCCTGCTCTGGGCAGGAAAAGCACTAGAGATAATGGATGGATGGATGGATGGATATTTGCAGAGGGACCTAAGTGCAAATACCGAACCGCATTTCAGAATTTGCATTGAAATCACAATATTTTCCTAATCCCAAATTCAAACCAGATGCCTGTTGTTCATGAGCCTTACAGGAGTGTAATGATATTGATCATCAACAGAGGCAAACAAAAGTAACTTATCAAAACAAAAGAAAGAAAGTAAGGAAGAAAGAAAGAAAGAAAGAAAGAAAGAAAGAAAGAAAGAAAGAAAGAAGGGGAGAAAAATCAAGTAAAGCAAACAAACCAATAAACAAAAAACACTATATTGCGGAACTAGAGATTTTGCGCATCCATAATAAATAGCTGATACTTATACATGCCAAACTGTCAGGCAGTCAAAGACACTGTACAAGAGTGAATATCTAACTAACATATTGAGGGGGGGTATTCCTCCCCACTATATCTATAGACCTATAGTGATTGAAAACATTCTATTCATTATTATTATTTAATATTAAGTTAACATCTGGGCAACACAGTGGCACAGATACACTTCCACCTCATGGAATGTCACTGGGAACAGAGTAGACATGTTTCTACACTGTGCATATAACAATAAATGCTTTGAATCTTGAATCTCTCGTAGCAAGGAAGCCTGGTTTGATTCCAACTGGGGGCCTTTCAATGCAGTTTACAAGTTCTTCGCACGTCTGTTTGGCTTCCTCTGCATGAAAAGCCCTACGTCTCTATATGTTGCCTTGTGATCGACTGGCCATTAGTCAAAGTGTACCCCCCTCTCCCCCGGGGGCTGTGTCCAGGATAAGCTGTATGGATGAAGTGGTGTGTCACTCATGTTAATCATTGGGTGAGGTTGCATATCCTGACATTTAGTTTGTTTTGTTACAAAGAACTGCTCCTGGCGTTGGGTAAACGATTTGCACAGTCCACTCAATTAGAGGTCTACAAATAGTAACCATTTATTCTGTGACAGGACCGTGCAAAGTCCTTGCAGAAAAACTTAAGTCGACCATCTGATCAGCATTACAAAATGCAGCATGCTAGAACTATTGTCAGACATACAAGCAGAATATTGTAATCCAAAAAATCAATTGTCTTTTAGAGGCTGTAAATTAAGACTTTCATTGTCATATTTATGTGAACTCTTACTGCCAGTTGTTACATTAGAAACAATCATTTAGGTGTATATTTGATGGAGGCAGTTTTGAAATTAAACTAACGAGAATGTAAAGATTGGCAAAAAAAAAAAAACTTTTAGGGCTGACGCACAGGGAAATAAAGGGAGACTCAAAGACTCGGGCTAATTTGACTGGCATCTGTTTTGATGGCGACTGAAGTGTCCAGGTACCTTCTTATCTAATTGTCTGTTTGACTAAAGTCTATGGCCTCATTATAGAAGCCTGTTAAACTCATAATAAAAACGAGGGGCCTGAGCGACTGAGGGGGCAAGAGTTCGGTTGTTCTGACACTGCAGTGGATATGCTGCAGGGGGAATAGTGTTTCTCATTTTTTATTATATTTCATCAGATAACACCTCCCTATTCAGACGCAGTTCAAAAGATGAAATTTTATATTGGACTTTTGCCGTGTCCTCTGCCCAGATAGAGCTTATGTTTTGACTGAATAAAAATCTTTTATACTAAAAATTGAATTTCGATCTTGTTTGCATATTTACGCAACATTTTTGAAACATCATGTGGCTGGCCAATGGAACGCTCAGATTTCACTGCTTTGTATCAGTGTATCCTCTAAACAGAGGGAGTTTTATAAACAGTCCAACATACAGCCATAATATTATTATGAAACCCTTTCCCCTGGTTTAATAAATGACATCTTAGACTACTTGAAGCCTGTGTATACGTTTTTGCACACTGGGTTTTACTGTTACTCTTTCCTGTTGCCAGGCTGTTACCTCTAACTACCCCAAATCAATCAATAAAGCTTTAGGATTGCTACTTTCACCAAAGTCATCAAGTGATATTTCTTCAGCATCCAGCACTGCTCTTGGGTAACCCTGTAGACTTAGTCTGAAGTGCCAAGTTAATCACCAGCCGGACTTGTGAGCATCACAAAAAAAAACAAAGATGTTATCGGCTAGAGTATTCATTCACACATAAATTGTCCTTATAGTAGTTTTTTCTGTGTTTAACAAAAGTTTATTACGTGCCGGTTCATTTCATTCACAAGTTTTAGGCAAGTCTTCACAACCCCTCTTCCCCATTTATCTTGGCTTCTGTAAAGACAATAGTCATTTTGCTTCACTACCTTTTAGTTTTGAAGGTATATTTGAATGTCAGGAGTGTCTGTACTATGCCTATTCAACTATTTATTATAAAAGGGTTATTTGCATAAAAAAAGCTGTGATAAATGACATAGTACTTGAACGGTACATTTAGAATGCAATATATTATCTCGATAAGAGTGATTACCCTCATATTTCTAATATTAACATTCAAACTTTGGCAAGTATTACACATAAAAGTGACTAATATTAATGTCAGACAAAATCAGAATAACCCAGTTTAGTCACATATAGTGTGGGTTAAAAAAAGAAAAAAAGAAAAAAAACGTCATCACCTGTCACTGTTTAACTGTCAAATAATTCCTCTTTTGGTGTGATATTCAATGTTAAGTAGGGTAAGATTGATTCTGTTCCTCTGCATTTCTATCATGTATTCTGGAGATTTGTCTCACATCCATAAAAAACACAACAATAATAAATCAGTCAGCTATGTGTTACAAATGTTGCAGAAAAAAGAAGGCTCAGTGCTATGGGCACAACATACCTAGTCCGATGCTTTGAATAAGGATACTGAAGTCAAACTTCTGAACTTCTGAAGATCAATATTAGCTTCTTAAACTGCCACAGTTAGAGTCGGTTGGAGTCTCAGTTAAATGAAGATCAGGTTGGATAGTCCCGAGAACCAACCATTTATCTCAAATGCAAATTCATAAGCAATAATATCTTCCATCTCACCAAAAGATGATACGCTCTCCAGGTGATCGAGGTTCAAAACCAATTGAAAACCAACTTTAACAATAAATTGTTACACTGAGCAAGAGCAGAATGCACAATTTTGCTTTTACTTAATTCTCCACAGCGAATACATATGTGTTAAACTCTTATAATTGTACCCCATTTTTAAAGTTACTCTCTCTCTAATTTTATCATATTCAATATGCAGTGTAGGTCACAGAGATAGATGTATTATTATTTTAGACAAATGAAGGCACTTGGCATTTTAAACAACCTTTCACTAATTTTGTCAGTAATGGTATTGCAACCCTTGCAACTTTTTCATTTCTGTAAACTAAATCCTCCTGCGGCATTTGTTCCTCGCCACAATGTATCTGACAACGTGTCAGACAAGAGAGACAACCATTTTTTGAACAAGATTTGCCAACAGTGACAGCCATACTGCATAAAGATTAAAAGGACTTTCATGATGTCGTTCGACACAAAAGTGTTGCCTGTTCCTTCATGAGGGAGGAACTTTTTTGATGTTTTTTTTCTGATAGTTGTTCATTAGTTTTCTATTCTCAGAAAATGGTTCTTTACTCTGAAGAGACCCATCTCTATTATAGTTTGCGATGGCTGGAGAAATGGTGATTCTCTTTATATCAGAAAATAGGGTTGCAAAAACGTAATGATAAGGAACAAATTGATCACTTTCCTAAAATTATATTTATGCTGAAGATTTCTTGCAATATAAATCAAAAATTTAATGGATTTAAAACAGCATGTGGTTATCCCCAGGATAAGAATGACTAACTCACCAATCTTTCATTCTTTACATTAGACAATGATTCATAACCTCATGTTTACTGTGACGATCCAGGTTTCCAGTATCAACAGCCAACATACATATAATTTAATTTAATCAAATCTGTTTGGAATTGCTCCTAAAAAGGACTCCTTTCTCTGAAAGGTTTTGAGGAAGCTGCAGGCTCAACAGAACCATATTGTACTGTTCACAATATGATGTTCACATCCAAGCCAGACGTATTCATTGAAAAGGCCTTGAGTTATTGAAGACTCAATTACATGAAACACTATCAAAAAATATGCATGTATGAGGTATGGGATTTGACTCTTTGAGGCTTTGTGATCTGTTTTCTATGGTTCATTTTTCACAATACAGAAACACATGGAAATTTTTACGCTTTTCTAAATGTAAAAGTACCGTCATGTCTCTACTACACTACAGCAACTGTATTGCTGATGCCCTTAACTTATAAAAGCGGACCTTTTGGATCAGTTATTATCATTTTACAAAAAATACCTGTGTAAAACACTGCCATAAGTAGCGAAGAGATCAAGGATGACAAATTGTTGCCATCTTTCTGGCAAAAGCGATGAACATATAATGATTAAAACAACAGAGGGTTAGGGGCTTATCAGAAAAAAAAAGTCTATTTTGAAATGTTACAATGCAGGCCTCAGTTGCAGCTTAATTGTTCTTGAATGATTTTTTTCTTTTCCTGTAACTGACCTCCACAATAAAATACTGCAATGAGGAATATTCATGTTTTCCTTATCGGTAGCCGTTAACTCATGATTTTCTGAATTAGGAATTGTTGAAGTCCTGCATATAGATTCTACTCAAAGAGTCTGATTCATGAAAAGTCCAAGAAGGGCTCGTAAAATACAAAAAGATGATCTGTGGAAGAACTATGATTTTTCTGTATTATAATTTCCTTCGTTGGCCAGTGCAAAACCTTTGAAAAAGGTTTTCTATTTAAATCAATACATCCCTCATTACAGGATGATGAATATTTGATCAGGAAGACTATTACTTGTGATGAATAATTTAAGTGTGTTATAACAGTCCGGGTTGGTGGGTTCAGTGGTACCCTTGTCTCTCAGCTTTTAAACCCAACCACTCATTATGACTCTTTAAAACACTGTAGCCCCACTAAGAAGGCTCTGGATCAGAAATTGCTCTCTCTGGAAATGTCACAACCACAACACAAATTTTTGACAGTAAAGGTATGATCAACATCAATTAGCCAGGATGGATCTATATATAAACATAGCTGTACCGTGCTGAAAATGTACATACAGCTAGAATCTTTAAGGCTTACTGTCACCTTAAATGTATCAGGGGAAGCAAAAGAAAATTAATGCTCAACAATGGCACGTTTTCTCGATTTGAGTTTGCCCTCTTTTGCAGGTAGAAGTTAAGACTGCTGGTGTTTTCTGAAATTTGTTATTTAAATGGGAGTTTTTATTTGAATGAAGGTGCAAAACACAGGTTTGGTTTCATTAAATTGAAAAAAAAAAAAAAAAAAAAAAAAAAAAATCAAACACTAGACGCGGCCTAAGCAGCTGAAATCCCTCTTTGAGTCCCAATAAACACTGTATTGTATAAAACACAGCACATTGTCATTAAAACTATCAACAGAGTGGCAAAATAAATCAATAATGAGAACTAAAAAAGTTGGAAGAATGGAAACAAAACACAACTGAATGTGAAATCTGTGGCATCACCTAAAAAGCTGTAGCAGGGAGATTTTTTTTATAAATCATATTTTGAAATATTTATGTTTTTGTTCATAAATGACATATCCAAGAGGAGGTTTTATGTGCTGATGTTTTTATACACCATTTTGGGGATAACTGCACCATTCATCTATCTAACTTTCCGTTATCACCATGTATTGAAGTCAACCATACTTTACAAGTATACTTCAGCAGACAATAATCCATAGATATTAAGTGATCTATTATTTAATGATTTCTCTTTTTTTCTCAAAAAACTCTTTTTAAAGTTCAGCTGGTCAACACTGCATGTGTCCTACTTCGTTAAGTTCAAAGTATTTGTGCAATGCAGGCTCCCATATAATGCCAGTGTTTTTTGAAAATCATATTTCTGTTGTGGCCAATGACTATAAGCCAAATCCCTCTTCAAACTAAGGCTTGAACATATTAGCTATGGTAACAAGAATAAAAGCATGTTTCAGAAGAGGGGCAATTTGCTATTTAAAAGCATATTATGTCATTCAGTTAGAGTGGCTCTCAGCTGGTCCAGTGGCATGGTATCATTGACCTTACATTATTTACATATTTCATAATATATATGCAAGAGTATCTATTCAATTATACAAACCATGATGAAGTACATTTTGGCACCAAATATGGGATAATTTGATGATCAACAAAATCACATTTGTAACCATTTGTAGAATGTAAAGCGAATAAATTTAACCCTCCATATTTTCATGTGGAAAATGTACAAATCTAGTTTGCTTCTTTGAACTTCATCAAAATGGAGATAAGAGTTCTTTCAACTGCTGAGCTATGCTGGGTATTAAGCAACACAAGGACAAAACTGTGCTTGTGTAAGTTTAGAAATTACAATCTCTGCAACCGTATGGTGAAGAACAGAGACAAACAGGACACTATGTTTTGCACAGACAGGTCAGTTGATAGGTTTAGAAGTATCTATTTTCACTCATTTGGCAACATGCACTCAGATAGGTTATACTTTTTGCCTAATTACTTCCATTAGCATGAATTCCTCTCCTGAGGCTGGAGTAAATAATGACATATTTTAAATGCTGATACAGGTGCATAGGCATTTGCTATCCTCGCTTTCAAAAGGCTTAATTTTCATGTGTGCAGTTCAACATTGATAATGTTATTCTATCACCATAAAAACACTCTAAATTATTCACATCCAAACTAGATCTTTTAATCCTTCATTCACCACCCAAGATGCCCTGGGCTGATTATCATATTTAGACCATGCTGATAGATTTAATCTTTGTAAAATCAATCTTTCTGAAGAGACATTTCCTGCTGTCAATGTTCAGCAGAGGGAGTACATCTTTTTGCGCTTGCGGTATGATTGTGCTGATATAATTTTCATTGTTCAAGCTGATTGAATGCCTTTTATTATGGTTGAGGATGAACACAAGGGTCTGGGAAATGTCAGTTTTTGTTTTGATGAACAAAATTGAACAAAACAAACAAATTTTCAATCTTCAGATTTTTGGGGGAATTGAGAGCGATACGACAGCTGATATGCGTCCTGCAACAGAACGTTGAGAAATGCAAGTGGAGCAGAAGCTCTGTGATTTACCATGTTTCAATACAATGAAACCTTTTTTGACTTTTATAGTGTTCAAAATGTAATATCTTACTCAAAACCCAGAAGAGTCCTCTTGTCCATGGGTATATGAAAAGAGAAGACTCAGATGTGGGGGATTATAAAGGAATGGGGATAATCGTGGTGTTGTGTCTGAATTCTTCACTTTTGAAGATTCATAGGTCCTGTGGGGGAATCCATAAAAAAACTGTCTATCCCCATCTGAATGTGTTTGTTTGCCCTTTTACTGTGAAACCAGAATGCTGGGACTGAGCAGGGAAAGGTGCAGGAAGAGACATCCCCCTCAATTTCCAGAGGGGTTGATAGGGAATGCCGGGATGGTGCAAACAGGAAGTGTGCTGTTTTTCATTTCACACAATACAGGCTCTCCACTCAATACTTTTAAAAGATGTAATCATAGACTGTCAGACTGTCACATAGTGCAACATAAGGAGAGCACAAAGAAAAATCTGCTTTTGAAAAAGTTAAGTTAAAATAATGTTTAAAATAAGAGGCTTCTTGATTGTGATTGCGATTCTAGAAATTTCTTTTCCTGTTTGGGGAGCAAAAACTTTAATGCAAATCAGGAAGGGAACAACCCAATGTGTTATGCCATGGTGGATATGTAGAGAAATGAGGGCTGAGCTTTCAAACCAATGTATTTAGCATAGCTGGTAAATTGTTTTAGCAGTGGACCATATATTTTTATCCTCTCCAGCAATACGTCCTCCCAGACTTTGCTGATAGTGATGGTGGGACAATCTTATCTAGATCTATTTCTCTATGGGCTCTCCCCTATCTTCCATCCTGTGTCCAAGGGACATACTGAATGACAAACTGTACTGTTCGCTGTGGATCAATGACTCATAAGTATAAACCAATTTCCTAAACAAACTGCACCCAGGGAAATAAACCGACATAACAGCCCGGAGCCAGACACAGTGTGAGCTTCAACTGCCCATTATTCATTCTAATATAACTTTGGGGGAAACTGCAAACACCAAAAATGAAATTTATAGAAAAATGTTTTATTCAATAGTCAGTGAGTACCCTTTATCATTGTAAGTCAAGAGCTTTTGACGCTGTAATTTCAAGAATAAACCAAGTGATTTTAGATGCTCAGTGGTTTTAATCAAGATTGATACAAATTTCTCCCAATAGCAGACACAATGATATATGAGTTAATATTTGATTTGCTACAAGAAATTCATTTTCTCCATTAATTTACCATAGCACCAAAAAAAGTCTCAAAAATCCTCCTAAGGTTTCCACCATTAACCTTCCTGCTTTTTGAATTATGAAGAGGACAGAGTTTTAGAAACTCGGCTGAAATGTTCAATGACACCCCAGAATTTTGTGACTTGCAAGTGTGTTGCTGAATACAAATCCTTCAATATAAAGCAGCATCCATATTCAGCACATCCTTTTCTCGCCAGTTTGCTTGTTTGAAGTTGGGCAATCTAATCACTTTCCGGCTGTCAACAACCTGTTCCTGAGTGTCACATAGTCTTCGAATATTTCACTGTCGAATAGGCTTCCTCTTCAAAAGGAACACAGTAGCTCAACGTGAGTCTGTGCAAATTCCTTCTATGGCCTTTATTAATTAGGCATGTTTCTAGTTTTGTCTTTGGATGACAAGTAGACCCTTTTTTTGGTCTCTCTGCAAATGCATCAGAGCACACAATAACTGGATTAGGTTGTTGGTGTGCACATTCATGAGTTTGATTTGAAAAAAGCAGCATTGCTAATATCATGCCATATGTGATTGAGAGGATTAGCGGCTCTTTAAACGTAATTATAATTGCGTAAATATATGACATTTCCAAGTCTGAATAAAAACTTCAAAAATATCCAAAATATTAATAATAATATCCTACATGAAGAGTCGTGAGTCAATCCCAGCTGTCACTGGGCGAGACACAGACACAGGGAGAACACCCAAATTCCACCGAAAAGGATTTCAGCTGGCCACCAGATTTGACACAGTGATGTGTCAGTGCTCACCATTGCAAAATCTGTATGTTTAGGTTTTTGAAGAGACCAAAGATAAAGGACAAAGTTCAGTTTAAAATTTTGAATAATGAGTAATAAAGGGAGCAATAGACTCTTGTTTTTTTCAAGAGAATGGGCACGTGGGCATGGGTGTTCATGTGACAAAGGCGGTGGAGTTTTTGAGTAATGTGTGCCATAATCCATCACCAATTACATTCCTTTATTTAGAAAATAATGATAATGAAACTTGTGATTGTCTTACCAGACAATAAGAAATCACCTCCTGATAGTATCATGTGATAAAACCCCCAAACCCTTTGTGAGACTCAGACATATTTGTCCTATCTATGAATCAATATAAAACTATGATTATTGGTCATATGAATGTATTTCCTTTATGTGAAATGGTATCAATCCTCCCCTTCTATTCAAACAAGGTAATACTGGTGACAACAAAGTAAAACAAGACGTTATGGAGCTGGTGACTGATGTCGATGGTACTCAAATGATTGGATTGCCGGGGTTGGGAAGTTTTTTGTTTAAAAAAGATAGTTTGCTATGTCTGACCATAATATAAACTTCAATTGCAACCATCTTGTTCAACACAGATGGCTTTTCATTTCTTGTCAGCCAGCCAGCCCTACAATATTCAAATGATTTGTTCACAGGTGACTTCAACAGCCATCCATGGTGTTGCAGAATAAAATGACTACCATTTATTAATCTTTCATCTTAACAGCCTCAACAGACATGTCAGCATGGCATATGCAAAGTGACTAGGGACCACAATATTCCAGAAGTATTTGCCCGGTAGCTGATCAACTAGCACAGTCTCCACCCTCAAGGAAAATGTCAGCGCTGATCCTACTTCATAAACATGACCTGCAATAAAACATCAATACACCCAGCACCAACATAAGTGTCGACTCCAGAAACATTTGATCATACTTTGACAGAATTTGAAATTGACTTATATTCATTTTCTCATTTTAGAGCATAGTGAAGGATGGTTTCCCCTCTGAAAGGATTGAGAAAAAAAATGCTGATAGAAAACTACTGGATGACAGCAAGTCTATCAGCATTCTGCAAACTAATTATTTTAGTTCCTGTATTCCTAAAGATCAGATAAGATGGGTATGGGATTAAATAGAGTTAACCACATTTGAGGAAGTGATGGTGATGGGTTTGTAATTAAATAAGTATCAGGCACAGGTGTTAGATTTATGAATTAATTACTCCAGTTGATTTAAGCTTCATGAAAATTACAGTCATAAATAATACTCATTAACAATGGCTGTAGCCCCACCTTATAAGGTAGTCTGGAGCTGAGTCAGCTTGTGGCACAGTGGAAAGCAGACAGGCAGTTGAGTGAAATGGGATCCAGGCTGGGGCCACAGTACATACATACACACACACACACACACACACACACACACACAAAATAACAGGTCATAGAAATTGAAATACCATGAGTCTGTATGCTGAGCTACAGAGTGTGAAGGTGTAACGGGTTTTCTCGTAGAACCCAATTGCATTGGACCACAGAATATTTCTGCAATGTCTTTTATTGACTCTGTCGCACAACCAGAAGGGAGCAAGCAAAAGGCATTGTCAATAAAGGGACTATTTGTTACCAGGGTAACAAATAGTCTGAGAAAGAGAGAGCAAGAGAGAGTGTAGGCATCTTAACCAGATGCAGGAGCCATCTTGCCTGACTCCTCTCCACATGGAGAAGCAATGACTCTACTCTGAGCCTCTCCTGGATAACTGAACTCTTCACCCTATTGATAAGGAAGAGCTAGGGGACCCTGTGGAGATATCTTAATTTAAATGTCGGACTTTGCTCTTTTAGGTGAGAGTAGGAACGTAAATTGAGAGCCTTGCCTTTTGGTTCCACTCCTTCTTCACCAAGACAGAGCGATGCAGAGTCGGCATCACTGCTGATGCCGCACTGATTCCGCCTGTCAATCTTCTGTTTCATCCTTCCCTCACTTGTGAACAAGACCCTAAGATACTTGAACTTCTCCACTCGAGGCAGGACCTCCTCTCAGAACCTGAACGGGCACTGCGACCGTTTTGGGCTTAACACCATGGTCTCGGATTTGGAGGTGCTGATCCTCATCCTGGCTGCTTCACATTCAGCTGCGAACTGTTCCTGCGAGAGCTGGAGTTCGCGGCCTGATGAAGCCAATGGAACCACATCATCCACAAAAAGCAAAACCCAATCAATACCTTGGCTGCGACTAGAAAATCTGTCCATTAAAGTTATGAATAGAATCGGTGACAACAAGCAGCCCTGGCGGAGTCCAACCCTCACTGGAAACAAAACCATCTTAGAACCGGCGATGGGGATCATGCTCAGACATCGATCATACAAGGAACTCATAAAGAGTTCAGTACCCCATACTCCTAGAGCACCCCTGCAGGATTCCCTGTGGGACACAGTTGAAAGCTTTCTCTACGTCCAAAAAACACATGTAGACTGGTTGGGCAAACTCCCATGCACCCTTAAGGATCCTGCTGAGGGTGCACAGATGGTCCACTGTCACCGGGCCAGGATGAAAACCACACTGCTCCTCCTCTCCAGTGCCCCTGAGTAGAGTTTTCCAGGGAGGCTGAGGATTGTTTTCTTGGGCGGCTGAGGACTTCCAATTGGAGCAAGCCCTCTGACCCCCCGTTTTAAAAAGGGGGATCACCACTCCAGTCTGACAATCCAGTAGCATTGCTCTTGACTTCCACACAATGCTACAGAGGTGTGTCAGCCAGAACAGTCATACATCCAGAGCCTTAAGGAACTTGGGCGGATCTCATCAACATTCAGGGCACCGCTACCAAGGAGCTTTTGAGTATCTTGGCAACTGTACCCTTGGAAATAGGAGAGTCCACCCCAAAGTCCCCCGTTGGAAGGCATGTTGTTGTGATACTTCCAAGGAGGCCTTGGAAGTATTCCCTCCACCGATCCACAACGTCCTAAGCTGAGATCAGCAGTCCACCATCCCCACTGTACACAGTGTTGAAGACATACTTTTTGCCCCTCCAAAGCCTCTGGATGGCAGACCAGAATCTCCTTGGCGTTTTCTGAAATTTCTCATCCATGGCTGTGCCAAACTCCTTCCATGGCTGAGTTTTTGCCTTGGCAACTATCACAGCCACATGCTGTGTGGCCTGCCAATACCAGTCCGCTGCTTCTGAATCCCCACAGGCCAGAAAGGCTTACTAGGACACCTTCTTCAGCTTGATGGCATCCCTCGCCGCTTGGGTCCAGGGGTTACCGCCTGAACAGGCACCAACCAACTTGCCACAGCTCCAGTGTGCCATCTTGATGATGGAGGCATAGAACATGGCCCACTTGAAGTCAAAGTCCCCCGCCTTCCCCTGGGATGTGGTTGAGGCTCTGCCTTAGGTGGGAGTTGTCTTTCCGACAGGGGACTCTTCCAATCGTTCCCAACAGACCCTCACAATAGATTTGGGTCTGCCAGGTCTGACCAGCATCCTCCCCCACCATCGGAGCCAGCTCTCCACCAGATGGAGATCCGTTGACAGCTCCGCATCGCTCTTCCCTCAAGTGTCCAGAACATGCAGCCTCAAGTCTAACTATATGACCTCAAAGTCGATCATCAAACTGCGGCTTAAGGTATGCTGGTGCCAGGTGCACAAGTGCACACCTTTATGTCTGAACATGGTGTTCATTATAGACAGTCCATTGTGAGCATGGACGTCTTGTAACAAAACGCCGCTTGGGCTCAGATTGGGGGGAACATTCCTTCCAGTCAAATCTTTCCAAGTCCCCGCACAAGACGAGGGAGTCCCCAACAGGAGTGCTCTCTAGCAGCCCATCTAGATATCCCACAAAGGGTTAGTAATTTGAACTGCTGTTGTGTGCAAAGGTACACACAACAGTCAATTCAAAGCGTTTATTGTGACATGCATTGTTTCCCTGTACAGTGAAATTCCTACTTTGGTCACTGTCTTCTTAATTTTAATTTTTTGTTCAAAATGCTTCTTCATTGGCAGTAACAGTATTATGAGGTGAGTGCCACACTAGAAACCAGACTTTGTAACTGCCACGTTCATCATTGTTTCTAATGACCTTTCATCTGATTACCATATTCAGCTGCCTTACCTTTCACATGATGCTTTGGAAAAAATATCATCATTACCATCATATGCAGTTTGTCAGTAATGGTATTTGATTGTGCTTTAAAAAGGCAATTCATGGAAATGTTTGTAGCGCATCATTACATGACTGCATTTAACAGCTGTTTGCTCAGCCACTTCCACTTTTTTGTCTTTTCTCCACCATCAGTTATTTCTAAAGCGCCTTTTCCAACCATAACAGTACTTCAGTGTTAAGTCAGTTCTGAAGTGTTTGTTGATTGCCTGAGTGCTCTTGATGCTATGTCTCCCTTTAAAAAAAAAACAAATGATCAACAACAAAAAATTGTGTTTCATATGATGTCACCTTTACAGCTTCGGAAGGAAAATGGTTCAATGCTATATTATGAACACAAATCGTATTCTTAATCATGTTTTTGATCCTTATCTTACCTTGCTACAGGGAGAATTTGGGTGTCTGTTGAGCATATAAATACTTCCTGTTTGAAGTACATGGTAAAAGGTATAAACAGTCAATGTTGTATTTTTTTAGATAAGTACCTATGCATTCTGCCTACTCTCCTCTTACTCTCTATAACACCTTTGGAGCAACTCAGTCTCTTTCTCTTCTGGATGCAGCAATAGCCTCTGTCTTTCAGCACAAAACCTCAAATTACATACACATGCAGTAAAATAAGTCATCCAATTTGTAATGCAGGAAACAAAATCAAATTTAAAGTAGTTAAAATTAAGTCTTTACTGATATCTAACATGCAATCAGTTTATTTCAGCACTCTTTAGTCTGAGCCTTATCTGTGCATACAGAGTTAGGGAAATTATTTTTAAGACTCAAATATTCAGTTGACCTGAATACGATCCAGCCAGTCAAAATAATGTAACTCTATTTTTGTGTTGCTGTCATTATGTAGGCACTCATGGCTATGATGAGCAATTTTGACCATGTGGCCATAAATATGCCTTTGTTCAAAGCCTTTGCTTAATGATAAGAATAAAGGGTTCATTGCTATGTGAAATATAGTCAATATGCTAAACTTTCCAGAAGAATCAGCTGTCAGTGGCATCGCTGTGAAATCAGTGAATTAGTACAGGCTTGCTCCATCAATTGTTAGTAGAATGGAATAAATCCAATGCAGCTCCTTGACTTTAATCGAGCTGAACCTGAATTATTTGACATCGTTTTCCCCTCCATTTGTAAGCAAAGTTCCTATAAAAAGACAAGGTAAAGCATAATACACTGACTGTGAAAGACGACACACCCAGTCAAGTTGTCAGTGCTCTGCTCATTTTACATTTATTGTTTTCTAATGAGTCATGAATAAGAGTTAAAGTATTTGCCATCTCTAAGCTGGTTGACATTGATCAATAGATAAAGGTCAGCAGTGGTAAATAGAAAGACAAGCAGTAGTTGACATGTCCTCAAGAAATATGGCAAGTCCAGTAAGCTCACAATGATGATTAAACTTGGCACATTGAAAATGTTGTTTACTATTGACTGAGGACCCATGTGTTGAAGTAAAGGTACAAATTCAAACTAATGTGTGATAATCTTAAAATACGCTGCATGTGTTTTGCAGGTGTGTACAAGCTGAATAGGGTGAATACATCAGGTGTAGTTTGAAGCCAAAATGCGTAGTGTAAGCAATACAGTTATCATACAACTTGGTTTTGACACTGCCGGAAATAAGTTCAAGCTGCAATCTCCTGACAAAATCAGACTACCTAGGACCAGGTACTTTTTTATTGGTTATCAAGGGTGGAAGAGATTATTGCTAAAACAAGATGTGGTCATACATCTATTATCTCGCTGAAATGTTTCCACTGAAGCAGGAAAAGTGATACTTTAAGTCTATGCTTTCTGCTTTACAGAAAAAAAAAGCTAATTTAAAACGCAGAGCAGCTAGGGAATAAAAAGGAACAGCTAGAACTTGACAGACATTGCAGTTTTGAGGAAGAATGGATCAGGCCCTTTGATAAATATTATGGAATCAAACATAAAGATAGCTGATTCATGATCTGTTCAAAAAGCACATTCAGTTTGACCAGGAGGGTGTTTTATTTATCTCAAGCAATAAAAATAAAAGAGCAAAATGCTCTTTATTCGCAAATGCAATGGCTCTTGCTGTCGCTTCTTCTTTTCCTTTTGGGTTCTCCCTCAAGGGGTTGTCACAGCCAATCAACCTCCTCTATCTAACCCCCATTCCCTGTATCACACCAACTAACTTCATGTCTTTCACTACATCAACAAATCCTTGCAGTGCTAGTCAAATGTTGGCTTTTCAAGCTCAGGCTTGCAATCAAAGAGCAACTCCGCAATCAATAGGATAATTCATCACTTGTCAATTTTGTCTGAGTTTTTGGTAACGCTAACCATTTTTGAAAGGGGTTTGCCCACTTAGATGATCCGGCTCTTCAACCTCCACAGCTTCAGCTGTAAAATCAGTTTACTGACTCAAAAAGGGTGAAGGCTTTAAGGTCAATCATTGCTCGAAGTTAAAGAATTTCGGATAGAGAACATTTTTTTCAGCTACATCATGATGATGAAGCCAAACAGTACAGCTCCAGCACCTTCGCCGGCATAGGGGTGAAATAAGAGCGGGATCATTCAAGTGTCCGTTGTGAGGAGCAAGACTGAAGTGCAAACTTTTATAGCAGATAACGATGCTCTGCATGTTGTCAATAGCCTCTGCTCTTGCAGTCAGTCAATAGGATGCTTCAAGCTGAGCAACAGCAAGAGCTAAAAAAGTCCATTTCCACTCAGGGTAGAACACGAATTTAGTCAAAACAGATGCATTATCGGACCAGAGAAAAAGCAAAGACAAGTGGATGGAAAAGGGTTCAACTTAAATGCTGGACCTGAGGAGGTAAGACTTAAAAAGAGTAAGTAATGAAAATATATCCGATATGACTAATGTCGCTTTTCCATTACACAGTTCCAATCAGACTGCGTTAGTCTCGAATATTGTCGAGAGCAACGATATAAAATCCCGCCACAGTGCTACATGTGTAAGAATTACAAGTGATATTAATTCTTTTATTTTAATTAATTTGGTTTAAAAGCAATTTACAATGTTAATACATTTAGGAATTTACACATTCAATTTAACTTAATGAATCTGCCTATGTGATTTTCAAGCTTAGTTCCCTTAATGTGAGTTCTTCTGCCTCTGATTGGTCAGTTGATGGACATGTTTGTAGAAAGAAGTAGGCTTGTTGGTGTGAAACAGTAGAGCTGTGGACATCGAAGTTTGGTACTACTGAAGAAACCACCACACATCAAACCTGGATGTTACATTTGGCAGCAGCAGTGGTTATTTTTGTAGATTTTTGTGCATTAGTTGAGTTTTAATCTGCCAGCGTGGACTGTCTACTTCTGTGTGTGTGGAAATGTATGTCTAACTTAATGAGGTCAGCTAATGAAGTCACAGCAGATATTTTTTGGAGATGCTGAGGAATCTTGCATTTTCTTTTTCTTTCTTCCTTTTATGGTTTTGTGAGTTTGAGCCAAGCGTTTTTTTTTTTTTGTTATTTTCTTTTTTTCATCATGTCTGCTGATGAGAGTGATTGTGGATGAACTACAGCATTCTCACACACAAGAACAGAGGCCAGGGGGTTGCATAAGAGCCAATGCTCCCTTTTTATTCAGCTCCACATGCTGTATCAAGCACCCTGAATATTCCGCTTCCCCCAGCTTTTAAAGGTGATGGGACTGAATCATTTACAAGTTGGTTTTACCACACTGAAGAAGGTGTGCAGTCTATGACTTCACATGATGCATTTATCCACAGTAATTGCCTCTGTCTTCCATATTCCCCTAACTGATGCTGCATTTCTGTGCTGTGATAGCCTGTAGTCTTCAAGTCATAGACCATAATCCAGTAAAAAAAAAAATTGGGGGGCACAAAATAAATCCTGCCATTCTTTCATACTCGAATGATCGTTCTTGTAAACCCGATGGACTCAGATGAAAACATTTGTTGCTTTTGAACCATTCCAAAAAGTTAGAGTAGGCACACTGGAGCTACCCATCACATGTCGAGGCATAAATTTGTGCTGGTTGTTCGGGATTCTTTATCCAAGTATGTAAACCTATATGCTATTTCTGACAACATTTAAAAACCTAATTTGTTAACATGGCATCCCAGATACAGTATGCTGCACACAGGGAGGCTGCCAATTTGAGCCTGACCTGGTGAGACATCTTTGTGACCTGTTGGGAAACCAGAAAACATCCACCTACCAGTATCATCCTCAATGTGATGACATGACTGAAAGAGAACACAACAGAACACTCATTCATCAGTTAACCAAGTCAGTTCTTAAACAGTCAGGGGAATGAGCTGACTGCCTTAATCAGGTCACTTTGTCTTTGCCTTTGTCTTTGAAAGATTGAAGTGCCTTAGATCAGAACCTGATTCTCCTGGTGTATCTGGCAGGATTTGTTACCGGTATACAAGTTCCAGATTGTCCATTACAAGCAACTCAGGCCATGCAATGATCTTGTACTATATTGAGGGCATAAGGGACCTGGTTGTGAATTGTCTTTACAGCCCTAACTCTCTCCCTTGACTGATTTATAAGGTGCATTATTGTTTAAACCATCAACACTGTAGCAGTTGAATACCACAACACAAATAGATGCAGTGGCTCCCAGATTGACCTCTCAGATTTGCTTACCTCATCCCCAGAACCAATGTCTGGCTGATCCCCTATAGGTCCTGTTTTGAGTGACCATTCTGCTACACCTGAGCAAGGCTCGGATTCATAACTTCTCTCTGGGATAAGTCCAGATGGACCTCAAAGATATCTTGATAATAAAATGAGACTGTTGCCCTGTTTTGGTTTGTCTTTATTAAGAATAAGAATAAGAATAAGAATAAGAATAAGAATAAGAATAAGAATAAGAATAAGAATAAGAATAAGAATAAGAATAAGAATAAGAATAAGAATAAGAATAAGAATAAGAATAAGAATAAGAATAGGAATAAGAATAAGAATAAGAATAAGAATAAGAATAAGAATAAAAATAAAAATAAAAATAAAAATAAAAATAGAAAATAAAAATAAAAATAAAAACAAGAACAAGAATAAGAATAAGAATAAGAATAAGAATAAGAATAAGAATAAGAATAAGAATAAGAATAAGAATAAGAATAAGAATAAGAATAAGAATAAGAATAAGAATAAGAACAACTTTATTTATCCCGAAGGAAATTGTTGTGCCAGAGTTTCAAGTAAAACATAACAATAATAGATATTAGTAGGAAGGAGGGAGAATAAGAAATACAATAAAATAAAAAATGTCAAAGTTAAGGCTATAAAGTGTTTATTATTTCTTATTAATTATTTAATCTAATTGATTAATTCTTTATTTATTATTTATTATTATTATATGTTTGGCACATATCCATTTCTTATTATTTATGTGAGACATTTTTTTTGTAAAAATTAAAGCAATGTGATATTTTCGATTAAAGTTAATTCATATGTCTTTGTTATTTTTAGTACTTGGTAGTACTAGCAATTTACAATGTTTATACTGTGACGTGTTGTGGGGAAGCTTGTTGGAGAGTCTCCCTAGCATCTTTTGCTTTGGGAGTTGCTCGCCATTTTACATGTAATGATTTGCACATCCGTGTTTCTAACAATCATACTTTTGTGTGAAAATAGTCACCCCAGGGTTTGAAACAGTTGAAATTAACCTCTGGCTTTCTTTTCTTGCTTTGTGTCAGACAAAAGCCACAGATAAAACAGTAAGTATTACAGCACCTCAGCTCCCTCCATTGTTTGTATGTTAAGTGTGGAGTATTAACCTACATTACAACAGTTTCACATGGCTATTCTATATTGACCCGGTACCAATAGGAGGTACTATTAAGTGATGAAAAACCACAGAGTTAAGTTGATGGTGGCTGAAACGGTGTGGTTGAAAAGTTCTATAAATATCTGATCAGTCTCTCCAAGGAGTAGCATGTATCTTCTCTGATTCTAAAGTGTCTGAAAACATCTAGATTAAAAAAAATCACATTCTTTCCACTTTGTGTAAAAACTATGTGCAGAAATCCAAACGGCAGTGTAAGAAAACTAAACGCAGAAACATCAGGTGCCAACAAGGGATAGAACTTGAGCAAACAATGGCAGACTTGCCTAAAGATACTTTCATCCAAGCTTCCTGTATTTACTGAAGTTAGAGAAGAGTATTTCTTACAAGCTGTGGTCTATGGTCTTTTCATTATTCAATGGATGAGCAGGGCCATTCAATTGGCAGGTGTCTATTGAGTAGATGGAGACCTTATATATCAGTGCTCAGTCAATACTGTTTGTAGATATGGTCATGTTTTATCATACTATATCATCATATAATGGAATGCATTATATTGGAGCAAAGTGACAGCAGAGACATGCCCCTGCCCTTTTGGACCTTGATAAATCGGCTCCCTGAAAATAAAAAGGGGCTTCAAACCATTACATTACATTACATAAGTCATTTGGCAGACGCTTTTGTCAAAAGCGACTTACAAAAGGTGCAATTCAGTCACCAAAGATCCAAAGTACCGATAGTCGGAAGTCAGCAGTGACCACTCAACCAAATAGCCATCTCAAAACCGTATACATACATATATTCATTTCTTCGTTTATTTCTTAATTTGTTTTTTTTTGGGGGGTGGGGGGGTGGAGGCTATGTGCGATTAGTGGGGTAGTGCTTGGTGAAGAGGTATGTTTTGAGCTCACGGTGGAAGATGGGAAGTGAAACCACTGTTCTGACCTTTTTCGGGAGTTTGTTCCACCACTGAGGAGCCAAAACCGAGAAGAGCCGAGACCGGTTCGATCGGCAGCCAGGGGCTCTGAGCGATGGGTTGGACAGTCACCAAGAAGTGGCAGATCGGAGGGGATGGGTAGGACATGTGGCTTGACCATATCATGGAGATAAGACGGGTCTGTCCCATTCACTGCCCGGTAAGCGAGCACCAGGCTCTTGAACTTGATGCGGGCGGCTACTGGAAGCCAGTGAAGGGACATAAGAAGGGGAGTTGTGTGGGAGAATTTGGGACGGTTGAACACCAGGCAGGCTGCTGTTTTCTGAATAAGCTCCAGAAGCCTGATGGTCACTGCTGGGGCTCCTGCAAGGAGGGAGTTGCAGTAGTCCAGACGAGAGATGACTAGAGCCTGGATGAGTAACTCCTTTGTATCCTCCGTGAGGAATTTGCGAATCTTCCTGATGTTGTAGAGGAGGGATCTGCAGGAACGTGCGACTGCAGCGACATTCCATCAGCGTTAACTCAGTATCACTTTGGTTTTGACAAGGGTGGCAGTAGATCATAAGGCTCATCAGTGGAAAAAAAAAAAAGAACTATATTTTGTGATTACTTTTTGGACCAAACTCTTTCAAACATTTCTTTGAAAAGAAGAGGCTGATCTCAATGACTGTCTTATCACTAAAGCCTTTGAGAAAACCTACTGACCTAGAAGCTTTTACTGTGTCATACTGTATGTTGTAAAAGAGAGGGACAAAGCAAAGCAAAGCAAAGACTGTCTTGTCAGGACACATGCTGAAAACAAGCATGCTACATCTCTGACCTGTTCTGGAAAAGGTGAATACAAGAGAATTTGCCGCTGCAAGAAGAGTGCCGCTGGAGGAAAGACAACAGAAAAAAGAAAACCTTGTTCCAGAAGACATATTCTCGATAGCTCCCTCCATCCCCAGCAGTTCTTAGCAGCCAGTCAGAGTTGAGGACACATTAACAGACAAGGAAATTTTTTTTGCAATTTTTTTTTTTTTTTGTGATGTCAAACACCAATTTCTGAATAGGTTAATTCAGCAGACCTTTTTAAAGTAACACAAGATTTATTGTTGTTCTCATTTACTTTTTGACAAAAAAATAGTAAGGACTTGATGAAAGGTGAAGTACATGTCTGGCTCCACGAATTTCTGGAAATGTTCTCTTGTAATTTAGCTTAATTTATCTCACTGTTTTTGATGAAGGAGACATGCAGATGCTGCATGTCCTTGAGAGTATAAATACATAAAATTGTTGTAAAAGAGATAGTGATGATATTTTAAAACTCATGGAAATTGCATATTTTAGGACTATTTCCTGGTTAAAAAATGCTGCCAGATTGCCAGGAGAAATATAGGGGAAGCCTATTCACACTACACATTAAAAGGTTTTGATCTCCTACAAGAACCATTTTCTCTGAACCGCCTACTTAATGTTTTGACACTGTTATATATGTAAATGCTCAGCACGAAGCTCATGAATACTGAGAGCTCTCTTTTGCACATGAATTGTTAGAGTGGTTGGAAATCATTTAATTCTTGGGGGAGAGTGATTAACACATGCATTCATTTCAGGTTATGTACCTCTTTGATGCTTGCAGAGAGTGAGACCAAATGAGGAAACAGGGAAGATGGAGTGGGAGAGAAAGGTGGAGGAGAGGGAAAGAAAAAAAAAGACAAAAGAAAGAAAGAGGCAAAATGAAAACCACAGAGGAATTCAAAAGACAAATCCCTCATAACTGTACGTTACTGATGTGAGACAGTGCACAGGAAAAAGACTTCATTAACAATATTGATTCCAGGCACAGGCTGAGTCAAAAGCAAAAAAAAAAAAACTTTGCATTTGTAGACATTATCAGCGTTGCTCTTACTGCAACAAAGACCGAAATAAGAGAGCTCACCATGCATTATACGATAAAAGCTACCAGCAATTATGCTCTCATTTTGTTAAATAATAACAATTTTGACATAATCTTCAATCGAGAACATAATTTCTGTGCACTTTTGCTCTGTCAGTGTGATAACTGTGATGACTGTTGAGTATCTTGGGCATGTGTTAAGGTAGGAGTAATGTCTAATCGAGCAGTGTTCTGAAAAGATAGGTATGAACTAGGAAAATGTGGCAAAGAGGATGTATTGACAAAGGTCAAAAAAGGGAAAAATTTAGAATTATGTTTAGATAGTCAGTCTTTACTTCAACTATTTTTGATTTCTCTGTCTGTGAATGAGTTGATTGCATCACCGCTTATAATACACTGGAACTCCTTACTTTTTCGGTGTCACACTGATCTGAAGCCTTCACAAAAAAATATATATGTGCTTAAATTAAACTCCACCAATGGTGCAATATGACTTCACATTTGATTATATTAACTCTAAAGATCATCTATAGTTTATGAACGTATACACTTGTTTTTAGTTGAAAAGGGGTCCCCGGCTAATACAGCAGAAACTGGCTAATACAGCAGAAACCTTAATAATTCACATTCCTTTTATTGTGTGTCAATCAATACACCTAAACAAACCCTAAAGGGGCCCCTGGATGGATGAATACTGATTTACATGACTACCAACAAAATAACAAGTGAGGAGCATGCATTAGGTTATATAGTCTTCCTTGGTTTAAAAATCAAATAGTGAGTTACATTTTTATAGCAGGATCTCCCAACGGAACAACTTTACTCTGCATATAAAATGTAGTATAAGAATGGCAGGGTTTAAAGCAAAAGTTAATTTGGCTTCCTGGTGTTAATGTATTTATTTGTTACAGAATTTTTATGTATTGCTTTCATATATTTTTCATCAAGAACCACTTCAGAAAGAAGTACTTTAGTAAATTTTTAAGTATATTTTCCATGCCACACATCACAAGGAGGATTCAAGGGAGGGGTAGAGAATGGAAGTGAGAGATTTAACAACCCTGGATTTGCAGACAACACAGCTCTTCTCTGTAACAGCAAGGCAAGAATAAGATAATGGAGATGGTGATCAGTATCTAAAGGGGCAAAGTGAGATCTTATGAATGTGGAGAAGAAAACAAAAATCTTGGTGGTTAATAAATAAAGGAAGGACATGTGTCCCTTCATGAGTGGTGAGCAGACAAAGGAAAGAGAAGAGCTTGTCTACCTCTGGTAGACAATCTCCAGCAAAAGACACAGTGCTGTAGTGATGGCTAGGGAGGCAGTAGAAATTATAACAAAACATCTAGAGGAGGAGGTATCAGCTTGAATCTCAAGCCAGAGCTTTTTCATGCAGTTGCCTTCTCCATTGCTATGAATGGAAGTGTATCCTGGACTATGCATAGGATGATGAGTGTATGTTCAAAATGTGGTCTTCCCAGAGAGTACTGGTGATAACATTGACTAGTATTTGGGTCTTGAACAAAATTTGAATCAAGCTAACAGTCAGGAGCTCCATAAAGAAGCGGATGCTACATTGTTTTGGACGTATGATTCAATGCAGTGAATGGGAAAAAAAACAATCACCACAGGCAAGATTAACAGCAGGCGAGAGAAGCTGCTACCTGTGTCATGGCTTAAGGACTTTAGAGAAATGACAGGGTTGAGTCTGGTAGAAAAGGTCAGGGCCACAGAGGACAGAAAGGAATGGCAAAAGATCATGGTAACCGCAGCATGGCTTACTGCGACACCTGACAGAGAGGAAGATGAAAGAAACATTTGTTAATTCATTCAATATCTATTCTGCTTATCCTGCACTCGGGGTCACAGGGGGCTGGAGCCAATCACAGCTGTCATTGGGTGAGAGGTGGGGTACACCCTGAATCGGTCAGCAGTCGATCACAAGGTCACATATAGAGACATCTAACCATTCACTCTCTTTTACATGTCTGGGCGGTTTAGGCACTCCAATGAATCTACGTACACTTTGGCAGGCTATGAGGAGGTTGGTAAATCGAGGCAGGAACTTTTGGACTGATAGCAGCTGTTAATACCTATAGGGTGATGATATAGGGTTTCAAGCCAGCACAGTGGTGAGTGCACTCACCCCAAGAAGAATGATTTGATTTCCACTGGGAGCTTTTTTGTGTGGCGTATGCATATTCGTGTTGGGCTTCCACTGGGTTGGATGGGAAAACTGGATGATTGCCCAGATGTGTGAATGACAGATGGAATGGTTGTTTGTCTCTATATATGGCCCTGCAATCGGCTGGCGACCAGTCCAGTGGAAGCTGGGATATGCTTCAGCATCCCCGCAACTCTAAAATGCTGGATAAGCAGTCGATACTGAGTGAATGACATAGGGTTTTAATGATTAGTAAATAAACTAAATAGATAAATCAGTAGAAAATGGCAGAATCATCTCATGATGATTGCTGGTCGTACTGCTTTTATGTCAGCATAGCAATGACACATACTGATTTTCGATATAGCATCCTTTCATAGAGTAGTTCACCCTTTCCATTTTAAAAAGATAAGAATAAATAAATATACCTCAATCATTGAAAATGTTCACATTATAATTTGGCTGAAAAATGGAAATGCACAAATGTATTTTTTCCTCAACATAGAGTTCTGAGATAAAATATTGATAAGATAACTGATTCTTTTCTCCAGTCTTTTAAAACAACTCAATAACAACAACTTTACATTTATTATATTATTCCAAAAAGAAAATAGTGTGTTCAAATTTTGTCCCTTTCAACATTTTTTCTCCCAAAATAAAAGTCACCAGGGATTGGGCTAATACACAGTAACATCAAAGTTTCTGTGTTATGTTATTAGAGCGGCACTAAAGTATCAGTGGGAGAGCGGCTTGTACAATTGACATTTAGATTGTATTATACCTCCTTACCACTCAACTGCCTTTCCAAGTTGGTGTCACAATGGCAATATCGTGGAACAACACAAGGGTCTCCCAATGTAGCTCCCTCTGGGTAACTCAAAGGTGCATTCAAGCCGAAAACCCCAGATAAAATCACCTTATAACACGCAGTGATTGTAGCTTAGTTGATGGAGCAGGCATCCCACCGAAAAGAAGTTTGGCTGATTCTCTGCTGCCTCTTTCTGCATGCCGAAGTGTCCTTGGGCAGGACACCGAACCCCTTCTTGCTAACAGTGATCCGGTTTTGGCCTTGCATGGGAGCCATCGGTGTGAACAGGTGAATGTAATCCAGTGTAAAGTCTTTCTAAACCGCAAGGTGACAAAAAGCACAACACAGGTGAATTTACCTGGAACATACTGTATCTCAAGGACAACACTGAACACAGGTACGGCAAGTACGGTGGCTCATGAAGCCCATTCCTGCCTGCTTTGTCTGAGAATTAGTTCTTTCAGTCAAATTTGTCACCATAGTGACAAGTTCGCGAGAGTTAGAACATGGTAAACAGAGAGCCTTGCTTCCTGGCCCTGCTTCTTCTTCACCACAAGTGATGTTACACTCCCGTCTACCCTCACTTGCAAGCAAGACCCCAGAATACTTGAAGTTGTTCACTTGAGGCAGTCCCCTCCTCCCAGTTCAGAGGGCACAATCACCAATATCAGGTAAAGAATCATGGCAAATGACTTGAAGTTAATGGCTCTCACCCCGTACGCTTTGAAATCTGCGGCAAACTGCTCCAGTACCTATGGGAGATCTTATATTGATAAAACTGACAGGACCACATTCCATTTCTGTCAGGGAGGTAACATTCCATGTCTGAAAAAAAAGTTTCCCATGCTGGGGGCAAGGGTAGTCAAGTCTCCCACTTTTGTCTTCTCAGGGGCATTTCATCCTACCCTGAATAAAAAGGACAATGACTAACTATTTTTTTTATTCAGACTGTGCCCACCCAATCCCCAGGGCCAAAGCTTCGCCACCAGGCACAATTCACCCTTCCCAGCTGTGGCTCTAAAGGAATTCTCCAGCATCCCTAATTTTACTGAGGAGCCCACATACCCGTGCCTCTTGGTGTACATCATCATGATGCTTTGCAATTTTTCTCAGTTTGTATCCTCACCCAAGACCTCTTTACCTTGGCAGATTTCAAAGAGTGAGTAACCTGACGACTCTACCTAGTGTCAGAGGGACACATGGAGACACGGGGATGTTTCATGGATTGGACGTAATCTGATGTACAAAGGAACTATTCCTGTCTCTAAAATAATCCAGGTAAGATAATGGGTTTTTTGACACATTGCAATCAAATGGCATTATGCATCTTGTATACATATTTACTTTGGGTAGCAGCAATTCATATTGTTGTTTGAACATAATGCAAAGCTGTAACCAATAAATGAAATTGTCAAACGAAAAATGTAAATGAATTGGGACATCAGACATTCCTCCCACTTTTCGTTGGGGACAGCTTGCAGTGACATTTTATTTAAATCTCTAACTGCAAATATTAATTTTACATTTACATAATAATGCAATGTATAAAATTTGGCCTATGTCATTCAAAAGCTCTGACAGATGCTCTAGTAAATTTAGTAAATTTACCCCACAAATATTGTAACAATAGCATAGTAAATTTTGGTCAAGAATCAAGCAATAACAAAATATGACATTGAGGATACATTTCACATCTCACACATACAATAATTACTGTTGGGCCAATTTCTCTCATTATGTTCTTTTAAAAACAATCAGTTGATTCAGTTCAGTAAATCTTGCTGCTGGGTGCGTTTTCTGGTGTTTCTCAGCCTGCCCCCCTTTTTCTATCCCTATATGTGTCTGTATGTCCTCCCCCAGTGGTTTGAGAAATTGTCTGACTCATCACCTATTCCTTTTCTTGCACATAATCTCAAAATCATCTCGACAGTTATTAAAAAGAAGTATTTTCATATCAATAATCCTGTCATTTTTATTTAACACACAATATCTGTCTATTACTTTTTCAACAGCCGTTTAATGAGCAGAATAATAATATCTATCAAGCAACATTTAGAAGAGTACTCTTTGAAACATTTAAACCGCACTTTTATCAACAGGAGCCCTTCATAAATCAAATTACAGCACATTTTATGTGCTTTTGTAGAGAGGGAACAGTCTACAGAAAAGTACCCTAACATTAAAATACATCAAGATTATAACAAATTTGTGTACAGAGGGAGTCCACAGTTAATAGTTTAGCATGAGTTGTGTCTCTCGGTTAGTCTATCTGCATGTGATTGTGTTTCAAAGAAATGGGATTGCAATGGGAACTTAGGGGAAAATGGTAATGTTGCCGGCATTGTCATGACTGGCATGTCACTACCTGTGGATGGTTGTTAAGGGGATGACAGGGTACCCACAGGGCGATTAGTTGGACAGAGCACTCGTAATACACTCCTGTGGGACCAGTAAGTCAGGCGGCTCGATGCTGCACCCATCTTCACTGGGCAATTAAGAGAGCTGGGAGAGTAAAAGTGGCTTATTCTGATGCTCTACTGTTCTGCACCAGTGTTGAGAGCAGGGGGGTCAGTTTCAATTCTTATCTCTTTACCTTTGTTTCTTAATGTACCAATCCACACAGGGTGGCGAAGCTGCGAACTGAGCCAAAAGGACAAGCGGGGCCATAACAGTACATGGGTAGAATTATTCTCCCCTTTTCCTATAATTATGTCTGACGCATGTGTTGGCTTCTCTCCCAGTTGCCTGGCTATATATATTTCTTTATACACTATATTCCCAGATCCCTGATGAATTATTTGCAGCAAAGCGCAAGGGAGGTTGACAGTTTTCCCCTTTGACGGAACATACCAATAAAAAGAAGAGATGACTGCAATAAAATGATATGAAAGGCACCATTTGCACTTTTACCCAAATGGGTTTCAAAGTATTATGGGGATATGCAATGTTTTTGTGCTTGAAGTACTTATTTCAAAAAAGCTAAACTCATAGCTCTCTTGCCTCCAAATCAAATAGTAAAATAAACCTTGAAGCTGGATGAGTGGTGCTGGTGTCTTTGTTATGAACTCCATATTAATTCATTTGTGATGCACAAACAATTAATCTTAACTGTAATAATCCTGGCTGCTGTATAAACCAAGACAATTAAATCCTCTTAAATATTCCATTTTGTATTGCTATTCGACCTCCGAGTGCAAACATATTCAGTAATTTGCAACCACCAATGCAGATTCTTCCCAATTTCACAGGAGTGTCAGGTATTCTGGGCAATCAACCAAATAAAAATGAAAACCTTATTGTACTGGAAGCATTTAAGAAGGACTGTCTCTAGACAGCTCTCAATCCTCAAAAGGTATATTTTTTATTTGATTTTTTTTTTTCTCCACCATCAAGCCGCAAGACAAGCAAGATTACAAGTATGAAGGCAGTGATGCCTTAAGGGGAACAATTTCCAACTTACCAGCAGCGCATTCATGAGCCACTCTCACCTAAAGGTCCACAGAGAAATCTGTGCTCCAATTTACAGCTTCCACGAGAATGTGAGCGTGACTTTCACGAAATGAGAAATCAAGCTTTTTGTTACATTTTATGAATTTGGAGAAGAAGAAAAAAAAACAACCTATGTTCAAAAAACAGGATTGAAAGTCTAATACTGGAGAGGTCTTTAGTTTTCATTGCTGCCATGCATGTGAGAATGAAATTATATTCTAGTTAAAGAATAAGCCATATTTCAGCTCACCAAGACACTTGCTTTATGTAGTGTGGTAGAATTGCAGGCGTGGGAAGTGATAGGTCAAAGAAGAGAGCCCGTTAATTGAAGTTGTACATAATAAAGGAAGGGGGGTCTATCCATTAATAATTGATCAAAGAGCCGTTAAATTGAAATGTGTTTGCATCAATTAATCATCCCCACAGATGCCACTTATCAACCCTTTCTATCACATCATCTTAGCGGTCCTACAGGCTACACAAGTTGTTAAGTCTGAGACATCATTCATCATGTCTTTCTGTGCACTTAAAGTGGGCCTCAAGTCTGTGACAGAGTGATTAAAACACTATTGCCACTGAGTGCTGGAGGCTTTACTCACAATCTCCTCTGAAAATTGGTTGCAGTATATACTGTGTACACTGTAAAACTTGATTACCATGTTTCCATGGGTTACTAATATGCTTTGAACTTTAGCAAGGCAGCATGGTCTTCTGTAGCGCTATGCTGTGATAGTTCTCAGTGTTGAAATGTTTGCTGAGAGGCTTTTTAAAGTTCAGAATTTCAAAAAGTATAATGATGTGGCCAATTTAAGTTCAGCAGGTAAAAAGGTTGTCTCAGCGTTCAATTAAAATGAATAAAAACAATAATAAAAACGAAAACACTGGAAACTAAATGAACTGGTGAAAGTACAAATGAATAGAAGTTTTGCACATATCAATTCAGTGAATTAATGCCAGATATTTGTTAAACAAATCAACAAACAAATGTGAATGTGACCTTTTCAACCTCAGAGGAGATACTTACTTGAAAGGAATCGGACACACACACACACGAATGTCTCTGGCCCAGGAAAGTATCCCATTCAAACCCAATAACCTGTCAGTATGTGCTTTTCTAGCAAATAAATGGGCCCCGTGCCATCTGCTGTCAACCTTGCTTAACATGATAAAATGCTGTGTTTTCGTCTTTATGTCAACAAGACAGAGTGACAACATTCAAGATACCCATTTTCAGTATCACACAAAATAGTGTTACATTCTTTTTTGTTATATTATAGTAATACCGCTCATCCACAGGTGAAATATAGCCCTCCATAAACATGTTTCAATACAATACCCTCAAGCATATCAGCTTCACTGCATCCTCAGCCGTGAACATTAGTTCGACTTATGAGCTTTTAAACAAAACCTGAAAATGATTGTTCAGGTATAAATAATGGGCAGTTCGGTTATATTGGTACAATCTACTTAAATGCACAAATGGTAGTCAAATTCGGTTGGAGTTTTTGTTCCTTGAGCTCTCACTGATGTCTGCAAAGCAGCCCAAATTGAACACACCACCTGAAATAATGGATTATACAACAAACAAGCCTATTTGTGAATGCTTAAAAGATAACAACAGGGCATTTGAAGCATATTGTAGGAGAATGAAATGACCTGATGTATTTTTCAAAATATAAAGTAAGAGAAGTTGCTTTCTGAAGAAACCTGTCAAAATGAGGCATTTGCTGGAGCAGTTAGTGTTTTACATTGATAAACTGGATATTAAAGAAGAGGACAGGGCTTCCAAGAAAGTTGTTAGGCAGGTCTGCATGGCAAAGTGGTGATGATTCTGTGAAAAGCATTTTAATGATAATTTTGTCAATGGTTTTCAGAAAATTAACCTTTATTTAAATGATTTAGTGCAGCAAAGTGTTCCCCAGTTTATGTCCTTAGTCTGCCATTAAGTCAGCGTGTTTTTCATGTTCATCTTTATGCTATACCTCAATTTAGAGTAAATAAAGAGAAATTTCACATAATGAGATTGAGAAGTTGGTTTCAACTGAAGGTCATTAGAATATGGGAAATAAATCTTCTTCAATTCACCTGGACAAAAAAAAGGTTTGCAAAGGTCAGTGCTGATTCCGATGCAACCATATGGAAGCCACCCCCCCCCCAAAAAAAAAAAAAAAACAGGTGAGGCAAAAGTGACAACATTCACTAACTTTCAGAAAGTATGTTTTTGTAATCCTCAATTTACATTTAACCTATTTCAACTGATGTCTTCTCAATGCTGCAGATTCCCATGTCCTACCATCACAACCTTAGGAGAAGGTCGTGAGAAATGCAATGCGCTTCAGAATCAGAGTCCCCATCTTTAATTAACATGAGAGCACAAAGTCATGCCTTTTTATATTTACTACATGAGTGAACATCCAGATTAATCCAAAAAGGATTATTGTCACTGACTGAAAGTGACCACTCACGTAAGTTGCTCTCAGGTAAGGAAACCCAGGGCCCTATCATTCAACCGTCAAAAAGCAACGAAAGTCGTATTGATGTATCTTTGCTTGTTTCTGATCGATTCTTGTTCCATTCTCTTCGCCCGAGCCCACACTGTTTTGCTAAGACCGTTTCGTGCACACAGGTTGCTCCAACCTCAAAATCAGTTGTCTGATGCTTGGACCATGCAGCATTCAATGTTATTATATTCACATATTTTATGGCCATTTCTAATTTGTGGATATATGATTTGTGAATCTCATCAAATTACAAGAAAAAAAGCAAAAACAACCCCTTATCCAGCCCTGTATGTTGCAGGGCTGTCCTGGTTGCCACGCCTCTCCAACATTGCATGGAAGGCGGGTGCAGTACTTCTGAATTGGCAAACTGGGGTGGTGATAGCCCCTTTAAAAAGGGGGATAGGAGGATGTGGTTCAACAATAGGGAGATCTCACTCCTCAGGCTCCCAAGAAAAGTATTCTTGGGGGTAATGGAGAGGAATGACTGCCGGGTAGTTGAACCTAGGCGCAGTAGTGTTTTGGTCCTGGCCGTGGAACATCAGGGAGGGCTGCAGGAGAAGCGGGTACCGAACACTGTAACATAGTTGGGTCCCTAAATGATTCGTGTCAGAGCCTGGTCCGCTATGTCTTTTGTCACTGATTCTGTTCATAATTTTTATAGACAGACTTTCGAGTTGCTAGTCAATTCCGGAAGACAATCATTAACTCTCTCATCACACATCTAGGCAATCATTCAAATTTATTCTAATTGACTCCCTCCATGTTTTTGGAGTGTGGAGGCAGCCCACGCAGACACAGGGAAAACATACAAACTCGAACCAGGATTCTTCATTATGTGAGGTGCAAGCGCAAAGCACTGCTCCACTGTGCTACCCCTATATATATATAAATATGTATAAATATTAATACATGTACCCCTAAATAAATATATATAGGGGCACATGTATTACTATATATATGTGACACATTTAAGGTCACAAGCTATGGGCAAGTAATGATAGTTTATCCCACTAAACCGTGTTTGGAAATGTCTCCATCAGCTTTATTTAAAGTATAATATCTCCAGGCTTCGTCTTAGACATGCTGCTGTTGACACAAAAATGATCAATGACAGTAGATCAGCCCCATGGGAAATGTAAGATACACATCCCATGATTAATGACTTTGCCAGCTGTCATGAACTATACTGGACCAATCCAGTGAGGGCTTCATAAATCATAAGCTTTTTTGACACATAACGTTTTTGTGCACTTTTATAAAAGCCCAGATTTACTGTGTTCATTTTTCCTCCCTTTTGATTTCTGCAGAGCTCTCTGGATTATAATTGGATCAAATTGACTTCCAATTTTGTATTCTTCTAGTTATACATTTCTATTGATAGCATTTTTACAATAAAACCTCCAGTCTAATAATGAAATAAACATGAAATTTAAGAGTATATGATGTCTCTAAGGAAAATCTCTCCTGCGCTGAGATGAAGTACTGAATTTCAGCCTGAGATGGATATCTCAATCGACTGTTTTCCTTCTTCCTTTGTTTTTCTTTGAATGATCATTTTACACCTACAATTCAAAATCTGATTACACTCTGAGTCTTGAAATACTAGTGGGTTTGATGCACTCGTTGATATTAGAGATGTAAATGAGCTGCAAATCCATAAGACTGTAAATATTCTTTCTGTTGACATTTGAATCAGATCGGCAATTTCAAAACGTGATAGCAGCAGGTAAGAGATAAATAAGATTGCATCCATCTTCTGCCACTTATCCTGCAAGGATATTCAAGCTATCATTGGGCGAGAGGCAGAGTACACCCTGGACTGTTTGCCAGTCAAATCGCAGGGCCACATACAAAGACAAACAACATTTACTCATTCAGAGCAATTTCCCCGATGTTTTCCAATCTGCTGCACCACCGTGCAACCCTAAATAAGATTTCCAGAGTTAAATAATATATGATATTTTGAGGGCATTATTTCAACATCTGGGGAACGTTTTGGGAATAATAATACATCCACTCTCCAACCACCTACATATACATACGTGCATATGTTCATTACACAAATGCTTGTATGTGTATAGTCGACACAGGCACTCATAGGGTCACAAAAGAAGTAGGTGATGCTGAGAAAGGTAGACATCGGTATTATAAAAGTGCAAGCTTTAGGGGGGGCCATTGGTGCTATAATTGTGCTCATTAGCCTAATATTTACTACATCCTGTCCAGGATGTACAACTCCACAGAGATCCAATTGGTCCATGCCCATTGGGAGCCTACAAATATATGGTGTGTATACAAGAATATAATAGAAATTATATTTCCCGTAAATCTAGAATTTGAGTTTATATTCTAATGCCTTTGGGACCTGTGTCTATGGAATCCGAGTGAAAATATTTTTATTATACCACTCAAGCTGAGCTAAGAAACAAGGTCTTGCTTTTATCTGCGCAGGAATGTACATATTTAAGTGAATTCAATTACTGGGATGCTTGTTACATCTTCAGTTGGAATTCTTAAACCAGAGCTGTGTATGACCATGGTTTACCGTGATTCTTTCTAAATGTAGCATGACAAGGTCAGCACACAATACAGAGTAAGTCTGGGGTTTGGAACTTATCTGCCATTACCAAAGCGAAAACTAAGGCTGCAAAGACATCACAGTTAAATCAAACTGAAGAATTATTTCTGAAAAATTCATTTGAAATAGGAATATGAATGAGGTGTTCATACCTTTTAATCAAGGTGTTTCAAAGCCGTCTGTTTAAGAGTTCGGCCTTGCTGAGACACAAAATAAAAACTGCTTTTAAAAATAGATTGAAAATGTTGCAGGGCACAGACTGAAAAAAGTGATGCATGTTGTTAGGTCTCATTAGTTACCTGAAACTCGGAGCTCAAAAAATATTGATTCTTTAGGGTACGGGTCAGGGTTAAGGTTTAAGGTTAGGGTTAGGGTTATGGGGCATTGGAAAGGGCATTTAGCGCTGTGTAACATTAAAAGCGATATTGGGGGCTCTGCAGACAAAGAGATGTATCCCAGAGGAGGCTCTGCTGCAGGGTCGGCACTGACGTTGATTACAAACCACGATAATGACACATGTACAACAGCAGGAGGGGGAAGTGGTCGGACGAAGAAACATGAGCTTTGAAATAAAAAACAGCAAACTTTACAGTCTGTGCACTTACACTCTGGGATAGGGAATATATCAGTAAGAATCAGATACACTTTATATATTACAGAGGTAACTGTGTAAATAATAAATATATATATGATATTATTCACATTCATTCATTTTCTGTATCTCTTTTTCAGACACAGTCTGAAAACATGGAAATACCTGTATACAATTTAAAAAAAAAACATGACAAGAACTAAATTAATACACAGCATTTCCGTTAATATGAATAAGCATGTGCTTCAGTGTGCTTATGCTCATCTCCCTGATGTGCTGTTTTTATGTAATGCACTCATAAAAAAAATTCATAAACTATTCATAAAAAGCACTCAAAACGTGAATTATACTAGAATAAGTTCTGTGAAGAAGGTACAGGTATCCTGAAAGATATTTTTGTTTAATGGCATGTAATTGCACACCTATGACGTCAGTGTATAAAAGTGAAATGTTGTTTTCGAAAAACTCCAGTGCTGTTCAATGTACATCAGTCTTAAGAGACTGGTCATTGATAATTTAACTTTCATGTTTGGATCGAAAACTTCCAAAGCCAAAATTGTTGCATAATGTTTAATACAATTAGGTTAGGTTCTTAAAATGATCATTGATTTTTTTTTTTTATTAATAGAGCAAAGGAGTTAGTGTGGTGTCAAGTAGTCAGCCTGCAGAATAACTTTTTAGTTCAAGTTCAAAAACAACATCCAGCAATTCCAGTCAGGTGAAAATGGCAATCTATGCTCATTTTTGAAAAGGCATTCATTTATTTGTATGCACACATTTATTTGGCAAAGAAACAACCAGTCAGGGGCCAATGTTTTACTGTACATGTCCACAATCTCACATATTTAACATTCTGTAGGTTCCCGAAAATTCAGAATATCATTTGCTTACTACTTCTTTTTGTCACATAATTATGTGACAATGGACGGATGGATTGATAAATAAGAGTTTAGTTGAAAAAGAGCTAAGACATTTTTTTAATTCAAATCATTATAGTGTCACATGAAAAACAAGATAAATTATGGGTATTTTTTTTAGATAACCTATGAATTCCTGAAATGAGAGCAACCATTATGACATGTTTCCAAGAAGAACAACAATAACCCATTTCATCTATTCATGCTATCATGAATCTATAGCTCTTATTTGCACATGCCCATGGGTTTTCAATAAATGCATGTAATAATGCAGTCAAATATAATTTATCTCTTTATAAATATTGATTGCATTCAACAGGAATGAGGGGTCCTATACAGGTGTGAGCCTCTATTTCCATCCATTTGTTGTGGTGAAATATTATCTGTGAACATTCTTTTGACACCAGACAAACAAAATTGAATCACGCTGATCAAAAAGGTGTCAGGACTAATACTCTGGCTTGTTAACAGACTTGCTTGGGTGTGACCAGAATTTGACCTCGGTCCCAAAGTGGATGTGTCTTAGGAATTTGTAGCTGCTTAAAAAACCTAGTCTGATTCACCGAGGAAATGTCTTCCCCCTAATGTTTACTTTGTTTTGTCTCTACTGCACCAAAGTATCTTAACATGGTCATCAAGTTCTTCTGGAAACTACACATTATCCCAATATACTGATTGTATTCATTTGCAACATCTTGACTCATTAATTACTCACATGATCCAGTCCTTGTTTACTTGAGATTTTAACAGCACTTAACAGGAAAACCGGAAACTCATGATTTCTAGAGTGATGACCATTAATTCGTTTGATTCCATTAGTCAAGCGTTCCACCACTTAATACTCAATATTGATCCTCTTGTGTTTTTTTTTTCAAGGTCCACAAGAACTTTTAGTTGTGACTCTTTTCCATGTCATGCCGCACACCAACCCATGTTCCAAATTTGCTTCTTGTATTTCAGTTCAGAATACAAACAGATTATTAATCTAAATCAGAGTAGAATCTACTTCGAGCCATATTTGGGTTAACTGAAATGATTCGCTTGCTAAAGAAATGGAAATAGACAAAAGCATCTCTTGTTGCAGAGATATTACCTGCCATATTTAAGAAATTTACAGATCAATCCATTACCAGATTGAAATTTATCGCTTATTGATATGGTACCTCGCCACATTTGCACTATGAATGTGCTAAACAATATACACGTTGCATATGGTTGTTAAAATGTCTGAATAGTACATTACCTCTGTTTTTTTTTGTTTTCCTACGTATTTATTTTTTCAGTTTTTATAGGGGTGGGGATGCTGATATGTAGCTTAAATGGTACCATATAGGCAACACTGGGGGAGCCTCTGCCAACTTGATATGCTCTGCAAGCAATAATGGCCTACTGAGTCACAGGCCAGTGGAAAATGTCAGATAAACATCACAGTGGGAATGAGCTCCCACACTCCCGGTCTGGTCGTATAAGTGGTTTAAGAATAGTACTGGAGATGGAGCTGCTTATTTTAAGAGACACCAACAGAGTCAAAATGTCAAAAGAAATACACAAGGTTAAAACAGCCAAATTAGGTGGTGAATAGATCAGATTGCTGTGGTACACATATGTTGTGGGTTCAACCACTAAGCTGCATATAATTCATACTCACTAGCATGTCTGCTGTCATTCTGACTTGTGCACTGTCTAATAAAACTCTGTAGGAAACACAGAGGGACTGAAACCTGATTCTGTGCTCAGAGGTCTACTGCAGAAATACTGCATTAGAACGAAGGTCAGACTTGGCTCACTCTCAATCATCCAGTTCGCACCTTCACACAAGCATTCACAAAAGCTTGTCGTAATTTCCTGTGAGACCTTAAAAAACGCAGCCAGAACCAGCTCTCACCACCAGCTGCCATTGTAAATCACTTGAGAGCAGCAATGATATTTCATTTTTGCTGAACATTTCTCCGCTCATCGACTGGTGGGAGTCACATCTCTCTGCCTTACAGTACATATTATACAAATTCTACAGCACTCTAAATGGTTCTTGCATTTCACACTTTTTTTATCAGGTCTACTCCTTGACTTTAGGGGAAGTGAAATATATGTAAATGTATTATATTAACCACGGTGCGTGATCATAATCATTTCCCTATCTTGGTCTTCTAAAAATTATTCACAGAAATATGTAATTTCTAACACCACAAAATATGATTTCACCTTTACTGGGCCCATTGTCAGTTTGTGTGTGACACTTGCATGATAAAACCTTTAATAAGATATGATTTTGTAAAATACTTTTATGATTTTTAGCTCTATTTGAGCTATTTAAACATACTTTACAAAAATGTAAGTGCAATGTGCAACTCATAATGGTTAATGGTGTATTTTTTTCTGTTTATTCCTCTTGTATAAAATGCAGGACTGATGAAAGGTGGTCATTTTGAGCACATGAAATCTCTGGAACAGTAAAATAAAGGTCCTGTAAGTTTCACACTGGGTTGCTGTACAATATACTTTTATATCAGGATGGGGCTAAAACCCCTCTGATCTAAAACCACTTGGAATATAATGTGTGAGGATCTGACAAAACAAATGAGAGCCAGGCAAGATAGTGCCAGGCAAGCTTTTATGTATAGCACATAGCAAAAAAAGGGAAATTCAAAATCTTTACAAAGAGAAAAGCGTTTGTTCTGGTCTTTGTGCTCTGCCTTGTGTCTGCGATGATTGCTGCATTGCCATATACTATATGGCTACTGCATCAGACTGGCAAGCCTTTAAGTTGCCATCCAATATCCCATCTTAGGGGAGTTTTAGTTTGGACATTCAGGTCTAGAGTGGTCTAAGGTTTACTGGCCACAGTGCTAAGAAGCTGGGTTTAATGAGCCCCATCCTGCTGAGCGCTGTTGTTTATTTCCCCTGTGGTATTCTGCTGATCTCCGCTGAGTGAACAGGAGGAGAAAGACAGAAGGATTATGCACACACGTCTGTATAAAAGCAAATGCAACCTCGGCAAGCAAATGAGTGATTCACAGAAACATGTTTGTGGCTGAATGTTCAGTGAAAATATTTGCTACATCCATTATACAGAAATTAGAATTTTGTCAGGTAAAAGAAAAACAATGGAGGCATATCATGTTCTGCCAGTGGTCTCCTTATCTTGGCTGGAATTGTAGTCACTTTATCAGTGAGCAGGCATTCAGAAAATCCGTAGAAAATCGCAATTTACCATTTTACACATTAAATAATACAGTGTGATTGTGTGTATGTCTGTGTGTGCATTTCCTACAGAAATACATTTGTACGGACTCTTAGTCATCCTTGTCATGGTCTCCATAGTCTCCAATAAATCTTGTCTTTGCGCCATGACTTGCCAGAACACCATGGCAATAAAAAAAAAAAAACAATGAGAAAAAAACAACTTTAAACCAATGGTACAGACAGAAATTGAGTTGGAACTATAACTTACTGGGAGGTTTTACAAGGATGAGACCAGTTTCATTTCAATACTTTCAATTTGTGCTAAATGAACAGGACTACAGTTAAGTTTGAGTTTCCACTGGCAAAGATAAAGCATCAGGTCAGCACAACTACAGTGTCAAACAGAAACAGAGGTAGATAGATAATCAGTACATCTCGTCTCAGGACCGAACAGCTTCTACAGATGGACACCTTTTCCAATATACGTTATTTAAGCTGCTTGGCTAAACAGATCTAAGAAACTCACTTAGGCCAACGGGAGAATGTGTTGACCATGCATTTTTTCCTGCTTTTAACTTTGCTCATTGAATTCAGTGCTGCAAATTGAGAACAATGGCAGCACATGGCATCAGTTTAAATACTTTGGCGCAGACAAAACAAAAGTAAGACTGGCAGAGGAGCCATATGATTTGTGCCAGAGCTTTCTGATTGCACAAACCCAACTCAAGAGCCAAGCAAATATTTCGTGGATCTGTGCTTTTTTTTTTTTTCTCACAACATTTAGTTTCAAACATTTACTGTAATATCTGTGTATAATATACCTCATTTCAGTGTTAGTTTTTGGAGATGTGGAATGAAGGAAAAAAGAAATCTGGTCAATTCATTTTAATTCTTTGGAGACAATATTTGCAAGAAAAATCAGAAAAAGATTAAACTGGGTGTTGATCCGTAATTAATGTGTTTGCTATTATTCTAATGAATATGCAATAAAATCCTTTATTAAGAATTACTCATATAGGCACTTACAACCTCTTAATTTACGCACTATCAGCATGCTACGCATCAGCTCATAGTTCCTCTCCCTCTCTCTGTCTATCTGTCTCTCTCTCACTCACATTTTCTCCTATTCACTATTTCTCCATCTAAAACTCCGCAATTCTGTCAACTCAATTTTTCCATTGAGATTTTTCAAACTAGATACAGCGATACGATAAAGTACAAAACAAGCCAATTAGAGACTATATGAAATAAAACTCAAATTTCTCATACCTGCAACTATGGCATTTTAACAAAAAACAGTAATAATAATAATAATAATAATAATAATAATAATAATAATAATAATAATAATAATAATAATACATTGGCTTGTAAGAAATTTGGGGTGGGCGTTCAATTCTTGTGTTTTTCTTTGTTTTTTTTTTTTATTATAAAGACTTGTTGAGGTTAATGGTTAGGGGCGGCGTGGCCCGAGAGGTAGAACTTTTCTGGTTCGATTCCCAGTTTTCCAATTTCCTCCTAGTGTGTTAAAGTGTTGTTGAGCAAGACACTGAACCCCAAACTGCTCTCCTGGCGCTGGTGAAGGCAGCCTACTGCTCAAGGTTCATCCATGATGTAATTAATGGTAGAGAATGAATTTCCGCACAAGGGATTAATAAAGGATACATTATTATTATAATAGTATTATGGTACACTACTTCTTCTCCTTGTGTCTTCAGGACACAGGGTTGGTTGATCAGTTTGATGCATCCAGCAAACGTAGCTTGTAAAGTGATTGCACATTATCAGGAAACCAGAACCCTATCAAGCTGTTTTGCTCATTGTGAGCTTTAAATCTCTTGTATTTGTAACCTGCACTATGTTGTGCAAATTCTATTTCTTCCTGGATGTATTCTGAAAAGACAGGGTTACAAATGTTGTTGCCTGAATTGGCAACAATCATTGCCTGTGGTCTCTACATTTGGACGGTAATAACACAGTATGTTTGGACAGTAGGAAGTCATTCATAACAAGTAATTTGTATTCACATCAAAACCCGCAGTCCTGGTATCTGCCAGGCATTTTTACACCGTGTTTTTAACCCAGTATCTGCTGATAGAGGTGCATTTGGCAGATTTGGGGGATAAATACCCATCCTCAATCATTGTGCCTGCTCTCGATTCAAAGGGATTCAAAGAGAATTGTTATAAAATTTAATATATTTTAATCTACGTTTACTTATTAGAATTGACGTAACCTACCCAAATCTGTCAGTTTGGCACAGATGCTGTCAGTATGATGATGTCCAAGGTCATGCTCACCAAGTGATGGGCCACCAGTTGGATGAGTCAGTTAAAGTAAACAACAGTGATGTCTGAAGATACATGAATAACAATGGACTAGTTCAAACCTAAAAAACACAAAAGCAAAATTTGCATGACTGTGTTGTAAACAAATAAGAAATTAAAGTGCCTAATTGTGAATTAAGGGTCTTGTAGTCTCAAAACATAACTGCTCATTTCAACTCTTAAGAAACAGAGAGCGAGAGAGAGCGAGAGAGTGAGAGACTGTTAGCAAGTGTACAGTGTGCTGCCATCACACTGAGATTCTCCAAATAATTTGTGAAACTGTAAGTGATCGGTTAGTATTGCACTTTCTTATGGATAACAACAAACATGTAAATACATCTTTTGAATGCCAGGCAATATTTTGTTTGCTCAAACACATGCATTTGGGCTGATCAGAAATTTCCCTTCTAAATAAAATGTATGTACATTAAGATTCATTTTCTGCACCCCAAATCTCAGAACCAAATGTTGTAAATTTTGCATCAATATAAAACCATGTGCATCAATTCCTTCTTGCTGTCTGGTCTCGGTTCTCTTGATACATAAAATATGAAAAGGGTATTTCCCGCTCAAGAGGAAAAATCTAACATATTTTGGATAAATATATAGAAAACTGCAAATGTGCAGTTACCATGTAAGGTATATTATGTAACCTAATGTGCCTGGTGAAATCAAGTACATGTCAAATGACAAGAGACTTGCTGTCATATTCGTTGATTTTAATCCAAATTGAAATCCAACATGGTCATATTTTTATTATTATTATAGGCTAGTTCTTGAGATTTAAGAAACATTTACATGTTATCAGTTCTACATGTTCTACTTGGGTGCTGGGTGAAAGCGATGGCCATTAAAATATTACTTATCTTTACATATTATACACCCTCCTCCCAATATATACATATATATATATATATATATATATATATATAGATTAATAAAAAACTCATTCCTCATTTCATTACTGAAATGTGTTACAAGCTGAACCAAGGTCTGCAAAGGAAGTTGTAAAAAATACGTTTTGAATTAAATCTCTGTTGCAGTCAAAAGGGTCACAGTGTTGAATTGCCATATCCAGATTTCGATATATAATTAATGTACTCGCACTAATGTATTCATTCCGTGTAAAAGGGAAATACTGTAGTGCCATTCAAGACTTTAAATGTGAGGCTCCGAGGTTTACCCAACTATGTCTGTCGACATTTCATTTATGCAAAAGCTCTGTGCCTGTTCATTCTCCATTTTTGCCTGATTTTTCCCCAGTTTTGAGGCACACTTGCTTCCAGACAGTTGTCAGCAGCTTCCTTGGCACACTCTGGTGGTATTTACCTGGCCATATAAGATAGGTGTCAAATGGTGCCAAATGTGTTATTGTGTATGGATCATAAACTGTCTGAATTCACCTGGAAGGACACTGAGGAATTCCTTTGAAGTGCACAGCTGCGCCAATATCAGTTGTATATGAATTATATTGAGAGACCCGTCACTGTGATAGACTCATCAAACTCCAAATCACTGGACTAATGGCGAGCTCTACCAGGGGATTATAAGCGAGCGATTTGTGTATAAGGTGACTGTGACACCTGCAAGCTGAAATGAAATGCAGAATTGTAGGCTTTGTGAAGTTGTTAATGTATTTTAGAGGAGCTCATTAGTTTTTCTCCATGTACACTCGACTGGAGAGGGTGGATATCAGCTGAACCGATAGATATGACCCGACTGTCTCCTTCATCATATTGCCTGCTGTGACAGTGTTAGTAGTTCTCTCAGAATATGCACAGGGTGACCGTGAAGTTTGGTTAGCGAAGGTCCTTGGCAGCATCAGACGCATATCTGCAGGATGACAAAAGAGCCATCTCCAAAAACAGGGTTTCTCAATCAGGTGCACTAAAAACATTAAATCGAAAAACAAAATTGCTCATGAATTTTACTCGAACTGGCCAAAAATATGCATTTATCATTGTGGATGTAATTGATACTGATGTAATTGTACCTTAACTAATCTACAAATCCAATGAACATATGAGCTAGGTAGAGGCCTTGCTTAAATGGTTTTTGGAAGGTTCAATGCTAAAACAGTTAAAATAATCATATAAATTATATTAGCATGTATTTTTTTGGTTTGTATATTTATCATATATGTGATGAGAACCCTGGCCCTTTAATTTTTAGGTAGCCTTATGGTCACGTGTATGACGTCACACAGGTAGCTCACAGCACAAGATTCCCCGTTGATCTTTTAACGCCGAAAGGTAAGTTCTTTTACAAGCTAACTGTGCCGGTGATGTTTATCTTGGATTTTACCGACTTAAATTCAGTTGAATAAAACAGGGGGGAAAAGGGCACTTTCGATCAACGTTCCTGAGGGACTGAACTTTTCAGAGGTTACTATCCATTTCCTTCCGATGACCTGGACGGAAAGTTAAGACAAACTGCAGAAGTCGAGAAAGCGAGTGTAACCACTGTGGTTTTCCCCACCGTTATTTTGAGGTTATAACACCTAAAACCCTCAACCTCGTGATGTTTAGTATTTATTAATGTGTCTGCCATCAGGCGCTCGCTATTCTGTCCTTGTAGCTCCAGCTTTATTGTGAAATCACCTCCACTTCATTATTGTGATTATTTCTCTGTCTTCTTATTTCTGTATTTAGTTTGGTCTGACGTGGCTCCTGCTTGCTGTGTAGTGAATAGCCTTTGTGACAAGGCTCCTGTTGGAGTGGAGTGAATAACACTTGCCATTGTTATTTGGCTATGTGTCGTGTGGGGTGAATTCCCAAAAAGGTTGCTTGTTTATGATTGCGGTGAAGGTGTAAAACTAATATTTCCTCTGGGATGTCCCAGCCACAGCTGACCGGCTACACTTATTTTGCCTTCTTGTTACATTGTCCATCCTTGTCACCTCCATTGTTGTTATCAGAAATCAACATACATATGAACACACAATTCTCTTGAATTATAACTGAATAAAACGGACTTATTTCTGCACATAAGCTTCCTTCCTTTCTTTATTCTTTCGATTGAATAACTTAACCTGTGTAGTATTCAGAGTGGCCTTTGGGTTGGTTACACACACACACATACACAGATATATTAGTATAATTAAGATATTCCTGCTGATACAAGAGAACAAATGTTTCACATAAAAATGGTCGGTAAGACCTGGAAAGGTTTATTTTTCTTCCTTTGGCATCACAATCATCACAAACAATTCTTGCTGATGCTTAAGAAGCAACAACAATGGAAGGATATTTATTTACATTTTATATTATTACCATGTCTGTGGAGGTGCTCAGTTATCCAGGTTATGATGAATTCTAGTTGAAATCTTCTTGTCGTGGTAACTAGACTTGAATTTCACCCCTCATCTGAGAGGCCTTTTCAGTTCTAATGATCTCTGGGTAGTTTCCAAAAATAAATGCCTTGGTTTTGGGCGTGTCTAGGTTATGGTGGCTTGTTATGTAAATGTATGAATTGTAACCATGTGTAAGAGGGTTGTTATGCTAATGGTGTGTCATTTGTTGGGGATAAAGGAGTAGCTTGTGTGGGATTACCTAGATTGGAATGTGAAAAGGTAAAGCTAAACAAAGGAGTGAAACCTACATTTATATAACAAGCCACCACAACCTATGCTTGCCCAAAACCCTGGCAATTATAGTCTGTAACTACCCTCAGGTCTTTAGAACTGAAGAAGCCTCTCTGATGAGGGGTGAAACATCTTCAAAGCAATTCAAGTCTAGTTGCCATGACAAGAAGATTTTGACAAGAATATTATTAGCAATTCTCTCAATACACATTTCTATGTTTTTTTTTTGGCAAGTGAAGCCCTGTGTTGATAACACATCTCCACATGTCCCTGGCGTGCAGGACAACACTGTTTGCAATGAGACTGATTAACTGTGAAAAAAAAAAAAGCAGTGAACCACATGAGCAAAAAATGTCAGCATGATCTAGGGCACTGAGTGGAAAAGAACAATTAGAGGTACACTGATGTGAAAACCATCACTTCAGAGAAGTTTTGTCTAGCTGTGCAATTCATGAAATGAAATGGGAATGTATCAACAACTCATTAGTTTTGATTGCCATATTTCAGGAAATAGCTCTGTTGCTATATTTGTCCATACAGATGGTGTGTTGATGGAACTGCATCATAAGTGAACTATCATCTCTATATACTGTAGCTACCACCTTTTACATAAGCTGAGAATATCACGTCACATTGTGGAAGCTGCTCCTCAGTACACATCATTTCCCCGTTTCACATAGTCATAAACTGCCTACTCATAGATTATTGCGTTTCTCCCCCTGCAGTGAACACTACCATTTGGTGCAATGTTGCTATGCAGGCAGAGAGACGAGTGACACCCAGAGAAACCAAGCCCTGTCATTAAACACTGAAGGAAGGCAAAGTTCACTAAATGGCATACTGGGTTGAGGAGCAAATCAGGGGCAAGGCACGTGAAAATGAATAATTGGGGTAGAGGAGTTAAATGCTTATAATGAGACAGCCAGTGTTTAACAGTTAGTTAGATTGTCAGGGTGTGCAAACTGCAATGCCATGAACTCCTCTTATACTCCTATGGTTAAAAAAAAAAAAAATCAATCTAAGAGATGCCGTGCCATTTTTTTGATATCCACATTTAAAACATGGATCACTCCAAAAATTATTACTATGGTGGTGCTCCCAAGTCACCAAACAAAGCCAAAATATCACCACTAGGATGGGAAACTCACCCTTTCTTAACACAAATGGTCAGGAGGGCTCAACAATGGCTGTGCTTCCTGAGGAGGCTGTGGAGGTTTGGCATGTCGCCTAAGATCCTCAGCAACTTCTACAAATGCATTGTTGAGAGCATCCTGACCAGCTGCATCACTGTGGTGTATGTCTGCACCGCTGCTCTGGACCGCAGACACATTCAGCGAGTGGTAAAGAACCCCACTGCCTTCTCCTCAGAGCATCTACCACCGCAGAGTCCATGGGAGAGCTGCCTCCATCACCAAGGCCCACACCCACCCCCAACATGGACTGTTCACACTCCTACCCTCCGGCCGGAGGCACAAGAGTGTGAAATGTAGAACGACACTATTAAGGAACTTCTCCTTGCACATTTAAAGTCTTCTGCCACTTAAATTGCACTCATCGTTGCATCTGCACTTTGTGAGTTGAACACCAAGCTGCACTCAACGTCTTATTGCACTGTCACTTTTCTATTGCAATGTTCACATTCTTATCTATAATCATATTTATAATAATGTTGACACTCTTCTACCAGCACCCATCCCAAATCCCTGCGGACTGCAAAGTTGGAATTTCACTGTACCGGGAAACACGTTTCTACACTGTACATGCGACAATACACACTTTTAATCTTGAATCTTATTGAATGAAACAAGGGAATACACACTTGTTGGCATAAGCTGAGGATGACACACAATTTATGTTTATTGTTAAATTTTAAAGTTTGTACTCAAGGTGAGAAAGTTAAAGAGGAAAGGAAAAATATAGTTATGATTGTCCTATTCTGATTGCAGTATTGAGTCTAAATATGTTGCATTCTTTAGCAGTTCAGATAACAAAAATATTTTTTTTTGGAATGCAACAAGCACGGATGGTCAGTAGATATAGGTCTTGCCAAAGACAGGATATCACTGTCAAGCAGTCTCACGCAGTGCTGGCATTTGCTCCAAATGTGAATATGTGTTTTTATGTTAATCCATCATGTATTCTGGGCTAAACATATACCGTTATTTGTCTATATTCAGTGGACCAGTCTGGTTCACATGCCTGGCAAGATTCTCATTCCCTCAATGTGCAATTAAAACACTGCTCACAGAATACCATATAGGGTTCCAATTATATTTCTCCACTTGTTCACAAGTGTATTTCAGCACCACACACTCTGCTCCCAGTCCTCCCACTTACTATGTTTTGGTGACAGGAATTAAAAAAATAACTTGGTTTGTCTAGAGTATTTCACAATTCCCTACATCCATCATTATGGGGCCACTGAGACTCGTGTGCATTCATTAACTTGTATCTATGGTGGAGCCTTACAAAGGGGTAGCTTGAAGAGGGTTGCTGGTGCATGGGCCCCCACCATCATAAATCTGGAACAATCCAGAGCTAAACCTCCCTTGTGCTCAGCTAATGGTACTCTAATTACTGATACCAACTTTGTGCGTGTTTAGCATGTGTGTGTATGTGCGTGGTTTGGAGAATAAACCATTACTCATTTGTATCCCATGATCAATGAGCCCTCACTGATCACCCTGGTTTTTCTCTTGCCCATAAAAGTATTTCTGAAGAGCACAAACTGGCTAACCATTTTAGAGACACTTCCTTGGTCAAGATATTTAAATTAATCCTTGTCTTTATCTTTTGCAGCGCGGTGTTAATATCCATATCAATAATTTATGTACTGCACACAGGGGATGGTCAAACCTTTCCCATGCTTACTTTCAGATGGATCTCATTGTTCCTCATTGCTGAACTGGGTCACCGCTGTCTAACCTCCCTCCTCACCTGTAGAGCTGCAATATTAATGGCCCTATATAGTCAGGAAGTGCTCACAACTATAATCTATTGTAAATACAAGGTAGTGTTTAGTTATTGTTCTGCCATCAAGCCATGTAAGATTTCAAGGTCTCTCGAAATCGCTCACTTTTTTGACCAATACATGTATAACATGGCACTTTACCTGCTAAAACAACGCTCTGAACTTTATGTTGATTTGTACTTGATAGACTGGATAGGACAGCAATACCTTGTTATCATGGATCCACAATTTTATTCAATAGTGATGTTCTGAATAACGATAGTTTAAATGTAATCATAGCGAACAATATAAGAAAAGGCTCTTCTATCAAACTGTGAAAATTATCATTCAAACTCCAATTGTTGATTTTATCAATGCCTTTCTCCAAATGCTTTGCACAATGAATTGCAGTGAAGGAACATTTGTCCCACTAATTTTCCTGCAGGGTCCTCACAATCTCCTTGTGTTGTATAACATCTAAATTGGGTTGTTTAGGGAAAGCTAGGCGGGATATTAGCAAATTGTTTAGCGCCCAGTATCCCACAGTTTATTCTTTGTTGATTGGGAAAATCATTTACATTTTTCCTTCTCTCTCGTTCCAGCTTTGTAGGCAGCTCAGTCACATTATGTCCCACTGGAGTCTGTGGGTGTCCTCCTAGGAGTGGATGCTATTAGTTTTGTCCCTGCATCCCTCTCACACACATCCAAAGAATTGTTTGTTTCAGCCAATCCTTCCCTGGCAGCCAACACGGTATTAAAGACACAAAGAAAACGTGTCCGATGTAATATTGTCTGTGCAATATTGGCAAAATTGGTGGTATTGGCAAAAAAAGAGGGGTGCCTCTGCACCCCCCTCCCCCCCGTTCTTTATTCTTTATACGGTAAAAGATCAAGTCCATAGAGAAAAGTTCAAGTCCAGCACTTGGAGGCTTTTTTGGTGTCTCAAGCTCCAAGATGGTAAAAAGAAAATATTTACACATTTATTTAAACTATTTAAATATCACAGGCTGCTCAATGCTTGATTTCCAGTCATGGAATTTGCTCAATATTTACTCATTTTGAAAGAAGAGGTCAGAACCCCATCATCATTTTTTTGTTGTTTGCTATGCCAGTACAATAATTACCATTCACTATCTGAATGATTTGTCTCTACAGCCTTCAAGCCCCGGGGAGTGTGTGGGTGTTTGCATATGGTTAATTGTAAATCTCACACAGTGCATTGGCATGAGGCTTTTTTGATTTTTGTAGGATCAAGGTTTTCCATGAAAAATCATTGTTATAAGGCATCTTATTGTTTTTATGCAGTGTGCTATTGGTTTAAGAAAACTGTTTGCCTAATGGAAAAATGTTACTTTAACTGAAGCATATGGGCCAAGTCACCAGAGAAAGCTATATCCGATATCCATGCAAGGTAATTTCCAATATGTAAACATGACTGTCATTCCTGATACGGTTGTGCCTATTAGTCCAGCAATGATGATAGATGGCTACTGATCCACCCGTGTGTTGTTCTGCATCACTCTGAATGTGCTCATCCCCCACACCGTTTACCATTGTGCTCAGACACGTTATTTTCTGTGCCTTCATAAAGGCGATAGCCATGGCAAAGTAACTGACAGACATGCAAACAAGCCAGAAAGCAAATGATAAATAAAACAAATATTCGTTGCTTACCTGTGGGTGATGATTGGTAATGATTTCTGAATCACTCATGTATACAAATTGCTTTATTACCGGAATTGTAAGGGTGTTATTGAGGGAATATGACTGCATGCATTCAGCTGTGATAAGATTATCTCTGATGTATAACAGTAGCTCATGCTAGTCCTGATGTATTTTTTTTCCCCAAATTTCTGTGATTATATATATAATCCTATTTTTTTTGTAAAAAGCAATCCATACGGGGATGAAAATTTACCAAGCGTTGGTATTGCCAATAAACTTTGTCTCAATATATGATGCTGCTTTAATTTAGCATACAAAGGAAATACCAGTGTTTTTTAGTGTGAATCAAGAACTCTTAATATGCTACATGAAAGAGGCATTGTTGACTACATTAATATTCAACATTAATAGTCATTTTTTTCCTTTACCAATACTGAAACACTGTAATCTGGGATTTAAGAAAGGAGTCCAGCATAAGACATTTTAACACATCATATGAATAATCTGGCAAAATGTTGAACTGTCAAAGCAGAGGGAAACTATTTTGATTAATAAAATAGAGATGTCTATGAGTCACTCAGAGATCCAAATGGTGAGATTTGCTTGATAAGGATCTTAATTCACAGAATATTTATTACATTTCTATTTTCTACGCTCCCAATACAGATGGAATATTGTCTGTGTTGGATATGGTATTGTTCTTTTTGTATTTTTTTCATGAAAATTGTTAGGCTCTTTTGACCTTGTTTTTGCTTTTCTTCCAAATTGTTAAAATGTTCATGTGGTGGAAAGGATTACTTTTCTCAACTAATTTAAAGTGTATGCCCATGATAAATGATTGCTGAATCAAAACACTTGCTACTTCATATCGTACTAAAATTCATTAAACCATTCAACTGAGTCGGGGTAGAGATTTCATCCAGAAAATGTCTTCACCAATGGTGACAATTTAGGTATAAAATAAATTATATACAGTGTGTGTGTGTGTGTGTGTGTGTGTGTGTGTGTGTGTGTGTGTGTGTGTGTGTGTGTGTGTGTGTGTGTCCATATACCTCTGTCTATTTTCAGATGCAGCGAAGGTATTTGATACAGATGAATGGAAATTTCATTGACCCACATTTGAGTCCTTTTTTTGCACTTTACCACTTTGAATCATTGATTATTTATTTTGCTAATTGACAGACAATATAGAACAATGTGTAAAAATGTTATCTTCTACCAGCCTAAATTGAACTTAGATCGCATTCTGAATATCGGTAACAGAATACATTGTTTTAATGTATTTTCAAATTCATAAGATCACCTTTTGTGTCTCAAAAAAGATAAGATGAGTTTAAAATTACCTTAAGTTGAAGACTGATCAATTTCCTTCCTTTATTTTAAAGTAAAATGGATTAAATCTGTGATATTTTGTCTGAAAGAGATAGCTCGTCTGGTCCAGAGAATGGTCCTAAAAGTAAATATATAGCTTTCAAAACTTAATTGATGATTGATTGCAACAGCTTATTTTACCAAGTCATGAAGACGTAATTATTTTTTTCAAAAACCAATTTCCTAAAACTTCTACAAGGACTATCACCTTTAGAAACAATCGTCCACCCATTATCCATACTGCTTATCCTACACTCGGGGTTGATGGTGTTCTGGAGCCTATCCCAGCTGCCATTGGGCCGGCAGAAGGGTGCACCCTGGCCCGGTCACCAGTCAATTGCCAGGCCTCCTATGCAAACAAATAAACATTCACCATACAGTATACATCTGGGCAATTTAGTTTCCAGAGATCCAACTGCATGTTTTTGGATTGTCGGAGAAAATGGAGAACCTGAAGGACACCCTTGACTCTTGCTGTCAAGCAGAATGTTAAGAGATATATCTATTGAGAAATCTAATCAAGGACAAACTCTTTTTAGAGATTTAGAATTGCCAATATTATATGCTTGGAAAAAAAAAGGTGGGGGGATTAATATGTTAAACTAATGAGTAATAAATATGCATGATATGATTGCAGAAAAAATGTTGTAACATTTATAAAAAAAGTATGATGTCATAAGGCACAGTAACAGACTTTTCCATCCCTGAAAACCTTCATATTTGCAGAGCATTGGTGGCAGTTGTTTTTTAATTTCTAGGATCTGACTGATTTGCCACTGCGAGTAAGCTTTATGACGAGTTCCTCCAGGTCTCACAGCATGTCCTCTTTACACAAAAATCCTTTGAGCTTGGGAACATCGAGCTTTTATCAACTTGTAGCTAAAACAAGGAGCAAAAAGAAAAGAAACAATAAAAGCAGCAGTGTATGTCAGGGATGAAAGAAAAAGAACAGAACCGAGGGAAGTGTCACCTCTTTCTTATTATAAGGTGGGATTGATCACAGTGTCACACCATTAATAGTGTCAGAGCTCACGTTGCAAAGCTGGTATAAAAAAAGGTCACACCGTGATATTTTTTCATAGCACTGCTTTGTGACAGGGTCTCAATATCCTCCGCTTTTCACTCATGCTTCAAAGTATTTGTATGTAGCTTGACTTGTGTTATCTAATATTTACCCTACAATTATGTTGTTAGAATGTGTTGTAGAGGCTATTTGGCATATAGCTGTTTAATGACGTGCTCCCAGCCAACTGTCGCCAAGGAATTATTAGCTGTGCATCGTCATTTCATGACTAATGTGCCTGACCGGCATCGCCATGGCTTCTATTTGACACACTAATTGGCAGTATCGTCTTTCAAACTGTTTAACTATTAAATTAATTATTGATCTTGCCCTCATATACAACTAATGTCTATGTCCTTGAGCACTATGCTGTTGATATATTTTCACTAAGCTTATGAAGTAAGCCAGTAGCCAAAATACAAATCCTTCATCCATATGTAAACAAATAACACCAACATTGGGATTGATGCATTAGTGCATATTGAAATGGGCAAAATCAATACATTATGTCCACCCAATTTTTTTTATTTTTACAATGTCCAGCTTGGTGTGCTTTTGATAAATGAGGACAATTCTCCAAAATGAAATTTGTATCATATTGATGCCGGAAATCATTTCCACCATATTTTGCACTTGGATGAATTTGTGTTAATGCTGCATCACCGACTGCCTAATTTAATTGAAAAGTGGCTGTGAAGGAATAGCCTCATTGCTTCTGATGACAGAGCAATACTGATTAATTTCCATTTGGGAGCGATGGGTAAATTGCAACCGGGGGAAATGGGGAAAGCACTGTTAAACTGGAAATATGATTTCCAGTTTGAAAGTAAATAAAGAAATTAATAGAAAAAGATATACATTTATAGATAAATAAATAATGATAATTCATACATTATCTGTACCGCTTATCCTGCTTATCCTGATCATCCTGATATCTGGATCACAGGGCCTTACATAGAGACAACCATTCACTCTGTCACTCATACAGGGACATTTTAGGGTCTCCCATGAACTAACTCCATGCTTTCGGATGGTGGGGGTAAACCAAATAACCCAGGAAATTTATGCAGACATGGGGAGAATATCATCACCCTCTTAAAATAATCGCCTAAGTCATTTTTTCAGGAAACACAAAAAACTGAACCATTTGACACACTCTTGACATAGGCAATTTCTACTAAAGGGGTAGAATGGCACAATCTGTTAAACTGAGGATGTAGGCAATTTTGCCTGAGGTGGTTAGCATCATGAGGAGATGATTTAGGCAAAAAAAAACATTTTTGTAAAAAAATGACGTAGGCGATTATTTTAAGAGTGTGACGATATGCAAGCTCATCGCAGAGGAGCCTTCATTTGGACCTTCTTGATGTGAGGCAAAACGGCTAACCACTGTGTCACCAAAAAAAAAAAGGATTATTTCTCAAAGTTTCTATAAACGCATTCCATTGCCCACATAGACTAATAATAAAAAGAGTGTGCAGATATGTCACCATTTCAAACATCTCTTAAATCAAGACCAGTCTGGATTTGTCCTGCAATGCAGATTTTGGAAAAAAAACTCCTATTTCGATTTTGTTTCCATTAAGATTTTGTCATGAAAGCTGGGGATTCTTCATCACTTCATCTAAGTGACATGTCTAGTTTATGGAATCACTCTCTTTCTCTCTCTCTTTCTCTCTACTTGGCTGTTCTTCTTTCTGCTCTGAATGAAGTGGTCTTAAGTTTCAGAGATGCCGAGTTCTGGACTTTAAAGTTACAAAAATGATTTATCCGTCTTGGCAAGCATACGTACATTGCTTGTTTTTGAAAGGAGAAGTTTACCGTCATCTTAATTTTGGCACGTCCTCACATGTCTTTAAATCTATGAATAGAAACAGAAAGTCTCACTGCATTAGGATTAGAGAAACAACTGCTTTATTTTTTTGGAAAAGAAAATCTTTAGGACACACCTTTTGTAATTTCGATTTTAAGACAATTTAATACATTTTATTTTCAGAGGTTAAAACATTTTAAGGAACACACCTACCTATTCACAACCAATTCTGGTTAAGGTATCAGGCCCTGCTGTGTATTTGTATTGTAGCTTTTCCATGCTATAAAGAATAGTGCAGTTCCTGGGCCGTGTCTTTGTGCTTCTACTCAGTCTTGCTCTGTTCTAAAAATACATTCATGGACAGGCAGAAAAAGAAAGAAAGAAAGAAGAATATTTTCAAGTCCGAGCACTGTTTAGTTGTGAAGCAGATGCAGTTTTATTTCTGCTCTCTACAGTGTAGTTAGTAGGTGTTATTATGGATGTAATAAAATGGAAAGGTATTATATGGATGCAGCCTAAAAAGCAATTTAGCTCTTTAATGGGTGGACTGTATACCAACATAAATCATCATCTCTGAAGATTTCATCTAGTGCAGCAATAACTGGATGTATTTTTTTATGTCTTCCATCCACAAGAGACATGCAAATGAGCAGAAGAATCCAGGTTAGCAATAATGTTCAATGTGACACCTCCAAAATATCCTCTGGAAACAGAAATTGTGTGTGGACTTTTGATTTCTAAAGGGCACAGCTTGGAAATCTCCCTCTTTCACAGAGAGTGAGCGTCATCTCAGTATAAGCCTTCGTATGAAAGCTCTCATTTCTTAGAATTTAGGGGTGAAAGGTCAAACTGAGAGAATAAGAAGTCATTTGTGAAAATGAACACTAGGAGAAAGATTAGTCAACGCTGGGTGAAAACTCATTCAGCTTTAGCCAGCCACCATGTAGATGTTTCATACAGTTTGAAGCTGGCTCATGTCAGCCTGATATTCTGTATTTTGGCCCTTTATTATTTGTTTAAAAGGAAAAGTATTGAAGGAATGATGTTTAGCATACAGTGATGAGCTACACCACATTCAATAACATATTATAGATGTTAAATAACTGGCTGATTGAGACACAGTTGGACTGACCCTATTGTATCAGACCTATTATCCTTTAACACTAAGTCACTGAAAGATGATGTTCTTTACAATAACCGTGCCGTTGCGTTTTGTTCCTGCCTGTCTGGTAACTTGTCACTCAAGCTCTCGGCAATATATGTGAATTGTTGGCTATAATAGAGTCAGCAGACAGGAAATACTGGTGTACGCCATGGGGCTTTTTCTCCTCAACATCAACAATAAAATAGCAGCCTCATTGAAAAATCAGCAATACATTGATTTTAGGTCATCCAGCCTTTTGCACATCTATTCACAACTGATCATAGAGTCCCTTACCCAGCAGCACAGGACCGCTGCAACATATTTGTTTTTATTGGAATCTTCTTCTTCTTCTTCTTCTTTCGGAATAAATATCTGATTATGGTGTGAAAGGGGCAAGGGATCTCTAGCTTTACTGAGGAGAGGGCGACAGAATTTCAAACATTCAAAAGCACAAATATCTTGGAGGAATTAGGATGTTTGCTTTGTTTACTCTTTCTTTTATTTGTGCACATTTTTTTTATCACTGGTGAATTAAATGGAACCAAGCTATTTGTCTGAGTGTGAGGTAATCCTTTAAAGTGGATTTATTAATGTATTAATTTATCCTTTTACTTTGAAGGATTTATAGTGCATCTGTGGAAGGGAAAATGGGATGGTCTAGAGTTCTTGTCAATGTGTGTGCATGGTTTACGATTACTTGTTGTCTCTGCAGCACATCAGCCATTCATGCAGCAAGATGAGAAAAGCCTTCCATCCACTCACAAGCAGAAGAATGTGACATTGAATGTTCGTAAACAAGCTGGGAATCTCATGCTAAGCCAATGTGTCAAAGTGCCCCACCCATTCACCCCTTCTCTCTAGTTCTCTTGAGTGACGATTGAGCTCTGTGGACTGATAATAATGGCACAGTAAGGCCTGATAAAGGCACGCTGATAAATTAGTATTGTGAACAGATGCAGAACAATGTCTGCTGAAATGAGGATGAGCCATTCAGGAGTTTTCTGCCAGTAGTCACTGAGAACACGGGGAGCTGTAGACTTTAGATCCAGGCGGCTGCAAACTGCAGTCCTTTACACTCGGTCTGGTTTGAGTGACTGAAAAAATGAAGAAAAAAAAAAGATTTATTATTATACTTAGAGGGCAACGAAAAAGGGCAAATGGAATTGACTAATCTTTAGGAACTGTCTGGATTTACACACAAAATATTAGACAGTCTGCATGAAGTGTGCGCATTTTCTGTCATCTTACCCTTCTTGCTGATTCAATTGTATCATGCACTAGCAAGGAAACCCTGAGAAATGCGCTCTTGCCGCTGTGAGACGCAAATTTCTATCGATAGAGGGGGCAGCATCAATCTTTCAAAAGTTCACCAAAGGTCAGGAGTAGCATAACTTAGAAGCATCAGATTCTAGTCCATACTATGAATGTTTACTGACAGTCTTCCCATGGAGGCTTGTGACACTTGCTCAACCATCCAGATTCAGAGCTGACGCAGGCTGTCTTGTAAATCCGCAATGTGAGTGGGTGTCGCTGGAAGCATTGTTTCAAAGTCAATAAACAAGGCCCCGAGGTGCTTGTAGAAACACCAATCTGCAGGCATTTTCCAAAGAGAACATCTGGGGAGCACTCAGGGGTTATTAGTTGAGTTCCACCTTATTTGGTATGAGGATTTCACATAGAAATTGAAACATTGTTTGCATGGATCGTAGTGCACTAGATAATGGGAAGAAGACGGTCGAAAATCGTTTGAATGCAATGTGTATACTCAAGCCTGATTTCTCTTCGGAATAGGCACAAAAGCTCACAGTTCAACTATTTAATCATTAATATATTTGTTTATTTTATATCCCAGCAATATGTGCTTATTTAATATGCATTTTGTAAGTCACAGTCTTTCACATAAGCCAGCAGATCATCCTGATGTCCCTCCTGTCCAATCTTATTAGCTTTGCAAATAACTTATAATGCACCGCTATTTTTGCCCTTTTGTCAGCAAGTTAATATGTGCAGCTAACATACCATTTTGAGCAAATATTGCACCCTTCTTCGCAAGACCATATGTCAAATAAATAATGAAAATGTGCCTTTCCTGCCAATGTCAGTGATTATAATTTTCAAAATGTATTGTCCTAATTTCTCATATAATACATCCCCACCTTACTGACTGAATGAAGAAGACCTTTTTATGTTCTTCAGATACACAACACACCTTTAAGTGTTACCGTACTGCACAATGCAGTACTGGAGAGCTTTGTAACTGTTTATGTCCAGCTCTCTTTTCCTTCGGGGATCATCTGTGTTGTGAAATTGAAGTGCAGTAGTGGAATGTAAGTTCTTTCTCTCTCCTGCAGGGTTAGAAAATGAAAACTGCTTGATGGATATGACCCTGCTGAAGCAATCTGAACATCGAGATGACGCTCCAGCAAGGTAGATGACTTAAAGGTGCTGAGGGGGCAGCACTGAGAATTGGACAAATTTATAGTGTAGCACCGAGTTGTAGTTCTACAATATTCATCTTTTGTGCAAAATAAGAAGGATCTGGTTTGATAATTTGGTTGATTATGTTCATTCACTTCTTGGAGCAGTTGCTAGAGCTTTGAAATATGCTTTTCCAATGGTCTCACTTGTTAGTCAGGATGAAAGATGCACCCCTTTTCTCAGTTTATGCTTCAAAGAAACCTCTCCAGCACCGAGTCAAACAATGAATCATATTCTGTCAATTTTTTTTGCCTACATCTCTTACACATCAATCAAATACTGTATATTTTGCAAGAAATGCATAACTGTGATGAACAAATTGTGACCTACTAATTTAGCATATAAAGAAATGATAATGAATTACAAGATACTTTTTTTTTTTTTTTAACAAAAAATACACTACAAGGCCAATAAGTGTTTTAATGGTTCAGAGTTTTCTGATGCGAAATATAATTTTAAATGGATTCTTATTGGCAAAAAAGTGTAGTAACCATGATGTAGAACTTGTGACATAATATGCTAATTATGATATACTGCAGGTCTGAATGCCTATGAATGATCATTTGCATTTCAAATGTGTATTGTGTCTTCAATTTAAAATTATAAATTTCATCAGGATACACACAAACACACATACTTTATTATTTACAGATTCTATTGGCTTTTCCTAACACATGATCATAAGTTTCACATGTCCTTAGTCTGTGCGTTCAATGTTTTTATCTTTGAATCATAATTCATTTGATCTTTTGTGCAAGTTAAGTAGATGCTTTCACATCAAGATGTGTTTTTAAAACTAAAATCAGAATTCATATAAGGCTATGGTTTCTGTGATTGCTTATTTAAACCGTTCTTCTGGAGTAATTTTCATTTTATTTCCATTCGGCACTTACAGAGAGGTATTTGGGAAACCTGACCCAAGAAATATGTAACAATCCTTAAACGGTGCAGAATGTGTCATACAGTGGGTTACTTTGGCCACTTAAGCCATAAAAATGATTTGCTACAGCAATTCACTGTAACCGACCACATATGTGCATCCACAATATCAAAGTGTGGACAGGGGCTTGGCAAAGGTGAAAATGGATAAACGTTTCCATTAAACAGAAGGAAATAAAAAGAAATACATTAAGAACTGATATCCGCTGTGAAGAGTAAAATGTTATGTAAAGTATTATCTTGAAAAATGTGTTGGAGAAACATCAATTAGATAATTTCTTGACCGACTTTTCTTTCACTGCAAAATCTCATACTGAGATTGAGTGTTTAGTCTTGCATACTGTAGATAGAGAAGCACACAAGGCAAGGTAATTTAAAAACAACTCGAAGAAAAACATCTCGGTGCCTGCTTTGGAAGGTTAAAAAAAATCTTCTGTGAATATCCCGCATGTGGAATGGATCAATATAGGTGCAGCACAGATTAAACAGTGCTGCACTGTTTAAATGAAATGAAAAGATGAAAAAAATAACACTTATTATGAATTTTGGCTGCCTGGAGGCAGGAAAGATACTGAGGGGTACATGGACAGGACTTGTAAAATCCAATATTAACATTTAAAGGTTTGTGAAATGTGGGAGTGTAAATGTGGCTCTGCATGTGTGCAAAAGTGTTGAAAAATATGTATGCATAAAATGATCTGGAAATATGCGTAACGGCTTTCAAATGCCTTTTCTACACACGTCGCACTTTGTATATGTATTGGCTAATCTGTTCAAACATATATAAATATTGATGCATTGACAGAAATACAGCGAAGATATCACTTAGAATTTAGATGGACCTATAAACATGGCAACATTCCCCTTAGTTTCTTGCGACTCTTATGCCTGACGGATGTGTAAATGTGTGGACAGCGAGCTGGTTGTCATATCCTATGAATGTGTTCAGGCAACTATTTCCCCGCTGTGCTGTGTTGGCTGGAGGAACGGGGCTGTTCAGTGAGCAGCGCACAGAGAGAAGGGTGGGTGTTGTGTGTGTGTGGTTTAAAAACAATCTCAAGATGCAGAATTGAAGAATGAAATCTGAGCTAAACTGATTTGCCGATCATTAATGGAAAAATATAACTGAATGCTCATGGTGGAGGTAGGAATCAGTGTCTGTGGAGGCTCTCAGTCATCTAAGTCATGGTGAATTCAGGAATCAGTGCTAAGTTTGACCATTTATTCCAACACAATACACTCAGTTCTATTGGGTGGGTAGTGTGTCTAATAGGGTCTGAGTCTGGTGTGGACTGTCTGTGGAGATTCTCAATCATGGAGATAGTTGATAAATGTTATTATGGCAGGTTGAAAAGTTGACTTTTTGAATTACTTGAACAATTTCTTTTTCATCCAAGAGACTTCCTCAGTTCTCTGATCTCGTGAGGATTGTTTTTACCTTATGACATTTTACCTCTATACCTTTATACCATTTCACATTGTATGTAATTTCACATTCCAACTTGAGCGAAATTCCATCCATCCATCCATTTTCCTCCGCTTATCCGGAGTCGGGCTGTGGGGGCAGCAGCTGGAGCAGTGAGGTCCAGACCTCCTTCTCCCCAGCCACAAGGTCCAGCTCCTCTGGGGGGACCCCAAGGCATTCCCATGCCAGCCTGGAGACATAGTCTCTCCAGCGTATCTCGGGTCTTCCCCGTGGTCTCCTTCCAGATGGATATGCCGGAATGCCCCCCCACCCCCCGGGAGGCGTCCAGGAGCCACCAGGCGCTCACTATCGAGCCACGCTCCCAGGCAGGGATCCAGCCAGGCACCCCTGTCCGGGCAAGGGAAGACTGGATCCAAAGTTTTTCTTCTTCTTCTGGGTCTTCTGAGCTGTGCTTCGTCTGGCACCAGGGACCTGTTAGCCTTAGATCACCCTTCCAGGGACCCAAAGCCCCCGGCAACATAGCTCCCAGGATCACTGGGATGCGCAAACCCCTCCACCACAGTAAGGTGGCAGCTCATGGAGGGGTTGAGTGAAATTGTTGACGGTATTGAAACAAAACATGGTTTAATTATATTCAATGTATTTGCTTATTAATTAAGTATTATAAAAGTTAAATAGAGAAGTGAGTTACAATTACTGCCTAAAAACGCATAACCAATTATGGAGAGGAAAAAAGGTAATGACACAGAGGCTGCTCCTGACATTGTTCCTATGACCAGGTTTGACTGGAAAGTAATGTCTTCAACAATAACCAGTGAAGGTTGTGAGTTCAAGTACTTCTTTGATGACGAGTAGGTTCTGTTTTGACTTCATTCCAACGTACCTTCACCTTAACATTATGTCTATGGAGAAACATTTTTGGCTGTAGTGGTGCCTGCAAGGGAAAATGTGTGAAAATTACAATGCTTGCTTGAGTGAAGACACCTTAAATCATGTATTTAACATTAAACCATGAGTTCTGTTGATGCTATCAGGGTACAATTTCTGTATACAGAGTTTATATAGGTGAATGCAAAAAATCCCTGATGTACATGACTTTCATTATTCAGATGTGACAGCAGAATAATTTTGTGGAGGTTCTCAGTTATTTAGGTCGTAGTTGATTCTGGTCAAAATCGTCTTGTAACAACTAGACTTGATTTTCCTGAGGACACTTCACCTCTCAACCAGGAGTCTTCTTGTGGATGAGAGGTGAAACGTCTTCAAAGGAAGAAAATCAAGTCCAGTTGCTACAAGAAGAAGAATGTGACAAGAATGACAGCAGAACAAGTTTTCATGTCATTCATATACACTTCATGGTCACATTGACCATTCTCATCCTTGTCTCAATGAACATCTCAGGGATCTGGGTACCGTACATTCCCTTTCAAGTATTCGGGGGGGGTTTCTTCATTTTGAGGTCAAGTGCAATCTATCCTACAGGACATGCCAGTGTAAAACGTCCATGAAAGAATTGCTATGCTAGTTTTAGAATAGTCAGACTGATAGTTTACTTGTTGCACCTTCAGTTCAACTATTACACCGTAATAAAAATAAGAATATTGTATTCTTATCTTGCGCGCTGAAACATATATCATGAATGGACTTAAATGGGCCTTTGTGTCGACTTTTCACATGTGTGCAAATAACAAATAGATAATAGATTTAGTGTGTCTACTGATATAATTAGCTAAAATAATGTCTTTTTAATTTAATGTATTTTGCCTTTGCAGAGTGTGTAATTCATTTACTGCTTCCGTAAAAATGCTGAGCTGGGTAAAAACACACACATTAAAAGGCAGTTTAGCTCCAAAATTGGCATTTTATTTTGATGGTTGGGGTTAGAGATGTATAATTTGTTTCCAGTACATATGGTTATCCACACGTCCAAAACGGTTTCCAGTCTTAAAGCTGAATCATTAATTAGTGCCTAGTATGTCATGCCATCCCACCCCCCTTTTTGGTACAAATTCAACAGTTGTGCTGACAAGATCACTACTTCTCAATTTTTATCAATGTGTTTTTACCATTTTTATACAAAAAAAGTCTCTTGACTTCTACACATTTAATGTCACCCAGATTTTTATTTTTTTCCACTTTGTAAATAAATTTGGGAAACAACATTTTTTTTTTCATTTTTGTTGTCATGAAAAGATAAAAACATGCAAAAAAATGGTAAATTGAAGTCCAAATTGTACATTTACATGTTTGGAACTTTTTGCACTTCTTCATATACTACATCAAAAGAAAAGATAAAGAAAAAAACATTATGTACACACATCTTTTTACAGTGAAGAAAAACTTGAAAAGATCTGATGATGACTAAGGCAAATGAAGTGTACATTGACCAGTTTTTTTGTTGTTTTTGTAAAATACTACATCACTTCAGGAAAAAAAAGGAAAATAATTTGCTACAAAAGTATGATCGATAACTCCCTTTTTTTGCAACCAGCTGCATATTCTTAATCTTTAATGAAACTTCTAGAGGGTCTATCATTCTGTACAGTGCTGCTCTTCATTAATTTCGCCTTCCATCCAAGCTAATGGATTGAATCGTCATTTCTTTGTGTTTAGGCTTATTTGAATGACCCTCAAAAAACAGGAGTATTGTGTGACCAAAGGGGAAAAAAAAAAAGCATGTAGCATACCAGAGTGTAACATACTTTGTTTGAAATCACTCCAAAAGTCAGTACCATTAAAGCCTTGAACATAAAACTAATCATTTAGATCCAAAAAATGTACAAAAAGGCACATTATATCCCAGTGCTTCTGTACTGTGAAATTCAAGTGTAACTGAGCGCATTCAATACCGACAGTCGTGGTGGTTCGACATTCCACCTGGATTACCCTCCAATAGCCTCCATCACTGGAGCACAGCCTTTGCCTAAGCTTTCAACAAGCATATGTATGCGTAGACTACAACAATAAGCCTAGGTTGGTTGGTTTTTGAAAAAAATGTCAGAATCAATGTTTAGTTTTTGTTTCCTTTTCTGCCACGGTTCCGTCTCCCTCGCAGGTAACATAACTATGCTAGAATTTGTCCATGTCCATCCACAGGATAGCTTTCCTTCATTTTTTTAAATCTTTTCTTTTCGTTTTTAAATCCTTCAGTGAGTGGCTGTGTGTCCTAGTCATCGCTTCCACCATACATGTCTGCTAGTTTTCTAAAGCGAGGGCCCCAGTCGTTGAGGTAATCGTAGTCCTGGTCACCCCCGCTGCTTGAGGAGTTGAGGGAGCTGAGGGACCCGGCTGTGGAGCCACTGCCCTCGTAGTCAAACACTAACAGAGAGTCGTAGGGTGGAGCGGTGGGATCGTTGTCTGCTGCTTTAAGTCCCTGTACAGGAGAAAATACAATCACTGTTGGATGAGAAGATAAAGCTAAAACTGTGTGCTGCATTAAGTCCACTCCTTCCCCTGTAGTTTTTCACTCAAACAGCCTAATCTATCCTCAAACCAGACAGTTTTCTATTCAGGAAATCAGGTGGTTGTCAGGATTAATCAGGCTCTTGTACTTGTGTTGAGTTACCACTGTGTTTTAGTTGGAATTCCCCTTGTAAGGTCTAGGATTATCAAGTGTTTGATTAAAATATATGATTGAGCATACCACTAACCCTTGTTGGCTTGAATTGACACTTTTGCTGAACCCTTATGCCTCAATCTTCTTTCCTTAAGTGCTTCGAAAAAAGCAATACTGCTGTGGTACAATTACCTTGTCATGTATAATATACAGACGTATTTGACATTTGAATTAATACCCATGCTAGATATCTAACCTCTGTTTAAACAATATCACAGTTCACCCCATATGTGTGAATGTGTTACTTTGTGGTGGGGAACTCCTAGTTTGAAGGTCGTGCTTGACATTCCCAGAAATCCTCACAGAGTCATAAGAGGTCCTTATGGATTGCTATTGATTTCCAGCCTCATTCACAAACAGTTCTCAAGAGACTTGATTCATTGCTAATCTAGCAGTTGAGATGTGCTTGGGCATCAAACCACTTTGGACCTAAGCCTGGTTTCACCCTCTTACCACCATAACCGACGACAGCTAGCAAATAATACTGCTATGAATTAAAAGAAGTGGCGCAAAAATTAACCAGAGAAACTAAACCTCATAAGCACTTGGAACTGACAAAAAAATCCATAGATTTCTGATGCTGCCATTACAGTAAAATAGATCTAAATTAAGCACAAAGGCATTTAGTAATTATTTTCCACTTGTTAACTGTCAATAAGAAATTGCTCTTGGCTGTGATGCTGGTAATTTGGTGGGAATGATGACAGATGGACGGTTCATTACAGTAACTATAATTGCTCAGTTGGTTATTCACCCTCTCTCCAACTAAAACTTCACTGGCAATTTCAATCACTATGCTCCTCCATTTTATTATTATTGAGTCACAACTTGACAATGCACACAGTCAAGAATCTAATAGCAACAGTGACCATCTCTCTTTTGGAACTGGTCTGTCCCATAGATATAAAGTGAAACGTCGGAGGTATTCACTGCAAGCCTTTCACAGACAGTAAAAAGAAACTAGTAGAAACACTGGCTGCAGTTTCATCAGCTTTGTTTCCCTCCGGCCTCTGTGATCCACAGAACTCCTGCTAATCTATTTAATGTAACATCCTGTGTGAGAACAGACTTGTTGACAAATGAAACTCCGCTTGTCTAATTGTGGGGTTAAAGTAGTTCTGGTAAACCAATGCTTATATTTTGTCACATTAATGTAATCAAGTGCCCTAAGCTTACAGACCTCATTGACTTTTTAAGGACAAAGTTTGCTCCCCAAACCCTAACTCCTTATTAATTGGATCAGATTCCAGCTCCATGAGAGCTATGTTGACTGAGCTTTAGAGACACTCAAATCAGAGGCTAAAACACTGCTGTCTGGCTGCAGTGAGCATTTCTGGGTCAGCACTTGAAATCACTCTGAGGTCTTGAGAGAATATAGAAATAACATGAGAAAATACAGTGAATGAAGGAGGGCGCTAGCTGCTTTGCCAATATCAACTGTTACTACAAGTGTATTAGGTTTATTAATGATACACGGCAAGGGTGTAAATGAATGGTGCAGATAGAGGGGTCTGAGAGATAAATGGTCAGGGAGTAAAATCTAAAAACCTGGGCACCATCCAAAAACTAGGAGAGAGCCCCATTTGGAATGCTGCAAAATTCTTGTCTGTTGGAGCTTGTGAAAAATACATGACTGCTCTTTTCATTTTACATTCTCCCTTCATGCTGGAGTCAATGATGGCCTGAGGCAAATGAGGGCACATGGAACACTGCACCCCAACAGCAAGCCAATGTATTGCTTTCTCTCATCTCCTTTTTTTAATCTCCTAACATATCTTTACCTCTACTTGGCCAAAAATGCACCGAAAAAAGATATATCTTCATGAGTTAGCAAATTGGGCCTCTCTGGCCCAATTTTTAACTGATAATAATAAAGGTTGAGAACATTTTCTTCTTTCTGCTAGCAAACGATAAAAAAAATTCTATTAATTGGTTTCACTTTCTGTACGAAAAAGAAAATTGCATGATTCCAAGTTATACTAACCAAACTGTTTCTTTAGATGCAAACCTATAAGGAAAACCCCAACCTCTAAAAGTGAAATAAAACTTTGATTTTCTCTGATGTCAGTTATACTAGACTGAATTTTGTCACACAAAACAATCCCAGCTTTCAATAACACCACATGCACATGATACATGTTGGTTGCTGATTGGTTTAAGTTGTTCATTTTACCTCATTGATGAAGTCTCCAATATCTCCAGGGTGGGGTGCTGCTGACCTCATTGGGTACTGTGGCTCAGGGTGGAGAGGTCTTTCGTCTAGACGGCGGATCCCCACAGGCTTGATGGCATCAGGCTCTATTGTGTCCGGCTGCTGGAGCTGACTCAGGTCATAATCCTAAGGAACACGGGAGATAGATGGGTGTTGTTGAGCAGCATGACAAGACCCCAAACTGAGAGTGATGACACAAAGGCCAAACGCATATTGTGCTGTGGAAAGGTGGAGCTCAACTGAGTGACAATTTTTTGAGAGTTATACTACGCAGTGAAGAGTTGAGGAGACCTTGAGGACATTTAAATCTGAAAGGGTACAGTATGGGGACAATGTAATATTTCTAAAAGAAATATTTAAGGGGTCAATGCTGAGGACCGCATCATTCATTGTTTTTATGCTTGTGTGGTTTGTGGCAGGAAGGCTGTGCAGGGGACTCTTGCTTTAATCACTGCCCAGACATAAAATGGTGGATATGCATAAGCCCCTGCTAATCCTATTAACATTACCAAGGCAACCTGAATGGCTCACAGTTTGTGCAAAGTCATGGGCAGAGAAGGAGGAGAAAAAGTGAGGGGAAAAAAAAGAATTAGGAGAGATAGTGTTGCGGTGAAGAGCTGAGTTTAGCTCAATAATTGGATGGTATCATAGTAACGGCAGATATGACAGAGAAACTATGCTATTTGAGCATTGGACGGTGTGCCTAATAAGCGTGCATGATGGATTGTCCCTCTTTAAAAGATTTTAAGTAATCCATCCATCTCTAATATCCTCTTTCAAAGCTGTCTTTGGTTACACATGAACCAACATACACACGTACATGTGCACAAAGGCACAAAACAATCCAATACATATAAACCGTTGATGGCACTCTTCAATTACTCAAATAAACACAGCAAAACATGATGAACCGGTGGGTACTTGAGATGATTACACAATTATCATCTTATATCAGGAACAAACGTATTGATTATTCACGTGCCATGTGATTTCGTGAGCAATAACTGTAATCTTGAGGGAACCCGATAGGAATAATGGTCATCACACAACAATGACAACCATCATCTTTGGTTCATTTCAGTGAGACCCCTGCTTGACCTTCCTTTCGGTCATACACCAGTGGGGAGATGAGTTGGTGACATGAATTGTAACAGCACTGTGTAATGGCTGAACTAAGCAGAGAGCTTTAATGACACCAGCTCCTTTAGGGAACTGGCTCCTTACATGAGCTCAGGCCTTTGAAAATGGCTACCCCCTGGCTCTTATGACCCTAATTCAAACAAAGGCAACTAAAACAATATCTATATTGCTTCATTTGCACGCCACAGCTGTGCAAACTAGAATGGCAGTATAACAGAAATTATTGTATTTATTACAAGATGAAATCTACGCCCTCGGACAAGAACAGAATTTAGGCCTTGAAGGATTTCCAAAATTTCCTTTCACTGATACATCATGGTTTACAAATTTGGATTGTCACATAGTGCGGTCATTGATTAAATTTGACAGGTTCTCTTTTATCCCTTCCCATGCTTTGTGATAATGGTTCAAAATCTATATAGGATAAACTAATTTGGCACTAATTCAATTATTTGACACATTGAAACAGAAAAAGCAAATTGTAAAACAAAAACTGATAGTGTAACGGATTACAGTTATATCAGTAGATAACATGAAACTATTCAGCTCAATGAAATAGCTCCTGGCTTTTATTGTCAAGGTATGTAAATTATATAGAGAGTACCCTCATCACTGTTAAAAGGACTGCCTCTTCAGACATGAACACCTTATGAGACTGTTCTTAGCCTCAGAGCTGAAAATGCTCAGCTGTGTCTATTTTGCTCCCCATACCTCTATAAACCAAATGAAAGATGCTGACAAGTTATATACATTAATTTCCAGAGAGCTTCAATAGGTACTTTTAATACAAAACATATTCAAGAAGAAGAGCTCATAATTATCTTTCTCTCAATCTTAATTAGCTTGTCTTTTTTACGGTGACAAAAATCTCTAGCTAATTACATTTTCACTATGAATGGGTCCGACTTGTTTTGTTTGCATGTCACTGAAATACACATCATTTTGTGTTTTATGTATGCCTCCAAAGCCTTATTGTCTTGGGCTATGGTTTAAGATGTGAAGGGGAGATGACTCATTCCTGTTGTGTTTATTTCTACAATCCATTTCACAACATGTTCTCAACTGTCCATTATTTCAGAATTATTTTTTCGATGTCTGGTGAGTACAGCTTGATCAGATTTATGCCTTTGATTAAATGAGTGCTGCACAAACCAATACAAACCAGGCCAATGGCAGCAGTAACCAAAATCATATACTCTGAGAGCACCAAATGGACTGACACTTCAATTTCCTCCCTAGCGAGAGATAGGGAGACAAGGGTTGGGCATTATAGAGACCACATCGCAAGGAAAGTCAGGTCCATTTTTTACCCCACACTGACTACCTCAGTTCCTCAGTCAAGGCCATTTTCTTCTGGCGCCCTGCCCACCTCTGCACCACTCAAAATGGGAGCTAGTCTCACTCAGTAAATTGCCGCTAGCATGCAACCGTTTATTTTTCACAAATGTACGGGTCTACAGATTTATGCATTTCATGAGTGAGACTGAGAATATGAATACACAAGTGGGTGCAGTCCCTCTAGATTAATATGTGGCAGATGTGTAATGGCCTTGCAGTCATTGTTACCTTACACAGAGCTTCACTATTGCACCACAGCAGATGTCTGTCTCTAAATGACATCAGCTAACCAATTACAAGTCTCCGAGGCTAATTTGGCACTGTGCTGGGTCATAGAGGGGTCTCCTGCTTATTCTTGCCATTCCAAAGCCATAGCAGCACTCCAACAAGCAAAATAATAATGCAAATCGTTTATTACTGATGTTTTAAATGATAACATGGGGTGATTACAATAATTGAATTTCTGTCTGACCATTATTGGTCAGGACATGGACATGTAGAAATGTGACTTTATTGATGCTTGTGGCATAGCTTATTTTCTAGTGTTGTGTAAATGCATTGTGAGGTGAGAATCAGTTCTACCTGAGAAAACATTTCCAATAATTCCAGGACCAATTAGATCAAACTGTATTTGCCTTATTGACTGTCGGTTTCGATTCTCCCTCTGAGCTTTTTCTTAGTCTCGTATGTAAAAACCAGTATTTCTACTAATCCACAAGTGAGGGAAATTTTCCAATTCCTCTTTGAGACCGTGCGGTTTATTAAGAGCGGAGGTAATATAAAATATGGGTTATAAGAACATGTAAGCTTGTAGGGAGTGTCTAGGTGGTCCTCTCATATCCCTACAGGCTTGGCTTCTACAGAGATTGCTACTGTATGAGCCAAGACCACACACCAGCCTTATGTAAGCATTTTAAGACCATGCCAGACAGCTAAGTGTGTACAATGGGTGTGAAGGATGCCAATTCACTTGTATTGTATTACGTATCCGAAACTTTGATTAAATTAGAGAAAAATAAATGAAGATCAATTGAAAACATTATATTTTCAGGACATAAACAAGACCCCGCAAAACAATAATTTCAGTTTTAAATTAAATCTTTGAAGGACAGCATGCAGAGTCAGAAACAGGAATTGTTCAAATGAAAAAGATTTCATATCGTTAAAATTTATGATTCATATATGTGTAGCTTGACGTTGCTTTTCAGAGACATCCTCAGTATCATTATATTATGAGCCCGTCTGTAATTTTAACTGATGGTAAAAGTTTTGGAAGAAATGTGTTAATGAACTACATCAAACTCAACATAATTTGACATGAGAGCAAACAAGGGGAACAAGAAAGGTAACATTCTGAACAAGGGTTAATGGTGCTTCAGAAAGTTATCTATGTCACTGCCAGACAAAAATAAAGCCTCAAGTTCCAGGACAGAAATCATTTATCAACCAAGGCATTGAAACATTAATAAGTGTGTGAAGACCACAGAGAGAAAAAAGAATAGACTTTAATTTTCAGCTGAAATAACTAAAGCTGTTAGAACGCTGTCAACATCTTTTTTAAGCTTTTTGCAGCTGTAACTTTTAAGGGATTTTAAAGTAAATAACCTTTTTTTTAGGATTCTGTAACTGTGAGTATGTATAACATTATTCTCACCTGATCCTCCTCTCCGCCACCTTCCTCATCATACTTGAGAATATTGTCCCTCACATCATCCTCAGGATCGATGAGGAGTTGTTTGGCTTGCCGTTCTTTGTCGCGGCGCTTCATCCACACCACGAACAGAAGCACAAGAACTGATAAACAGAGAGGAATCTCATGTTAGAAAACATAATAAGTATTTTCATACAAAAATAATCGCATCAATTGTTTCACAGCTTGGATGGAGATGTGAGGGAGGTTATCTTTTAGTAATCCAATATTAATCTAGTGATATTCTGGATAATTTTGAGCTGCCTTTATAATCTGAATTTTTGTGGAAATGCATGGATTTTGAGAGAGGCACTGAGACACTCACTTAGAAGGATGATGATGCACAGGAGGATAGAAATAATGGCACCCGTGCCCAGGCCTGCAGCCATTATGTGTTGCTGGTCAGTGCAGTCTCCATTGACATCGCACTGGCAAACTTTAATCCGCAGATAGGAGGTGTTGGACATGGGCAGATTGCCTGAGTCTGTAATTATGATGGGGATCTCATAGATACCGCTTTCAAGAACGCCAATCTTCAAACTCAATTGAGCATAGTCACCTAAGCGATGAAGAGGAGACAGGACAGCACAAGTTAGATCCATTAATGCTCAATCGGAACATGAAGAACAGCAAATGCAGGGATGAAGTAAGCGTGAGTGCATGTGCACAATAATTTCCCACCTCTTTTGCAGACAAGTTTTTTGGTGGGGATTAAGTCAAATGCCAACGCTGAATAGTATGATCACTGGATTGTTTTAACTCTTATTTCTTCAAATATGCGGCATAAATTCCAACCTGGATATTGCATCAGCATATCAAATCCAAATGATTGTAAGGATTTAGATTTGGGGCTCATAAATCTACTCAATACCTTTTATAATGCTGCTTAAGCTAGATTCCCAGCTGCAATAATCCAAATGCGATCATCCTATTAGGATATATTTACTGTGTTTCAACTCACATTACCTAATAGCTAACACACAATAAAGGATTTCTACAATCTAATTTTTTTATACAAATTATTGCTGGTTAAGAAGCCCTGTCCAGATCTACTACGTGGGTGAACTGATCAAAGTGGACATTAGTTGGTGAATCAATTATTAAATAAATTCGTTTTGATTTTCAAAAGGTTTGTGCATGTTAAATCAGATGCAGCCAAAAACAAACATGGTGAGTGATCACTTGAAAAGAGGTATGGGTCTTTAAAGCTGAGCAAACATAAACTCTTAACATAAAACTCTAAAGTGTGCGTAGTATTATATGCAGTATAATAGGAGAAAAATACAAATAATACACACATTGCAATTTACTTTGCCTGAAAGTACTAATGGTAATTGTGACTGAATCTGTGATCTTAAATTAAGTAAGATATACCAAAATAGAAACAAAGGGTCCATTGTTAACATTTCCTTAATCTAACATCTCAGTTTTATATTTTGACACAGGAAATGCATGGCTGTTTCCCACCAGTTAAAAACTACCTTTTTTGGTCTGAAATAAAAACACAATACTGAATACAGAGCAGGGAAGAGAGGTCTGATGGGAGAAAGGTAGTTGAGATGGATTGAGTATGAATCAAATACGAGTTGGGGGTGATCTGATGTCAATCAATCAAACTTGATTTGTATAGTGCTTTTCATACAAAGTGGTTTACGGACAATGCCATCACACACACCCCAACATCACCCCATCAGGGGACTATACAACATGATGAAATGAAAAGAACAAAATTTTCATGAATTTGCAATGGGGAAACACCTGAGGTAGGAAACAAAAACAAAACAACAAAATATAATAAAATACTGAAAAGTACGTTTTCTAAAAGAAAGATACTTCAGCCTTAAACAAAGAAAAAAGGGACGAAGTACAGAAAATTGCAAACAAGCAAACAAAGTGTCCATGAAACAAAGGTTAAAAAGCAAGCAAAGTAAAATAAAAGCTTTGTCCTTCAGTGTCTAAATCTAGAATCAAGATGGCATGAAGGGAAAACAATAAATGCAGTAAAACAGAAAATAAACAAAAAAAAGATAACTTAATTATGAGTAATACAAACATTGGTTTTATAAATGCAACCATCATTACCTCTGATTTACAGGCAGACTGTTCCATACACAAGGGTTGAGATAATGAGAAGATACCTTAATGTGGGTTTATTTTCAATCAGCTGCCAATAGCATTGTCATCTGGACAAAGCTGTTAACTGATGTCTACCCAACCAGAACATAACCTCTAAACACAACCTTGTAATGATGATTAAAGTGACCAGCATGCTGTTCGAATTTTATGTGTTAACAATGTTGATCATATCCAAGTGTTTTGCTTTCATTACTTAGCAACACACATCTAAATAGAATTAACAGAGTTAGACATTTTATAGTTTTAATTGAAGACTGAGCATTTCTTATCTTATGCACTTAGGTTAGTGCATGTAAATACAAAAAAAATAATAACAAATGTGCAATTGTCCTGATATACTTTCCACAGTGCACAAAAGAAAGGTTTGAGTGAATGAGTTGTAAAAGTCTCCATATACATTTAATTACACTGAATCACTGATATAATGTCTTACCACTAATTCTTGTGATGGTCCAATTCCTCCTTACGCCAGAGGGCCTATAAGATAATTCAAAGGCGAATGGCCCAGCATTGGGGTTCAGGTCTCCATCAACCGCAGTAATGTTGATAGCATTTGGCTCTGGTTTGTCACAGATATCTGCTTCCTGGGGGAACACTCTAGGAGCATTGTCATTGATATCTAGCAGGAAGATCTGGAGAGTACCTGTGCCACTTGCCGGATGTACACCTGAATGGATTGTGGAGCACAAATGCAAACACATATATAACATAAAAACAGTATAATTGAGAAAGGAGATTACCACAAATGATTATGAAAAGCAGCATTGAAGCCTGAAACATAATATCTCACAATACCAGCAATATGCAGTCAACAAATATATAAGTCAAATGGAGTTTATTCTTAAAGTATCCCTATAAGACAACAGCTATTTGCTCTTGTGGGAGAGGACCAATCCAAACTGCATACTGATGTACAAAAAAAAAATCAAGTCATGAGAACGATAATAATATTTGGGTTGTGATTGGTGTGTGTATATGTGTGTGTGTGTGTGTGTGTGTGTGTGTGTGTGTGTGTGTGTGTGTGTGTGTGTGTGTGTGTGTGTGTGTGTGTGTGTGTGTGTGTGTGTTTGTGTGCGCACCAACATCTCCCTCTGTTTTTGTGTTAACGTGCCTGAGCCTAAAGACCATCTTCCTGAAAAGGACACAGGATGAGAATACTAAAGCAGAAAAACAGAGCCCTCTGTCGCTCCTCTCAGGGTTCTCTATGTATTCACTCAGCTAAGAGGCTTTTTTACCATTCAGGCCACGCTCAAAGGAGCTAGTCATCCAATCCTGACCCATTAATGCTAAGAAACCTCTCTATTGGCAAAATTTTTAAGCCTGTTGGCTTAAGCTATGGTCCATAGAACAGGGTAAACCTGAACAGAGGTAAATCCTGCCAGTACAGGGAAAAGGTGAATCTATCCATGTGCTGGAGGGTTATAGGTTTTGCTGGTGCATTAAACTTCAGGTGTCGGTGGTCAGTGTCCCAGACACATGTTTGGTAAAGGGCTGACCAAGTCTCTGTGGTAAATGAGATTAAAAAATAAATCTGCAACAGATGTGGTGCATTTATTACTGGCTCTTGGTGTAAAACACTGCAGAGGTACAATTCTTTCAGTGCGCCACACCAGACATGTGCTTGACTTCTGCCGAACAATGAAGCACTATCTTCTCCCAGTAGCTTAAATACTCATGAAGGATGAATCATACTGTACAACACTGGTATATAAGCCTGTCTGAAACACCTAGACCATGAAACCAGTACATGATACAGAGATCAACAAGTTATTTTTGGGAATCACAGTAGCACTTGAATCGTTACATACCACTGTCAGTAGCCAGGAAAGTTGCGTTGTACAAGCTGTTCTTCACATAGGGGGATTCTCTGTCCAAAATAGCGATTGTTGTGATACGTCCAGTGTTGGGGTCAATTCTAAGCCAGTTTGCTGGATCTGAGAGTTTAGAGTACCTAAGAACAATAGAAAGGCTCAACTCATGAGTAACTTTTTTTTTTTGTTTTTAGAAAGTTAAAATTGTTGATTTTTTTTTTTTTTTTTGGTGGCAGTGAATGTGTCAGTATAATTTTCAGTTTTTTCCCACTTTTGATTCTGAGATCTCTTTATAAGTTATCAGAAAATTAATATTTAAACATGATCTATTAAACATTTTTTTTCCTTATCTTTTTTTATTGTAGAGAACAGCCTCCACAGAACACCACAGGGGCTTTATTAACTAAATTGTAGGTCAAATCATGAAATTACAACAATTTTGGTGAGGAAAAGTATTGGCAGCTTAAACAACTGCACCATTATAAACTTGATCAGGAAAATTAATTTCTACAATACAATAATGTCTTTTTTACCGGATACTTTGCTGCATGAAACGATCAGGATCCTGTGCAGTGAAGGTAGTCAGCACTGACTCTGGCAACATTCCCTCTTCTAGCTTAATGAGTTTGGGGTTGGGGTCAAAGTAGGGACTCTCATTGACATCTATCACTCTGATGGAGACAGTTGCAGTAGACTGGCGAGGAGAGTGGATGCCTCTGGCTAAGGGAACCTCATTTCTTGCTTCCACTGTCAGCACGTAGGTCCTGCTGATTTCATAGTCAATAGGCTGGAAAAAACAAATAAGACATAGAATGTAGGTCAAGAATCAAAATTTAAATGAATGAGGGAGGAGGGCATATTAAATTGTTTGTGAAAACAATGACAGTAATGCCAGTTAACAGTCAAAGCATTTTCTTGCTTTTTCTTGATTTAAAATCTCCTTGTATGCTAACCTTGTGTATCTTTCAGCGCTCAGCAAAGATCGTGACGTGTTACAGTCAATTACGTAGTAAGTTAGATATATGTTAAGTACAAATGTAATTATTGTTTCAGCTGCAGACACATTTAAAGTAGATTATTAATTCTAAGATTATTATGGTTGCATTATTTAAGAGTGAGCTATTTGCTAAGACTTTTTATGAGGAAATCGCATATTTTATTACCAAATGACAGCAGTATTGTTTCTTGACAGCAGTGTCGTTGTACTAGTATGTAGTTTCATAGAAAACCAAAATTACACCCAAATGACCCCGCCCCCCAAGAAAAGCATACAGTATATAGTGGAACATATATAGGCCATAATTCACTATGGATGCAAACTGCATTTATGTCTTATTGAGTTTGACAAGGTGGGGTCTTACCTTGACGACTGTTACCAGACCCTCATTAGTAGTAGGATCAGTGGGCACAGAGAACCTGCCCGTTGGGTCGCCCCCAGTGATTTTGTAGACGGCGTTCCAGGCTGGTGTGTTGGGTTGGTCCTTGTCAGTCACCGTCAGATTGGCCACAATGACATTCACACGGTTTTCAGGCACCTCACCGAAAAACTGCATGAATAAAACATGAACATCCAGTGCAGTGAGCGGTTAGTGATACTGCTGTGACAGCAGAAAATACACTGAGCCCGGCCTCACACAGCACGGCATGACCGATCTTGGGTAAATAGACATCAAAGGTAACTTATCATGTCATCATGGTCATCTCATCCCCTGTTCTCCCCTGATAGCATAACAGTGGCATTACTTTTCAGTGATTTGCGAGCACAGTAAGTGGCTCTTTCAGTCGAGCTGACATCTCTGTAGTTGCATGTGTCAACATTTGGAGGGGGATATAACTTTACGCATGGTTGGCTACTTGTGTATCTGTACAGCTTCTGAAATGCTGGGCAAGCACAACTTAGCAAGTGAGCAGAGGTGACAGTGGAGTACATTTATTTACACTATCCTGAAATGGCAGTCCTCTTGGTGTTTACACCGTAGATGTCTCAAATATTAGTTTCTTACCGTCTCAGCAGTGAACTCTGGGGGATTATCATTAACATCAGTAACTCTGATGACAGCAGTGGCTGTGTTGGAGAGGCCATATGTCGGACTGCCCTCCATATCAGTGGCCTGAATGATCAGGGTGTATTGTGGCACTTTCTGTGAGGAATAGGGGAAAAAAAATAAGGAAACATCTGAACAAGGGTTGAATAACAACACAGATCCTATCTTGACATGTATTACAATATATTTCAAGCACGTTACAGGCATATTTGCCCATCATGCATTAATCAGCACAATTAATGAGGAAAAAAATGTTCAACATAATGATTTATGATACGAGATGATAAAAAAATGACTACCTCATATAATATTGTTGAAAAAACAAATTTCCAAGAATGTAAACTAAAGAATATTCAATAAGTGACCATAAGTGTAAAAGAATACTAGTGTACGATTTTAGATCTTTATTGTGTTTGTCCTAATAAGTCGTTGATTAAATATACATTGGAAAAAATGTGCATAGATAAAATTAAACATACCTGAACTGGCCTCGTCATTATAATGAGTAATAATTATTCATATCCTCTGGAGGATGTGAGTTTGTGAGCACATATGTGCAACTTAAACCATTTTAAATCCTATCATCATGTACCTTGCATAAACTTATCAAGTTAAAAGCCATGCACACAGTTGATGGGCCAGTTCCTGGGTAATGACAACCGGACAAATAACCTTCATGTTGGTAACAGTTGGATATAAAATCGGAGCCCAAAGGCAGAAGTGATTGAACAGCTGCCTAGCTAGACTGCCCTCACTTGGATTGATACAACTGCCTTAACATTTATAGCCGTGTTATTTATTTTCCCACGCATGTATGGCATTTTATGCAATGAAAGAGAAACAGAAACTGTAAGGAAATATTTCTTTTTTTGCATCAGAAACAGGAGAAAGAGGAAAAGGAAAGGAAACAGCTGTACTGTGACGCACATTGCTTTCTTGTAAAATAACTTTCTCTTCTCATTTAGCAAATGATCAGAAAATTCCACATTAGCTCACTTGTTCTTGGGCAGTTTGGATAATAGCTAAGGGTCTTGTGTTTGGTCATAATTTTTAAAAAGCACAACTGGACTGAAATGTGGATATGCATCAACAACAAAAAAGAAACTGAAAATTAAAGTAAACATGAGAATGACTTTAAGAGCTAGGAATTTCACATATCTTAAAATTTTATACTATTACCATAGGTTAAAAGGTAAAGGGAGATATGTTATGATTCACATTGTCTTGGAGGACTAACAATGGAGTAACACAATGGAAGACCACAAAGATTCTTTTTCTACAGAAAGAATAAGCCACCTCTCGGTCCAAGCCTGCTGCCACTGTAATGATGCCTCCAGTTTTGTTGTTGATTGTGAACATGTTCGATGTCGGACTTTCAGGAGTCTGAGACAGGATCTTATAGCGAAGCATTCCATTAGCAGTTCTGGGATCATCTTTGTCGACAGATGTTACTGTCATCACAAATGTACCTATACAGGACATAAAAAGAGAAAGTGCAAATGTTCTGATTTCTAAAAATAGAAAATACGTATAGTTAGAAAAATCCTCATTGGTGTTTAAAATGCATGCACACCATTCAAGTGTTATCTTTGGGACATATAGAAAGTATAGCATTTTATTGTTGACACCCATTCCCACCAACCGAAAACAAATTGGCCATGAAATGATGACTGCTAATGCTGTTTGATGTTTTGCAAAGCATGAGGCTCAGAGAACATTAGAGTGGTTGCTCATGTAGTGTGACGTCCTGCTTGGATTTGTATCTACAATACCTGGCTTGGAACCCTCTGGGACAGTGCCGTTCCAGATCTGGTGGGTGAACTCGGGTCTGTTGTCATTCATGTCGATCACATTGATCACAATATCGATAGGGTTCTCTACTTGGTTACCATTGAGGTCCACTGCATGAGCTCTCAGCTAGAAGAAAACAAAAAAATACATCTGTGGTGACTATCCAGTACATCTACAGTTCAGTATCAACCATATTTTTTTTTCTGTATTTATAATCTTGCACTCTATTATTTTTTTAGAGGTGAGGGCTTTAGAGATTCCAAACTACCTGTACCTCATTTAGATCATGGAGTTGCATTTGGGTTGTCTCTTGAAATAAGTCTGATGCTATTATTTGTTCTGAGCAGAACTTTAATCTATTGATTTTATCATTTAAAGATGTATTCTCATATTTGCTGGACTAAATGACAAAACAAATTTAGTTCACAGTAGAGGTTAGTGTTTGTTTTGAAACCTAAAATAATGGATTGCACATTGAGACTTTATAATGGCGTGTATGTGCATGTGTGTGTGTGTGTGTGTGTGTGTGTGTGTGTGTGTGTGTGTGTGTGTGTGTGTGTGTGTGTGTGTGTGTGTGCGTCGTGTGTGTACACATATGTAGGGGTACACATAGCTTCTTTTTCCTGTATTTTGCTCACAACTTATGGTGTTGCAGAGTTCAAATATATACATTTATAGAACAAAAAATACACCATATTCCTACTGCTCTCTGACTGATAAAGCTGTGAGAATGGTAAAATTTCGCAATAAGGGTTACTGGCAAAGCTAGATTTATTAAGAGGTAATATCAGTGTGCATGACAAGCGGAAAAATGGAGGAGAAACTCCAATCACACCAGCTTGCCACAATTGTCTTAATAGGCTGACACATTTCAACAAAACAAAAGCAGAAGTCAAAGCAAACTGTGATCAATAACATCACTCTATCTATGTGTAATGAACAGGAAGATGGGAAGATGAGTGTGTACTTTGTAACACTAATGTAATATGATTACATTATTTCCTTGATTTAAAAATTGCAATATTCAGTCTTTGAATGTCCCTTTTAAAAATTACAAAATACTTATGCAAACAAATGTTTTTCCCAATTTTAAGTGCTGGATGCAAATTGTCTCCTAATTCACCATGTCTTATTGGTGTTGGACAGTTGGACAGAATATTTTAATGTCACAATAACATAGGCCTCACTAACCACAAGAAAACCTAACACTTTGGTCAGGGAATTTAGAAGCAGCTTAACATTTAGACATTTATACTCTCCACAAAAATCAATGTGCATACCGAGGCTCAAATATCTATGTGTAGTGACCACTTACAAACACACATGCGCGCACACACACACACACACACACACACACACACACACACACACACAGAGTAGAAGTAGACTTGAATTCTCAGACGGATAAGTCAGATTTTCAAGGAGACCCTCATCACGCCCTGGTCTTTATTGTCTGAAGAGCCTGTTCAGGCTGCACATGACTCTCCATCACATACCAACAGACAGAAAGACAAAAAGTTGGCTCAGATGAAAAAAAAATCCTTAATTGAAAGAGCATTTTTACTCTGTTGTGTCTGCTTACATGAAAGCTGGGGATGTGCTCACGATCCAAGGGCTTGTTGACGGACAGCTCTCCAGAGATGGGGTCAATGATAAAGATACCAGTTGGAGGTTGGTCAGCACCAGGGCCTGTCACACTGTATCTTAGTGACCGGTTTTTGTCATGGTCTGATCGGATCTGTGGATATAAACTTTTGTTAATGACAACTCGGAAACCTTATTGTAGTTTTTTAAAATGTTAACATGTCTCTCCAAAGATTGGCATATAAGGTATGTAACAACAAATTTCCCTTCGAACAACTTTTTTTTCATCAAACAAAAATGACCTAATTTCTTTTCCACACAAGTCAAGACTACATCTGTCCTCCTCTTGACGTCTTACTGTTTCAATTGGCAAGGGAGGCACCCGGCACAGATTTCTCAAGCCAAGGTTGTGTCTGTAGATCATTTTTCAGAATAACATCAATGCAAAATTATCCTCTTTCTAATAATAAGCAGAAGAAAGCTGCATGTCACAGGCTATACAGGCCCAAAGGTTGTTACTGTATTGCTTATGATACTGAATTCCTGTAAATTGAATGGCTTATCGACCAATAATTTCAGCATTGGTGAGAATAATGGTTTTTAAATGGACCCTTTCATTAACAGTGGAAGTGAAAGATTTAAATCTATCTAACATTGAAGTTCTGTCTTGGCTGGAATATCAGCATGCTTTGCTATGTAAGCCGAGACACACAAGGCCTTCATCCTTGTCCAAGCCTAGCAAACAGCTCAGTGTCTCTTCATTCCTGTATTATCCACAAAAGCCTTGAAATATCCACTTTAATAAGACTGGATTTAATAGAATACATAGAAATAGCATGTTCAGGATGTAACACTTGATAAGGAAATCAGTTTAAAATACTGAACATGGATCTCCCTCTGAACCATTCTGAGTATTTCTTTTCCTCTGTCAGCCACCCACACTAAGCCACGGCCACAGCGCTGATGTAAATAAATGGCTCTGAATGTGTCCTTGAGTGATGAGAAAAACAGTATAATAACTCAAAAAGCAACTCTATGGCGCCAGTGAGCACGTCAAATTTCTCAGTGCTTCTAAGTAATGCAGCTGCATTGGCACCAACTGCCCTCTGAAACAAGTTAAATAACAAGACAAAATGAAGATCCATGACCCTTAGCAAAATGCTATCAATACAAAGCATTTTATTGAAGGCACAAGTCTCGTATACAGCACGTGTATCAAGCATTTACTCTTAAGTGTCAATACGTATATTAGGTGCTCGACATTACCCGGACAAGGTCTTGTGGGAAAGGACCCCGTGAGTTCTCTGGGACATTAATTGGGGGAATGACCCAGTCTCTCTTCATGCGTTTCAGTTGGCTGTCCAACTTTCGCGATGGAAATGATATTTCCTTCAAATCGCTGGATATGACTGGAGGAAGAGCAGCTTCCTTGACCTGGAAAAAAAAGTCAGTTAGTTCAGTGACTGGTCAATCTTGTACTTTGCATATACTTTTGTGGGAACACTGCAATATCTGTGGAAAAGGTGGTTTGTTGAAATACTGGTCCTGAACCTAAATTCTTAATCATTCTGAATTCTTTTTTGATAATTATCTTATGGTATAACTTAAAATTTATCAGCAGAGTAGCAAAAGGTTTCTAACATTCCAATCCTGAATCTTATTCTGATAGCAACAAACTTCCATAAGCACACAACCAAATTTCTGTAACTAATAAGTTCTCTCTAAGTTATCAGAGGAGCACCATATTTTCCTTGTGTGGCTATTGCAGACATCAATATGTACAATGCAGTTCTGGTTTACTTGACATTGCAGACCTCATCTAACATCCTGAAGAAATCCAACAACATAGGCAGACCAGCTCCCATAATGGATCTGCCATCTTCTCTCAGCTGTAATGAATAAGATTTGAAACAGAGGATGGTACCTGCAAGCCAGATACTAAGCTCACAGATGGTGTAAATTGACTATGCTGCTCCAGAAATCGAGGAGACTGAAGTAGTATCAGTGAAAGTTTAAATAACCTTGACTTAAAACAGGTGGGAAAGAACACAAACGACAACGATAATAGTAAAATCTGTCGATATCAATGTATGATATTTGGGATATTAATGGAACTGCCACTTTCCTTGAGACACTGTTATTAACACTATAATTGAATACCGGTAGTTATTTTTTGTTTGGTTTGTTAAGTCCATGAAATAACCAAATTAACCAAATGTAAAGAGAGAAATCATTTGCCATCTTATAACGCAATACATATGGCATTCACCCCCTCCTCTAACATCTGGGGAACTGTCAGAGAGCTTCCACTAATCATGTTTGAAATCTGATTACTCTGCTTTCACACATTAGAAATGCAGAGGGATGGAGACAGCAAGAGAAGGAGCTTGCTTCAGAAATATCTATTACACTATTAAAATGGACACAAGTGAGAGCAGTGATTATTTGCAACCTGGGTCTAGAATGATGAATGGCATAGTGTGTTTGTTCAGCCTGATACATGTCTATCTCTGGTGTGTTGGAGGTCTGCACCCATTGACATACACACACATTTATCTGCTGAACATTTGTCAATGTATGCTTATGCTTATAACTGTATTTGCCCTTTTAGAACCCCCTCCCCATTTTGAAACATTTGGTGGTTTACACAGATAGCTGTGCATGATGGAGCAGAGACACCAAATGACGGCAACATAGTATGTAGGGACAATCATGTTAATGAGGTTATTGTTTAGTTGTCATTGATTAAAATGTTTCCCCAAGGCTGGTGCTTCATGGCACTAATAAAAAAAATGTAATCACTGATGCGATTAAGAGATGCCCGCTCATGACCTCATAAACGTGCAAGATCCGGGAAAGTCAATCCCTGATTTCATTACGTACAAATCAGGGCAAACCTTCTTGTATCTGTATCTCTACAGATACAGACACGAGTCATGGATTCATACACTTGATACACTTTGACAGTTACAAACAAAGCATAAAAATCATGTTCCCCTGGTAATGTAGGAGAGGTATGTAAAATCTTTGAGGAGCAAACTAGTTTCTAGTTGTGTCATTAAAATCACAAACCTGCAGCTCTAATATTAAGCAGCAGTTGCCACAAATCATTACCTGCTACAAGATTACAAAGCATCATAGTACCATCAGAATTAAAATTGAGTTAACACAACTTTGCACAAGGTCTTATTCTATCACCATAAAAACTATCTTCTGACTATGTTAGCAAATTCTAACTAAAATACATACAATTAAAATCAATTGGTGGTGCTTTGTCAAACAAACTATGATTTGGCAGTATCTGTTAATATATGCCCATTGGCTGAATAAAATGAGTAACATCACAGGATGGCTTTGGGCAGAGAGCAGCATGTATGCGTCACTGCGCAGAGCGCTGTTCTTGTAGGTCTAAAGCAGCAGATATTATCTACTTGAGCAGGATCCCATAATTCTCTGGCACTCAAGTTGAAACCTCTACAATGACACTGCCTTAGAACTTGCTTTCATTTCCTGGTAACAAGACAGCCATAGCACATGTGCAATTTGTGCAGTTCCTCTGATCCTCAGCCAATGACAATGTTGACATATGAGCACATGGTCATTCTAATTAATCACAGATGACTGGACTACTTATCCTGAGGAGGGGCTTAAATAGCACACTGCGGCTGAAACAGATGCTTCCTGTCTTCCGAAACACAAAATGAGTTGTGTCCCTTTTTGGATGATAGTAGCAATAACTTCATAAACACAAGGCATGCTCACTGAAATCAACTTTGTGATGAGCTATTTTGCATCTGCTCTCGCTACCCGCGGACATTACTGATTGTCTCTTTGTGCTCTTAGTAAATTGACACATAAAGCTTTAATTAGCCAAGCATCATCAAGTCTAGTAGAACACCTGTTACAATTTAGGGAACTATTCATCTGTAAATGTGCAGTGTGCCTAATAACTATATGATGATTGATGTTAGGGCAAAATTGATCATTCCATTATCTAATGCAGCAACATCAGAGAGACAACTGAGAAATAAGTGAGAGAAGTTATAGAAGGGAAGTGTCTTAACCTGCTGGTTGGTGGTGGGAACCAGCCTGACTTGGGTTACCCATTGCTGCGCTGTGGTGTCATCACTGGCCTTGATCAGCAACAGTGGTGTATGGTGCCCTGAGAGCTGAAGACTTCTGGTGGTATAAATTACTCCATCTGGCTCTATCCGGAAGTCAGGAGAGTTACTGCATTCGAGCCGCACCAGGGCATGTCCACAGTCAACAAACCTCACTGCGGAAGAGAAAAAGGATAATGATATTAACAGTGGAAAAAATAGGTTAAAAACTATAATTGTTGACAAAGAATGTAAAAGACACGGGCAGATCAAGGTTTCTGGAAAGGTTTTTGTCATTTGCGCTTTTACTCATACATTATTCACTTCAAGCAGTGCCCCAAAGGCATTTCTCAAAACAGGTGCAGCAGAGGAGAGAGTTGGGAGAAATTGAGACTAAAGAAAAATGGAAGAGATCCCCTGAAGGGTAATTCAATCCCCTCCATCCATACACACACACACACACACACACACACACACACACACACACACACACACACACACACACACACACACACACACAATACAGGCATCACATGTATGTATCTCATCTGAAAGTTATTTTTATTCCAAGTTTTAGAAGAATTTAAGAAAAATAAATGTCAAAATTTGCATGTTTAATTTCCTGTAGGCCAGCAATATCCCTAACAAAATATCAAAATTCCTTCCATGATCACGACTGATTCTCCACTCCTCCTCAAGAGTCACAAGTATGTGTAATGTTTATTTCATCAGCAAGTACCGATAGAATGCATTGAAACTCAAACATGCATCAAAACACTGTAGACAAGTGGCTCATGGGAGTTTGAGTCCCACAGGGGGCTCAATGGCAGTAGTACACCATGTTACAAGTGAGTGACAGTCGAGCATAGCCTTTGTAACCCTTACCAGTATGCACACACACACACACACACACCTTGGAGCTTCTTTGTGTGATTCTTTTACAGTATGTTGATGTTTCCCAGGCATGCTCCCCTCATGTTTATAGCACACAAAATGGTATGAAGGGAGAGATAAAAATTCCTTCCAGTTATAGATCACAACAGTGCCACATATTGTTTGTATGAAGGTGCTGCCGGTGATGCTTTGAATTATTAAAACAGGAATGGAATTACTTAACAAAAGCCTTGAAGCAGGGTACCCTATCTTGCTTTGTGCTGCAACCTTAAGGGCCCAAAATATGTCTTCGGAGAGTAATTTGCACTCAGCACATGGAGTTCCCCAGTTGGATCAGCTTGGGGTCAAAAGGAAATCTAAATTTGATCCTAAGGCATCATTTGGTACCATCACCAAAACACTTGCAATGTATTTAGCACAAATGTGCTATACCCTATTAGTAATAAATTGCTCAGCAAGAATGGGTAATGTTTTACTTTTTGCTGTCTATAACAGCAGGCAGTCCTAGGATATTGGCCTTGGTCCTGAGACTGAGTAAGTGGCTGCTCAGCCTTGTTGGAATGAGCAAAAAAACAGAATGACTTGATACAGCACAACAAAAGGAAAGGAAACAATCCTTCAGAAATTCTACTGTTGTAAAGTGGAAAGAAAAAAAGATATGTAAATTTAGAAAAATAAGCATGTATTTCTTTATGGATTGAAAAATTTTAAGCAAGGAAAGAAGTAGGTAACTCAGATAAATCAGGGAAGAATCTGATAATATATCAGGAACAACTAAAAGGTAAGTCTGTTATTGGTTTTTATGTTACCAGAAATTTCAAAACAAAAACAAAGGTTTGGAGAAATTGTAATTTAATGGTTTGGGCTTTTTTCTCATATGAATACTTACTTACTAATACTGAAAATAATTATTTTACAATGTGTACAGCTTAACCACCTTGTAATACTAATTATCAATCGCATGGCAGTTATGAGTAAGTGATAGTATGTTCATCATTATTTAAAACCGTTACTTTACTTTTTTTTACTGCTACATTTTACCACATTATTGAGCGCTAAAAAACAGAATAATTGACTTTTAGAGATTCACAAAACCATTTTTGTCCTGCTTATAACTTAGGACATCCTTGCTTTTTTAACGTTTGCTTACCACTTCAATTCACCTTGATGAGTTTACCTAAGGTTGTTGCACAGCAAAACATGTAGAAGGTTATCTGTGTAAGATTCACAAGGTTCAAACAAGACAAAATTTGTCGACGGTAATTAAATTAAAGATTTGGCAATTTTGATGGACCATAAATTGGATATACAAAAATGTGTGCTAATTATAATTAATCTAACTATATTAAAGATATACACAGTAGAGCAAAGCATGATAAAACAATTATCATTTGGTGTATTTTAAACAAAATACACCTCCATATGCATATTTTGGTTATTTAAAATCCTGGTGTTTAACTGAAATTGTTGTGGACCTCACTTCGACATCTTGTACGAATGCCTACAAGTATTTATCAGCAAATCTATAAAGTGGGTCATACTGGCAAATTTTGGATTTTCAGATCACATTTCCCCCCTGAGGCTCCGTTTCATGAATTTTTAGCTCTAAGTAAGACTTTTTTTGTCTTACTTCTACTGTTCAAATTCTCAACATTTTTCAGTGAACATGGTTTAGCAGTGAAAGTGACAGTAGTATTTCCCCTATTGTTTTTTTGAACAAACGCTCATCTTGAGATATGTTGAAACTCTTCAACACTGACTGAAATATGGTCACCGGGCAACTCTAAGAGGCTCTTCAACAACCAATCCTCACCCCAATCACAGCACTAACTCCCAGCAGGCATAACCATTTTCATATGTAATAAATGAGAATATCCAGCATGTGTCTATTCATTTATCAGGGGAAGCCTCCTGATTTACAAAACCACAAAATGGCCCTGCTTAAACTTGTCTGGTGGTACAATTTATGGATGCATTGGTTCCCCAAGGTACAGGGCTAAAAGATCTTGGCTGCCACGCCCAATCAGACATGTTGTCATGGGCACAATGATAAAGGCCTATGGTGTGGAAAGAAATGCCGATGCAGCAGAGGGGGAAATGGGGTTGGGGACTGAAAAAGGGGGGGTGGTTGAAGCAAGCCTGTCAGCAGAAAGGCCTATCCAACTAATGCCCAAAATTACATCCAACTCAATGATTCTATTCACAGTTTAGATGCCCCCCTCTGACAAGCAACACAAAAACCCTGGCTAACCTCTCCCAAGTGCCAGAGTGCCTCTCTCTATTGTCTGCTTCATCACGTGAAAACTCTAACTCAGACAGACACAAATAGTTTGAGAGAGATAGTGGGAGCCAGAGAGTTACATTTAATTTGGAACATGGAATGTGAAGGCAGCGACTAAACATGATGCAAAGAAACTGTACTTCAATGACAGGTTTAAGGCTTGCAAAAATACACTTACTCAAACAGAGGGGATTGGGCAGTTGAGAAAAAAAGTCAGCAGGGTGTTTCATCATTAGCCGCAGATAAATGCAAACCCAGGCAAATACCATCATGGCAATCCCTTCTACCCTCTGGCAAACATTACTACACAACTGGCAAAATGTATTATTCACAAATGAATGTGACCAAGGTTAGGAGAGGGGCCAGCACTGGCAATGACAAAAAGCAAAATGAGGCAGAAGTTCCGACTGAATGTGTTGTGTGACACATCCATTTCTAGTGGCACTTTTAATAAGACAAACAGGGGCTGTTAAGCTCACAATCTTCAGCTGACTGCGTCAATTTAAACTGCTGTAATATGAAATTCTAGTTCCCCAGGGCGATCGTGCAACCGCTTTTTTCTTAATCGCTCCTACCTCCATCAAATTTTCATAATGCTTATTTATCATTGTGATTGATTTACAGATTTCTCAGCACAAACCAACACACAGACACATATGCAAATGAAAATAAGTCCATATTATTTGGGTAAAGGCTGAAACTCCATTAGTCGAAAACATATTAAATCATTAAAAAGTTTAAGGAAAAACAACAATGACTTGATTTCAAGCCTTCTTTGTTTTTGGCCTCGCGTTGTTCACAACAAAGCAAGCAGTTACTGTCCCATTTTATTGAATTAATTCTAAAGCAGTTTTGATTTTAGTTTGTGGCAACCCTGTGATTCAAAGATCTTATTCAAAAGTGTCTCAATCAAGATAGATGCACCAACTTTTTCTTAGCATGGATAACTTCATTTAGAAAGAAAACAAGACAGTGTGAGAAAAAATGCTGGAATTTCCGCCAACAAACACATGGTCTATGTCATTTTAAAAGTTTACTTCTCTTACACAATTGTAGATATGCTTGATCTGATTAGTTATTGTGTCGATATAAGTTTTGAGTAAATTTACGTACAAAAACAAGTTATTCTTCAAAGAAAGTAAACTGGTTGTAGCTGAAGCTTGGATCTGGAAATTATGATATTGCCGTTTGCCAGACTAAACCCTCGAAGGTATTTTACCCATGCACTCCACTTCAAATACGCAAAGCATTCCATGCATTTATAACTGGGCTTAAACTGCAAGGATTTATATAAAAACAACATGCAATGTTTGTATGCTGTTCAGAGTCTCCAGCAATTAAGAATACTAAATGGCATATGTGCATGCCCAGTTTTATCAAGCAGCAAGCTCAGTTTCTCAGCTTGAATGCAGTAACCCTCAGCAATTGGTTTGTGTACTGTAAGCAGTCTTCCTCTACCTGTTTTAATAATTATATGAAGCCAACAATAAGCGCACTGATGACCCAAACTTATCATGAAACAATTGCATTGAAATGCACAATCAGATCACAAAAAATCACAGGAAGTAAACACATTTTAACTATTCGGAAAAAAATATTTTTACATAATTAATCAAAGTTTCACATTTGGTTAGATGATTAATATATATGTATGGCAGATAAAAGGCTTGCAAAATCCTCACAATATTAAGTTTCACCGCATACATAATTCTGAAGGAGATAATTCTGTTTTGGAACAGAAATTACTAACCAGAATAAAGGTAGCATGATAACACAACAGTTGATGTCTTTCTATGTATTTCATCCACCTGCAGAATCATAATTCTATTGGGCAAATTGTTGACCATTTGAATTTGGGTCTACTAAATTTGAATTTGGGTACGATAAATACACAATGTGAGTGGACTGCTTCTGAATAAGTGCTTTTGAAAATAACAGTGGATTACTCTGTCACTGCACCTAAGAGCTGATAAGGCTAAGCTACATCCTTCTGCAGTTATCAGTGCATAGCTACAGGGATTTTGTTTCTGTGAGTTGCTGAGACAAGTGGCTTGATATTTTAGTGAGGTATTTAACTGACCACATTACCAGGATGGCAAACACTCTTTATGACAACTTTTAGCAAATATATGTTGACGCTAAAATGAGCATAGGTACAGCTCATTATGAATCGTTACATTAGCATGCTGATCCCTCAAACTAAAAATGATGAACGCTGATAGGCAGATTGGCACAGTATGTCCTCTCTTTTTCTGTTCACAATAAGGATTATTGATGCGTATAAAGGAATCAAACTAATAAGAGAACTAAATTAGGCCAAGTGGAAAATGTAATCTAATTAACACCTACATAATCACTGTCCTAATGCATCAAGCATCCAGTTAGCCAGAAAACTTGGTTGTGAAACAAAGATACCTTACATAGGGCGCTAAACTTTATACTCATAACCGCTTTTCTTGGACACTTTTCTATCATTAAGGTCAGGGGCTTTTAATTCCTCTATATGCCCTAATTTACCTTGTAACTGCTCACACTGGTCACTAAGTTCAGTTAGTAAACATGTTCATGAATACATTAAGGTGGAATGGAGATGAAGGGCACCAGTGGACGAAGTCAAGAAAAGAAACCAACTTATACTTTAAGGCAGTGGTCGGGAATCTATGGCTCTTCCGTTGATGGCATATGGCTCCCAGACAATTTTGAGTTGAAAAAAAAATCAGTTTCGAACTGATTTTAAAATACCTGTGATATTTCTTCTTAATACTGTGTCATTTTAAAGTAAATAGAAATTAGTTTTAAGATAAATTTCATGGGTCACCCATTGGTCGGGTCGGGAACCATTGGCTTCAGAGCATGTCCGGGTCGTAAAGGTGAAGAAATCAATTTTATCAGATAGCCAACGAGTTTATCCGCTTCAACCCTTGTAACAGAAAAGATGGCGAAAAGAAAAAAAAGATGATTACTGTGCATTTCAGGCTGCGTGGACAGAGGAATTTACATTTGGATCTGTGGTATGACTAATATGCAATGATAAAATTGCATTGATGAAACAATGTTATATTTATATGAAATATAAAGCGGCACTTTGAACAAATCCATGCAGCACTAGAGGTCACATTAAAAGTAAGACATATTTTATTTATTATGCGTTAAATACTATATGGTTCTCAATGAAATATATCTAGAAATATTTGACTTTTATGGCTCTCGCAGTCAAAAAGGTTTGTGACCCCTGTATTAAGGGAACTGTTTGCTCAATTCAAATGAAATAATAATAATTTTTATACCTGCTAGTTTTGATTAAAGGTATACATATACCGGTCCAAAAAGAAATTGTAAGCTAAGGTAAAGAGGAGCCGATCACGTTAAACTCTTATCTGGTATGGGTTGATATTTTGTGCAAAGCCTGATCACAAGGGCCAGCTCAAGAAACTGCCAGAGTGCAACCTGTAATATGGTATTATTCAGTCCTTTTGATCTGAAAAGCACAGGCTCAGAGCTATTTAGTAATACTCCTTGATCAAGTCTGTCAGAATACTAACTTGAAAATGAATGTGACAAAGAAAGGGGCCGGTGATGAAGTAACCACTACTGACAAGTTCATGGGGTCTTCTAAAAGTTTTTAATCATGCCACTACAGCAGTTCCTCACTCCAGTTCATTACAGAGTCAGGAAACAAAAACCGAGATGCATTGCCCATCATTTAACATGTAGACAACCAATTAAAAAGGATATCTTTGGACAGAATAATAGGCTGTGACTTATGTAGTAAAGCAAATATTTTTGTTTTCTTTCAGCAAAAGGAATACAATGGAATGTCAAAGATTACCTTAACTGATGAGTGGTCACATATAAATCGCATTAACTGACCAGTTATTGTCCATGCATAATATAATACAAGATTAAGTAACGTCAATATTTTAAAATATATTTTAGTCATTAAAACGGAATGTTTATGCATAATTGTACATATACTGTGGAATATTTGGAAAAATACTGCATGACAAACATTTTTTTAAAAAGAATGGTTAGCTTTTAAGTTTTTAAGCTTAAACTTTTAAGATTAAGCTTTTAAGATTTGAACAGCACTTGTAAGGCTCATTCATGTTAGCAAAGTATGAAATAATTTTTTATCATTTTTTGTGATCTTTGTGTTCTCAGTAAAGGGGTCTTATAAAAAAATGTATTTTCCGTGCTGATTTTTTTCAATTTCTTTTCAGTAGGTCTATTGTAGTGTACAATTACCACTTCATTCTAGAGCTGCATGGAGCCACTTTCCCAAAAACTCAACAACAGACAGTAAAGACCTGCTTTTCCCTAAGCAGTTTGCCATTGGTCTTTAACAGACATGTATAAAATATGGATTGCAATACAATTATCATTAGGCACTTTGATTAGGTACATAGGTACCATGCCTACATATGAACACAAGGGATAATATCCATACAAAGAAAAATAACACTCCCAATAGACCATTTCTGCTCTGTATGAAAAAATCCAGTCCAGGGACACAGACCAGATAATGGTGAGGTATAGTCAATTTCAAGTAGAGTAAGTGATCGTTGGTAGCTGTTCTGTTTCTGCTCATAAACAAAGGCATTAACATAGATACATTAACACTTATAGAAACATCAGTCTGCACTACTGCACTACTCATAGGTCTGTAGGATAGCAGGGAAAGATTTTTGTTACATACCGCTTTATGAATAGGGTTTTTATCTTCAGTGAAAATTAATAATCCATTTATAATGAGACATTCAATGTAAACGCTTACTCTAACTTTCTATTTGATATTTGGTATTAACTACATCATGAGAAACAAATCTAATATTTTGTAAAGTGTTTTTCTTGACCTTTGCCTTGGTTAAGTCCTACGAAACATGTTATTAAATTTTCGATTGACAATCTATTGAAAAACTTGAAAGAGACAAATATTAATTTTGGGTTTGCATGGCCAACAAGATAGATAATAATCAATTGAATATTGGGTTAATAGTTGAAACCCTATTTTCATCAAAGACCATGTCAAACTGTCCTTTCAACAACTTGTTTCCCATTTTCTTGGTTGATGCTTCATTCATGCCTCTAGTTAATGTTTATATGCACATGCATCCAGTGCTGTTCATTGCTTTGAGTCCAACTAAGGTATAGAAGGAAATTCATAAATTGATCCAACCATTACCATTTTCACTGAACAGAGGAAGTGAAATGGACATGAAAGAGGTAAAGCCATTTTCATCTGACAAACACCATTTCCTGGGAGATCGACCCCCAACGAAGCTGCAAATCTTCCAATTTTGTGAAAAAAATTAACGTGGTCGCACATAAGGACATGATTACAGTCTGACAAATTGTCAAAGCTACTGTGTAATTGTTTGACATGTGCTTCATTTCATGCAATAAGAAAGCAAATCAAGTCTTTCATCTAACAATCATCATATAGAATATGGGTAAATACGCATGGTGACAGACTGGTGACAAATACACACACAAATGGACACATGCGCACGCACACATGCACGCACATGTCTGCGCGCGCGCACACACACACACACACACTAGGTTTAATATTGATTCTGTATTTTGGAAAATATTTCAGCAAACATTTTCTGCACAATTGATACCACCTGAACATTCTCTTCATGCTCCTTAATCCAACCCCTTAAAAGACTTGTATGAAAAACAGTATGTCCTAAATAATTTAGAAGTTTACTGACAGTGTTGACTGTAAAGCTGATGAGGAAGAAAACTGTGTTTGAATTGACTGGTAATGAAATTAGAGCCATGAAGCCCAATGGATATCAGACATTGGTTTTGTTTGATTAGAGAATGCTTAATTTACTTACACAATTAGCGGTAATTTATCGTAAAACGTTTTATTTTTATTGAAATTCATAGCTTTGGCATCTTTTATTTAACGCCCCTGATGCAATACGCTGAATGGTAAAGGAGAGACTGCCAGTGAGTGTAGGTAGTTCCGGATTAGGGGGCAGACCTTCTCTTCCTCCCCCTGTTTAATGAGACATAGTTTTATGTAAAATTATAAGAAAACAACTAAAACACCCCCTGAAAGTACTTCCATTCTCACATTATCAAAAACAAACAAGCAGTTGATGTATGTTAAAGCAAAAGCTTTTCGTCAGGACAGTGGCAATATTAAGACAGTGAAACAATTCAATTCCACTTACATTTCCTCTCCTGCATTTTGGCCTTTTTTCATGTGGCTTTTAAAAATAGTATGGAATGATGATAATTATATGAGACTAGTTAACAAAGCCAAACATGTCGATATCAGAGTGAATATATAGATATCATTTGGCACCGTTGTTCAGTGAGCTAAGCAAAGAAACAGAGAATCTTCTTTTACGCAAATATAAGCCAAATGTTATTTTTTACAAAATAACTTGTTGGGCGGTTGACAAAACACGCAAGGATGACATTTCATTCAAAAGGCTTGCATAAGCAAGGAACAGTTCTTTGAAAATAATTCTCAGGTCTCTCAGTATCTAAAAGTCAATAGAGTTGACAGTGCCTATCTAGCTTTGCTGTCACTTTAATAAAGACTTGGTCACCAGGCTCAAGTCATACAACTTGAAATTTCAAAGGATGTCTCTAAACACCGATTAATACAAAACTGTTAACTGATGAAAAAAGGCATGATTTGTGCATCGCCTCTGCCAAAAGAGGAATATGACTTGCCTGCTTTGCATAGTCCTATTGTCAATCAAATCCATTCAGATGACTGGCTCAGGTAAAGACAGACACGCTCTACTGCATCCAATTACAAAGCTAACCACACAAACATGTCACCACCCCAACCATATTCCTCTCTTTTTAAAATGCACGCTCATTCTTGCACATAGACACAAGGTGGGGATTTCATGCATCAACTGGCTGCCACAACATGTGAAAGGAAGCCTAATGTTAGCCTGTTCTACAAGATGTAAAAGAAAAGCATAGGGATCTAAGGCCAAGTTTGAAGCCATTGTGTCAAGTGTAATATAGTCACAAGTTCATGTTACACTTTGAGAACAAAGCAATGGAATTCCTGCTTCTCTGCCTTTTCCTTTCAATAAGCCAGGGCAAAGGGAGACGCAAGGAGGCATGTGAATCCTCTTTGGCTGGGAACAAAGCAGCGGACAAAGGAAGATAAGGCCAACGGCCTCTGGAGAACGCCATTGTACAGTAGATAGGACTGCTTCTTAAAGCCAATAAGAAAAGAAAAAATGAATAACTGGGTCATTGGCACAAACAAAATGGTCAATTTTTCGCTCATACCTCTTTTTTTTTTGTTCACAGACCTCTTTACAAATGTACATTTGCATGATAAAATGGTAAGATATTCCTAGGGGAAAGTGAAAAATAAATCTTGTCCATTTAGAAAAAAAAGAAGGGTACTTTGACTAAAAAAAGCTTATTTTTTCATCACAAGAGAAACAATAAAACAATTACAGCAATAACAGAAAGCATAATCAAAGCTGGTCAAACATGACTTTCACATCTAAAAACCATTACCCTGAATTTACTCACTAGCCTTATGCCATATTTAGAAATACTGGCAGGTGTTCCTTACAAACCCCTACATAAGAGCAAAACAAATGAATATATATTTAAAAACCCGAGGCTGCAGAAGCAATGGGTTTCGAAATATGTCTCCTGTGAAGGGGAGGAAAAAGTGTTGAAAAAAAAACATTGCCTCAAAACAATGACAGCAAGAAAAGAAAGGCTTCTTCAAAGAGAAGGATTAAGGCAGCTGCCAATGCACAGTGTGTACATTTGCCACTGCACTTTGAATCAATATGTGTCAAATTCTGCTTGTAACACAATTAGCCTCTGCTTGGGAAAAAAGAAAAATACACAGAATGAAGATTAAAGTCAACCCCAATGTTCTTCACAAAAGCTTTCAAATCCAACACATACAGTTTTTCAGACGTATGACAGCTTGTTATGTGCTGCGCTACTGAAATAAAGGAAGCAAAGGCGAAGTGACACCTTTTTATGAATTTACAATACTGTATTCTGGTGTCATATACGTTTTCCCCTTTGTAGTGTGTCAGTTCCTGAAAACATCAAGCATCAGCTGATGTGTTAAATACACTTTAACCACTAATCTACTTGACCTACCCTGATCCATTGTGTCAACCTTAAAGAAGTAGTATAAGTTCCACAAAGCACATTGCAAAATTAATGTAACTGCAATACATGACTCATGGATTATACTTTAAAACACAATTACACATTAATGATGCAAACTTCCACACCTGGAAAGCAAAAAATTAATGAAATCATATTCAAAGGGTACTGGATACCACAACACCTCTACTGAGTAAACAAATTAGAGAATGCTAAATGATTCATGATGATGATGAAAATTGTGTACCAAAATGGGTAACCTGCTGCATCTAATAAACTTAGGTATGCGGACAGATCATCTAGGGTCATTATTTTTGTGAAAATTTGACCTTTTGATGGAACATATGGGTATTTGAATGTACTATTGGAACTTTATTACATTATTCTCCATCAATTATGCAAGGAAATACAGAAAATGTATGTTAACTTGACGGTTAAAAAAACATCTATTTTAAGCCAGCTAATTGAAAGAAAAATTGGAGAAAAAAAAATCTGACTGGGCTTATTATCTCAATAATTTTTCTTTAGTCAGTCATAGAGGCATTGCACATTTTTATAAAATGATTGTCAAATGCATTTGGTTCATTTGTTAATGTGATATTCTTACTTCATAATCAACATTTAGTACTGCACTAACAACTTAAATGAATGTTAACAAGTTTACTATAACATACCTAATTGTAAATTGCAATAAATAACACATGGGCATTTTCTTTTCATTAACAATGCAGCGTCATGTTATTTATTAATTCCTTGAACCAACCGAAACCCTCTCGTGCTTCTCATGTGTCCTGTTGGCTTCCTTAAAGGGACTATGTCTTCATAGCCTTTTATATCAAACTCACCCTGCCTTGTTGGGAATGTACCTCTGATCACTGTTTCACCCATAACCAAGCTATATGAGTAAGCACACTACAATAAGATCAATAGCAACACATGGTGAACTATATCACTACTGCTGAAAGTTACACAGTCCTTTTCTCTGGACTGGGATAGGATTAAATAATGATGAAAAATGTCATCCCTACCTGTTAAAAATTATGCAAAGTGCAAGAGAAAAAATTTCACTAAATTTAAAAATTCTAAATCAACTAAGTTATAATCCTTTGTAGTGATGCAACATGTTTTTTTCATTGATATGAGGTCTTGAATTGTTCCTTTTTAAAGACAAAATATGGCAGCCCATATTCTAACCTCTAACCCCAAAATGAATTAGAAAGTTTGTTGGCACAACTGCAATGAAAGAGAAGCAATTTGAAGAGAAAAGTGATGTGCTGTAGAAGAGACAGTTCCTAAAACCAGTTTTGATTGATTTGAGAAACCGTTTTAATTTTAGGTCTTTAATGTGGAAGTTTAGCCACTCAAATTCAATACAGACTCAATTTGTAAACGAGACATATCTTTCTAATACGGCTTTCACTTTCATATGCATGACCTTTTTTGAGCATAAACAGTTTAGCAGAACACAACCAGGCAAACTGAGATACTGCATTGGAATCTTGTCTTCGCATAATGTGGTTGGCATTATGCAACTTTTTCACAATTTGATTATTGAAAAGCTCATTTACATATATGTATACACATACATGTGAACACATATAACATATACTATTAGTCAAAATTACCATTTTAGTCAAGATTAATCAGCACAGTTGACTTGCTTGAAGCTTAAGAGTACCACATCAACGGGGGGCATACATCCCAAGTTTGGGATTTGCTTGCAAGACAGCAAAACAAGGCTTGCCCCAAACCATCATGGAACTTCAAGTTCTTAGAAATTGTAAAAAGGTTAGTCTGTCTAAGCAGCTGCCTAAAACAGGGTGAAATTTTAAAAAAGGAATAAAAAACATGGCTGGTAATTTTACAAAGTGTATATATGCAGCCTTCAGTCATCAGCCATTTTGCCCCACAAAAACAATTACTGTATTTTCACAACCATAAGCCGCACCGCACTAAAAGGCGCAGCTTAGTTATGTGTGCCATTACTGTATTTAACACACACATAAGGCGCACCTGATTATAGGGCGCAGGTTTTATATACAATCCCCACCCACACTTCACCCTTTTAACGTTCTCATGGTGTCCTCTACTAAGTCTGCCTTACAACACACTCACTTTTTTTTTACCGGTAATCGTCATCCATTCGCAAATTGTGGCTTAACTCGCCCGGCGCTGCCTTCCACTCTTAGTTAAACTGTGGTCTCCGTTGGTCATCCATCGCTCCCACGCTGCTCGCAGCCTAACTTGGTACGGCCGGTTCACACTCGTTCTTTGCTTGATTATCCACACACAGCTTGAGTCTTTCCCCCAACTCAGGCCACCTCGCCTTAGGTCCATGGAAACTCAGCTGTGTCTTCTTGACCTGTCGGAGCTCGTTTTCCAGCTTGCTCCACTTGCGAACCATCGATTCATTAATCTCAAATTCTCTCGCGGCTGCTTGATTTCCATGTTCCTCAGCATAGCTGACAGCCTTCAGTTTAAACTGCGCTTCATAAGGGTGTCTCTTTGCCATTTTCACGGTTGTTAAAACAATGATGTTCTGCATAACGCACATACCCATTTTTTTATATACAATCAACACCCACACTTCCCCCTTTAGCGTTCTCATGGTTTTCTCTACTACGTCCGCCTCACAACAACACACACAGGGTGCACTGCACTATAGGGCGCGCCGCACATTTTGAAGAAAATCTAAGACTTTTATGTGCACCTTATAGTTGTGAAAATACAGTAAACAATTAATAATGAATTGGTGTTAATTTAGATTTATCTAAATAAATTGTAGATAAATTTAGATTTATCTAAATCAATTCAGTTTCCCTGTTATGTGATTAAAAATTGCAATTGTTTGACAGCCCTACTATATCTATTAAGGCTGTATAGTACATACGCTGTATGTATCCTATATATATATATATGAATATTTATATATAGTGTGTGCAAAAAAATAAAGGGAACACTTATACAACACAATGTAACTCCAAGTGTACCCTTTATTTTTTGAGCACTATATAAATATATGCACACAACACATGCATGTGTGCCTTTTAACAAAGCAAACTCCTAGATATGAATTCCTATATAAACATAACATATTTGTGAAAATTTGGAAAATGATATATTAAACATTTCAGAGAGAAATAGAGCAACTTTACAATGACCTAGTGCATGTAAAATATCATGCATGAACAATTGGAATTGGAATTTGTCCAGCACAAGAAACTGTCTCCTCAGACATGAATTATTTGTTGTAAGGGATGAGCGGAGCATTGCCATGTGGGAAAAATGGCTGTGTGACGGAACTCAGTGAGACAACCCTCTTGCTTGCATGGGATCAGTTGAACTGAGTAGGTTCAGGGAAGGCTCTGCAGCTGTGCTTTATTACAGACACAATGAGTCCCAGATTGGGGGAAGTGGAAGGAGGGAGGAAGGGAATACAGAATCACAGGGTGGGGGCTGGGGGTGAAAATGACTCCAAACACATCTGTCCTCAGTTTGTCTGCAGCTATAACACCAAACCACAAGCATGGCCATGTACAAATCTGTCTCAGCTTGGAAAGACCGCCAGTGGAAATGTTTCCAGACCTTGTTTTTTTTACACAGTGCCAGTAACTTTTGTCAAGACCACACCAGTATTAACAGAGATGGCACAAACAAACAAGTGGCAAAAATATGTGAATCACAGCAGATAGCATCTGGTGTATTGTCTTATGTGGCGTGGATGCTGTGTTTGTTCTATTGATTTCAAGAAAAGGTTTGCTGTGACCACAAAATAAAAGAGATCACAAGGGGTATTATTCATTTAAGGAGATATTCATGCTTTGTGAGACCCAATACATCATATCTTTTTCTTTGGTTTAATAAACAGTAATTTATTCAGTGACAGCTCTTTCAAATTAGCTAACATTTGCAAACATGGACCATTGTTTGGCCTATGGTGGTATGGGAGCAAGAAAATAATTTTTGTCATGAAATGATATTCCATTATGTGCGAAGTGCTATTTACAAAGGGATTCCAAATGGCCAAAGTAAGAATATGTGTTTAGGGAGTTAACACATGCTGCCTGCCAAATGCTTTGGTATCTGAATTTGTGGGATACTGCTTTCTATCTGGGGCTCCAAACAAACACACAAACTGTTAAGAGTAAATCAATGAAAGACATGGCTAAAAAGCAAAACATATCTGTGACTGTTTGCTCTAACATGGAAAATATTCCCTTTAATTGGCATCTGTGATTGCAGGGCAGCCTTCACTCTGATGATTCTTTTGATTGCCTGATTGCATGTTTTAGTATACTTGAAATAATATTGGACTTATTCAGTAACGTTACACAAATTGAATAGTCCCAGATGGCGTTTTTTTATATGAAAGAAAACTATTAGTTAAACAGCATTTCCTGTGAATAAATGGGTTTTAAGGATTACCTCATATCAGCTAAATGTAATTTTGTGTGTATAAAAGTCAAATCAATGCCTTGGGCAAAGAATGACAAAAGAATATGACCACAACTGAGTAAAAACACATGAGATGAATGACTCATGATTTCATTACCTTTTTGGGGTACTGTGCTCTTGTTTTGTGGTTAGCACAGTGTGTCTTGGGTATAGGTCAGCAAATCACAAAAATGCAGCTAGATCGGGCATTTGGCTGTTAAAAATGTATGTATTAGTCCTGGGTATATCAACAAAGAGATCAATAACTAGCCTCCCCTATTTCCCCTTCTCCAATAATGCCCTAAGGGAGTCTGTCTGTTTGCCCATTGAGCTCCCTTTGATGTTGAAAACAAATTGTGTCACTTATAACAGTCATATAATATAAATGATCCGAGCCCCATGAATGTCAATCAAATATTAAAAAATAAAATGTTTTATATTTCATGTACTGTTATATTCTTTTCTCTTCCAGTTATAGCTATAAAGTATAAGGTTATACTTCAGATTTTTTGTTGGGGGGGGGGTAACAAAAAAAAGTTACTCTCTGATTTTTCCAAAATAAGGCCAAATGAGGCATAGACAGAGGTAGGACTCTCAACCATAATTATTGTTTCTCATCCATGAAGATGACATTGAAGAAGTTATTATTTTCTTATATCTCTCTTCAGAAGTGTTTATAGACATTTTAGGGTGAAGAAACTACATAACTTGAAATTGCTAAGTAGCAAACCTGTAAGTTACTTCGACCTTGTCAATAAAAAGAAATTTTAAGAGGAAAATCCATTGTTTAAAAATATGTGGCATTATTGTCAGATCTAAACCAGTTTAAAAATATGCGTCAAAAATGCAATTTTGCAAGCATCATTTCAGCATTTAACCAACTTAGAAAAAGGACAATCGATTACTTTTATCCCATGACAGGACATAATTGAAGGTGAAAAAAATACATCCATGCAAACTATTGCTTCTTATCGTAAGGTATTTGCTCATGCCAGGATAAAAATAAGTTGACATAATTAACTGAATATTTATGTAATGGTTCAATGGTTTAATACATTAACTGTATATAACATATTTAGATTTAAAATACAAACCTTTTTTATGTTTTAAAAAGTTCTGTATAATGCATTTATTTCACCTTTGACCCATAGTATCCTTTTTACCAATGAATGAGCGTAAGCTGTATTTCTGCTTGTTGAGTTGCTTACACATTTGCTTTCCAACATTAGCAAAACAGCCTGATCAGTCTTTAACAGGGTAATTTTTATCCGATGGCGCAGTCATTTCAGACTTGGCTAGAAAGCCAATCAGTGTCAATCTTGCACGTCAAAAATGCAGGTGATCATAATATGTCATCAAAACCAATACATCGAGTGGGAGAGAGACACTGAGTGGCACAAATTGTCTGGTGCGTTTGGTCAGTCCTGTCCGATCATTCTGCTCTAGAGGAAAACTCTCAGGCAAACAAAAAATTTCAGTTCATGGTGCATTATGCCAACAAAGGCAAGATTCACGAGGAAGACAATTCCACTTCCATCAGAGCTTATAGAAAATCACTTCTATCTCCTTCAGAACAGCTCAAACATAAGGAGTGATTAAACATTAAACCAAACTGTTTCAGTTTAATCCACCTCTCAATTCCTGATACGCCTCCCTGTTTGTTTCTTCATGAGACAAACATCACACTATTCAGAATAAATCCTTAAATACAACATTATATAACACGGTAAGACTGAGAAATCAAAACCCAACTTGATGTAAAAGCAGATCTACAATGAATATGCGCTGCACTTTTGCGACAGTGTGATGCAGGAGGTAGAGCAATTGTCTTTGGATCTGAACATTCCTGGTTTGATTCCTGGCTCCTTCTAGTGTGTGGAAGTGTTGTTGAGCAAGACACTGAACCCCTAGCTGCTCCCCTGATGCTGGCGGACATCAGCCTACTGCTCATGGTTCATACATGATGGGTTAATTGCCCAGAATGAATTTCCTGACAGCGATTAATAAAGGATGAATGATTATTAAATATGGACATTTTATTTTCAATGCAAAAAGAGAGCACAGCTTAAAAAAAAAAAAAATCAACTGATCGTTCACATGGAACAGACAGGGTTGTTCCTTTGAGCAAATAGGGAATTAGGTATATTGTTTTGAGTGGAAGCTACATGTTATGTCTCCATGTATGAATGGGTATTTTTTGTTGCTGAACTGACCAAAAGGAATAAGGAGGTTGCATCACTTGGTCTTTGACTATTTACTTGTTTGATTTTGGGCTTTCCTCCCTATGTAACTGCATGCTGCTGATTCACTTAAGATGGAAGACAAATCTTGTTTTTAACCCACTTAATCGCATTAATGTCATTAGCTGATTAAAAAAACCTGTGCTAAAAAATAAGGTAATTTAATGCTTTAGAACAGGCCTTGCAGCAGGTGGACATAGGGATTTGAAGGAGTATTCCTGTGGTGGTAATAATAAAAGTGATCACAGCATACCTTTTTTCATAACCTTTTTCCATATCTTCATTGTGCGACACAGCCGCTTATTAGCCAATATGATCTTCTCTACAACTTCATTCCCTCCAGGACAACATCAAGCCAGATCCCACAATACACAGGCACTTAAGATGTACAGCCTAATAACTCAATATATGATTCTAATAATGCATGTCTACATCCATGCACAGCAGTTGGTGGCTGCAGTAAAACAAACTTTAATATCCCAGAGTGTAAGAAGTGTTCATGATCAGTGCTAGAGGAGATTGGCTGTAATTCACCATCCATGGCCGGTTGACTCCCAATGCAGACAAACACTGTACAGAATGTGACCGTTATAGTGATGTCACTCCAAAACCTGCGCACACAGCATGATTCCATTGATTCCATTCAGATAACTTAAGCATTGCAACAAATTGGAGGAGCAATAAACCCAAACCTAACAGGCCTTTCTGTTTTCTCAAGGAATCATGGGCATGATCACTTTGAAACGTTGTTGTCAGAATGTGATTTGTCATCCAAGGGGAAGGGCAAACAATTAGAGGAGTCAGGGGTTTTGGCATGGCTGACATGTAAAAAAGAATATGGAACACATTGTATGCTACAAGGTTGTGGAGTGTAAGACAGATGTGTCTGTTGTTTTTGTGGAATCCTTTCAAGCGTTTTAAACATGTGGTTTGTATCAAGTGCATCATAGGGACGCTGAGATTTGGAAAACAAGAAATAGTTTCATGTATCAGCAAATGCTGGACTGATTAAACACAGCAGCATTTGGGGGAGTAAAAGTGCGAATGCTGTACTTTGTGATTGACCAATTACGTCTATGCAGTTACTAATAAAATTAGCATTAAAATCAGGGATTCCACTTTTTCCAACCTATTCTTCACACAAAGGAAAACATAAGGATTTAGGGATGAGGGGATGAGGAGACGCTATTTGGATTTGGAGAAAATATGCACAAAAGGGGAATTTGAAAATCAGAGAGTATTAAGTTAATTGAGTTTGAAGGACATCTGTTTCTTAAATTATTTATTTATTTATTATTTGTTTTTCTTATTTCAAGCACAGGGATATGCAAAGGAGAACGACATAAAAGCAAGAAAAAGTACACTGAATATGTTAGAATACTGAAGTCAAGATGTACAACTTCTATTACTGAAATAATAGGCTGGAATATTTTTGCCCTGCACACAAAGACACGGGGGATTGTTTTTTTTTATTCTTTGGTGAGAGCAAACAGGGCAGAGCAGTGAGCAAACTTACCGAGTGGAAACTTTTGCCCTCTAAAGTGAGTAGACACAGGCTCAGCCCACATTACCATAGGTACTGATAAGCACGGGAATGCAATGTCACATTTGGTCCAATACCAAATGGATTGATCAATGTCAATAGCTGGGATTTTGTTGTTTAGAGGCTGACAAAATGTGTAACCCTAAATAAATATAGAGTATTTTTAGCAAAGACGCAGCTAGATTGGTTAGATGGAAGCAATGTGCTACACTTCTCCTGGTATGCAAAGTATATCAATCAAAGTAAACATTCTTTACTGGTGGTTGAAGGGGAAGAGTGTGGTACATATAGGGATATTTTAAAAGACATTGTCAAGAGAGAAAAAAGAGTGTTGAGTGTTGGTGTTTTTATTAAAACGAGTCTTAATGTTACACCTGTGATTGTACTGCTGTGTGTGGGCACAAAGCTAATAACCATGGAATGTCTTTCTTTTGTGGCCTTGGACTTCACAAGTAGCTGGGACTAAAACCAAAATATGTTAATCCGGCATACTTGGACCCATGATTGTGATGAAGGTTATTGATCCTTTGTCTGTGACAAAATGATAGCAGTTCAATCTCATTGTGCATTTTTCTAGTAAAATCACGATAACCGTCTTAGGCTGAGACAGGGTCAGTGGATACACTCAGGTGCAGTCTGGGAAAGGGCGTTGTCCATGAACCTCAGTGAGCTTCTCTGTGTTCTGTAACACAACTCTTCATCCTTTGTGCGCATAAACAATAACAACACTTGGGAGTGGGATCCATGGGGGTTGATGGATAGGGGATTTTGTTACCTTCCCGACAACTGCCACAACAACATATGGAAGAGGCTCAGTTACATGTCAACTGGCATGTCATCCTCAATTTCCATCTGTGTTGTTAAAACACCTCAGAATGAGGACTTTAAGTAGTATACTGGGGGACAGCATTCATAGTGTATATATATATATTTTTTTTTTTTCGCAATTCTTTTAACAGATATTCAGTTGCAGTATGATTAGCAATATCAGTAGAATTTACAACCAAAAAATTCCAAAAAAAAGGTCAAGATAATGGCAGGGATCTTCTGTTGAAAAATGTGTCCTCTTAAGCATATAGACTATGTTCTGTAAGCAACACATCTATGTAGCAGAAAAATGCTTAAAATATATATGTTTTTATTTTAATAAAGTTCTTTGATACATATGTAGCCTTTAACAACTGCCATACTTTCTTGTACTCTAGTTTGAATTACAAATAATTATTTTACGGTCACACTTAGGCACCGGTGGAATAAGAATACAAGTTAAATTTTGAATGTTGAGTTAGATACCATATCTACTGAGTTTGGAGCAAGCCACATAGAACTTTGCTCAGTCAACAACAACAGCAGTGTCTCAGGTCATGAAGCATAGACAGCTTGCACATTCAATGCAGCAGTTAATTTGAACAACTTAATTTTAATTCTGGTAGAAGTAAACAAAGGGCTTAATCCTGAGTGAGTGATTTGCCTAAATCACAGGGGATGACTAAATAAGACAGGCAACGATAACCTTAAATCTTATAGGGCTTTTCTTAAGATTAATAAAGTTTGATTTTCACCTTGTACAGAAGATGACCTGATGATAACTTATGACCGACTCCTTACAATACAGCAGCAGCACTTGCATGGGAATGCAAAGCAAATAAAAGGAACATAATGAGTAATATAGTGTAGCCATGTATTTTTTTCAAATATATTCGAAATATAAATATTTTCATAATATGGAGCCACAGATAACATTACTCTAGTTTGTTCTTTTATATGAGCTTAGTTTTCCAAGGCTTCCAATGAGTATCAGTAGCCATCGTGACTGCTAAAATTAATTTTGTGGAAAAAACATTCCATGACATTTCAAGTGTAAGACACACCTGGATAATAGATTTATGTTAAACCTTTTCAACTTTTCAAGTCTGCAACTTGATACATGATTAGTGACCTAAAAGTGCCTGTTGCTTTGCCTCTATTACAAGATTCACTGTACTTGCAATGACTTTTAAGAGACTTCACTTCCAAATAGAAATAGTTGCTTTATTGTTTAAACATACACTTTCTCAAAATATCTAAATCTATCTTTTAGACAAATATACAAATGTATATTCCATCTCTTTTATGCACTACTTTAGGTAGCGTGGGTGTAGAGAGGTCAAAGATCATTGTCATCACAAATCCCTGAGTGAAGACACACAATAGGGAGGAACTGAATTTCTAAAGCCTTGAGGCTAAAGGGAGTGTAGCTCCTCCCACACTGCAGTGTTCCTCCATCACTGGACCAACACCCTTACTATATTCAATTATCCACTGAATATATTGTTTAAATCTTGCGACACTTACAATGAAGTGTAAACTGAATTATTCAGTCAATCAGTTTTCAATTCAGAGAGGGGACAGCTACAGACAGATTCAAGAATTAAATAAGCTTCAGCTGGGAAAAAACAACTTTTGAAACAAATAGAAAGGAGAGGTAAGAACCATCATCCAAGTAGTGAATGTTTTACTATGTCCTGGTCCAGGGTGAAAACCGTGGGGGTTCTTTCAGTTGTCACATTAAAAGACTCATTGATCAAAAACAGGGGTTAGTGTTTTTCCTGCAGACTGGAAAAGAGGGAAACTTGCCGATGAGTTGGCCAACTATGCTTAACCCTGTTGTTGTAAATAACATTTACATTGACAACCATGATGAGCAGAATGCAAACAAGGCCATCACATCTGACAAAAAACAACACAATGATGTTGAAGGCATTAGGGGTTGGGAAGATAGCATTTTTGCACGTAGCTTAACACTGTCTGGTAACTTGATTGTACAATTAAGAGGGCATTGCAGGAAAGAAAAAAAAACATTAAAAAAATCTTGTCAAAATAACTTCAAATATATTTAAGTCCTTGCAGATAAGAAGCTGGAAGAATTGTATTATGTTCAGAGCTCAGGTTTTGGCACAAAGGGCGTGACCTAACAGCTGTGGCGACCCAAGAAGACCTGGAAGCATAAAAATTGCCATTTAACATGCTGGAATCCAGATTAGGAGGTCATCAACATTACAGAAACTCCCAGACAGCAGCTGTCTAGTTTTACAACCCAAAAGCAAACAAAGGTGGTTTAAGGAAAGAGGGATGCAGCAATGCATTTACATTATGACATGGAGAGTCTGCTCAGAGTCAAATCAAACATTGTTTGATGACAGATTGAGCCATAGAATCCAGTACAAATGTATGTATAATATATTTTCTTAATAAGCAGGAACACATATGACAGAAGTGGTATGAGGCAACATGAGAACCCATACTTGCATTACATATGAATCAGAATAACATCACCACATTGGTGTGATCTTACAGAAAAATACTGAAGTGTTTGATATTGTCCTTGCATATGTCAAACTCAATCAAGCTAAGTTCTTCTGCTGAAGTACACCAATGGGGAGTCAAGCCTTTAAGATCAATGTAGCATGTGGAACTCAAAACTAAAAGGCGCCCAAGGGTTGGACCTAAGCATGGACAGACAGCCGGTGCCATGAGCTATGACAGCAAAGAATCTTATGGAATTCAATTCCCTTTTTATGACTGTAGAATGGTGGGCAAATTGTAGAGCTTCTCTGGTAAGAACATTAAAGGCCTTTTTATAGCTCTGCTAGCAGGGAACAGGTCACTTTAATGAGGGACAGTGTCCAGCTCTTACTCCTCCTCAGTTAAACTACACAAGGCCCCATAGCCCACATTGGACCCTCAACCACATCAAGGACATCTGGCCCCTCCATCTACAAGCATGGCCCTTAATGGCCAATTACAAAGTCGAGGGACTGGGAATGTGCTTCGATTTATAGTTCCAATGTATCCAAATCCAGAATATTCTGTCTATCATGACCACATTAAGTTATATGAGACAGGAGGCCCATCAGACCTAATAAGCCTTATCCTTTCCAGAGGATAGCCATTAAATTCTCCTCTACCATACCAGCCCAGTCATCAGCTCCTAGTCTAGTAAATTAAAAAAATGAATATGGCATCCTCAATGTAACAATTAAAGTATAGAATAATATGTAAATATGAAGCCTATGACAGCTCATTACTATCCACACTTTAACTCAAGTATAGGAAAACTCAATTGAAAATCCTTTGTAAAGCAGAAATTCTTAATTTGTTTCACCTTTTCAATGTAAGGCTTATATTCAGTACTACTTTATTCCTAAGTTTGAGTTATGTTGACGGAATAGTGAGGGTGAGGTAGGTGAGAATGGTTTTAGTTACCCTTAACCACAAATTTGCCAAATGGGTGATCTTTAATTTGAGTTGATTTTTTGTCAAATTTTTGTCAAATTCTTTTTCTGGGAGTCCCCTTCTTTTAATGCCCCCACCACACATACACACACAAACACATGCCTCCATTACAAACCAAGCCATGTTATCCATGTCATATACATTGGAGACAGCCTGAGGGAGTCCATACCGAGCAAGTGGATTATCTACTTTGAATGTGGTACACAGCCAAAACTATCATGGTCAGCATTAAACAATGTAATATATTTTTGAGCAACAGTCACATGACATTAATTTAGCTCGACAATCAAAAAGAGGCCTTTAAAATGACATTTTGATGCATTTTGAAATATAAGATTGCTTGAGGAGACAAGTGGGCAACCATAGGGTGACAGTTTTTTCCTTTTGTTTAGGTAGAGAAGGAAAAATAAAAATACTGTCAAAATGACAGTATTACACAGCAGTAGACAACATTTGATGGAGAGAAATATATTTTAGAGAGATATAGAGATATAGAAATACTACAAAAAAACGGTAAAAACAGAATCGTGCCTTGCTTCTGCCATCTTCTGTGGCAATTAACACCTGGCAATTGCATATCACCCTCCTTTCTGGAGCCGCAGGTGTGAAGAGATCCAATGTGTGACCTGATGAAAGGCACACCCGCAGTTCAGTGCCAATCAGTCATTTCACCTCACTGATAAGCCATTCTTTATTTAGAATAGCCTAAAAAGGTATGCCACCACACAAACACCAACTGACACTAGCATTGCCAAAAGCTCAACCAACAAGTCAGATATAAATTACAGCATTTCTTGCTGGTCCTTGCTAGAAAGCAATAAATAAAACATTGCAGATCAAAAACTATGAATTGCCACCTGTACAGGGGCAATGCCTCCTCATCTCCCCTCAGCTCACCCAATAGCCGGAACTCTAGAGGAGACAGTGAATACTAACAATGCAGGCAAGTGTCTCCTGGGCCCCCTGTACAGCAGGCGTGGCACAGAATCATAAATGAGCCACTTTGACAGAATGCACATAGGCTTGTAGGGAAAAAAAAAGGGAGTGACGGATGAGCAGAAGAGGAGGCAATGAATTTAGAGGTTGGGGGATTTTTGATATGACAGGGGGTAGTTATTTTCTGGCAGCAGCAAGCCCTTTACCAACAAAAGGCCCTTTCATATTTTCTGTGAACAGAGACAGAGACTCCCATTAATCCCGGAGGGAGGGCTCATCTCAGGCTTCTCCTCCACACATAAATTACTCCTCTTCTGCCCTTCCTCCCATTACTTCTCAGTGTTTACAGCATTCCGGGTAAGACTGAAAGTAGGGGAGCCAGCCACACATTTTAAATGTGTTCGGGCACTCTTAAAAACATTTATGTCGACGCTAAATCATTACAAATGTGCCAACATTTGCTTTGCTCCAAGGCACAGCCAGAAAATTGTGGCAGCCACATTCTCTATGCACCCCCCCATACCATTTCACTATGTCTCATTTCTGTGTGTCTATTTCATATGGTAAGATTGAAAGAGCCCTGGCCATCTGTCATTTTTTTAGGAGATCTCTGATGGGCAGAGAACATGCCAATCCTCACTTATCCCTAACAGACTACAGTTTAAAAGTGGTGCACAGCTGCCTGTGTACACGGGCTTAGTCCCCTTAGTGGTCCGATGAAAGTTTTTATGAGTATATAAGGAACCATTCACTCACCTGTGTGGAAGTTAGAGAGGTGTGAAAAAGGAATAAAATAACAGGAAATGAATGAAAACAAGTAGCTTACTCATGCATGTGCCCACTGTCTGAACCTCCCTGTTTCAAAAAGACACAAATCAATGGTGGTGCGATTGTATTGTCCAAGTGCACTGCAGACAGATAAATGATTGCAAGGATCAGAGGATAGTCTCAGGAGAGGCTAGACACTGTATTGGCTTTGGCCATGGTTTCACAGAAGAGTGTTCAAGCTGTCAGCAGGTTCCAAGACCCACTACTACATGTACACACAAACACATAGACATATACACACACACACCACTTAATGTCTGCAGTCCCATTCATAAGGTGCTTAGCAAGGATAAGGTTATAGATTATAATATGTGTCATTGGCCAACTATTTTTTGCCCTCAATCGCATCTATCGCCTGTATTTATCATTACCCTTAAAAACTGCTACTTAATTTTTTTTTGACGACATGATGTTTAAATATCTTGACAACCAAAAGAATAACAAGGATTATAGCTCATGAGTCAAAATTACCGTCAATAATCTTATCAAAATTTCAAAACAAAAGAACAATGTGTGTCAGTGTTCCCTTACACAGTCTATCTGCACATGGTAAGCTGAGTAAATGGAGAACAAAGCCTTGCAGTGTCTTTGACCCCTCTCTACCATACCATGCTCTCTGGGTAAGACAAGGGGGAAACAAAAAGGCAAGTTTTCCAACGTCAATTTTTTTTACTTTATACCATACTAGTTGGGGGTCCTCTAGAAAACCATCACATGATGGTCAAAGTCATGCAAAACTGTTAAGGTTTTTTTGTTGTTTTGCTGAGATAAACAAAATGACGCTTTTTATACTTCTCTTGCGAGTAGATTGGGAAACTTTATTGATATTCGAGTCCAGTAATCCAACAAAACCAGGGTTCACGTAGGGGGCACTGTTCCTCCCAATCATGCCTTTCCAAGCCTCACTGTTGCTGCCCATTTGAGTGTCGAGTCCTCCACAGGAGTGCTCTCTAGCAGCCCCTCGAAGGACCCAAAAAAGGGTGGGTAGTCTTAACTGTTGTCCATTGCAAAGGCAAATATAACAGTCAGAACCCCTCCCCCATCCCAAAGGAGGGAGGCTACCCTCTAGTTGAACCCCAACATGCAGGCACCAAGACACGGGACTCATCGGGTCCCTCCCATGGGTGGTGAGCCCAAGAGAAGGGGGGTCCACGTTGCCCTTTTGAGCTGTCCCCAGTCAAGCCCCATGCGTGCAAGCCTGGCCACAAGACGCTCGCCAACAAGCCCCCTACCAGGGAGGGGCCTCGGAAACCCATGCAAGGGAAAACCAGGTTCATTAGTCTTTTTCCTCATTTGGGGTGTTCTTGGGACACATTTTGTCTGGTCCCTCACCCAGGACCTGTTTGCCTTGGGTGGCTCTGCCAGGGCCATAGAGCACCCAACAACATAGTTCCTGGGGATCACTGGGACACACAAACCCCTCCACCACAATAAGGTGGTGGCTTGAGGATGTTACTGAACTTCTTTGCTCATCATGGACTCTCCATAACGAACATCATCTTCAAACATAAAGGTGTGCACATGCGGACGGTGCACCAGCACACCTCAGGCCACAGTACAATGATCAACTCTGGGGTTGAATCATTGGGGCCACATATTCTGGACACTCAGGTGAAGAGAGGGGAAGAGATGTCAACTGATTACCACCTAATGGTGAGATGGCTGCAATGGTGGTTGAGCATGCTGGTCAGACCTGGCAGAGCCAAACGCATTGTGAAGGTCTGTTGAGAGCATCTGGCAGAGTCCCCTGGCAGAGAGAGTTTTAGCTCCCACCTCTGGCAGAACTTCAACCACATCCTGGGGGAGGCGGCGGACATTGAGTCCAAGAGGATCATGTTCTTTGCCTCCATTGTTGAGGCTTAAAACATGTGGCTGGTCAGTGTCTGTTGGAGCTGTAACCCCCAAACCTGTTGGTGGACCTCATTGTTGAGGGATGCCATCAAGATGAAGAAGGAGTCCTCACCAGCCTTTGTGGTCTGTGGGACTCTGGAGGTAGCAGACAGGTACCGGGAGGCCAAGCGGCACGTAGCTATGGTGGTCGCAGAGGCAAAAACCAAGGCGTGGGAGGAGTTTGGCAAGGCCATGGAGAACAACTTTCAGAAGGCACCAAGGAGATTCTGGTCCACCATCCGGTGGCTTGGAAGGGCGAAGCAGTATGCTGTCAACACTGTACAGTGGAGATGGTGGGCTCCCAGCTAGGAAGCAGAGTCGGGGGACTCTGGGTAGACTCTCCGATTTCCATGCTTAAGTTGCTGAGGTAGTCAGAAAGCTCCTTTGTGGTGGGGCCCCTGGGGGGGTGAGATCGATGTGAATGTAAGATGGTCGGGATCGGGATCATCAGCTCCAAATCCAAGCACATGGTTCTCAGCCGGGAACAGCTGAAGTTCCCTATCTGGGTCGGGGAGGAAGTCCTGCCCTAAGTGGAGAAGTTCAGGTATCTCAGGGTCTTGTTCACAGGTGAGGAAAGAGGATGAAAGAGGAAATCGACAGGTGGATCATGCGGCGTCAGTAGTGATGGGGACTCTACACTAGTCTGTTCTGGTGAAGAAGGGGGCTGAGCCTAAAGGCGAAGCTCTCAATTTACCTGTTGAGCTACATTCCTACCCTCACCTATGGTCATTAGCTATAGGTCCTGACTTTAAGAACAAGGTTGTGAATCCAAGCAGCTAAAATGAGCTTTCTCTGTAAGGTGTCTAGGCTCTCCCTTAGAAATAAGATGAGGAGCTTGGTCATCCGGTGTACAGTCGAGAAGAGATGGATCACGCATCTGGTTAGGATGCCTCCTGGACACCTCCTTGGTGAGGTGGCCTGTGCATGTCCCATCAGAGAAAGACCTAGGACATACTAGTGGGAGCTCTAAGCTTGCCAGGGAACGCCTCGGGTACCCCCCAAAAGACCTGGACCAAGTGGCCAGGAAGAGGGAAGTCTGGGCCTCTCTGCTTCAGCTGCTGCCCCTGCGACCTGATCCAGTTTAAGCGGTAAACAATGGATGGATGGCTTGAAATTGGATTGTACAGAATACAGTGTTTCCTCCTATTAAAAAACTAAATTGAGTATATAATTAATGTCAAATGATATCTCTATCCCAGTAAATTGAATTACAGCCACTGGCAACTACATTTATTTTACTATAGTGTGAAAATGCCCAAAGTGCAATTTTCTTGCACTTTGTAGGCACCCACTTGTCCACAGTCCCACTAGACATGCTGCTTGATGTGGAGATTTTCAGGTCCAAAATAGCCTACCCTCATTACTCTCAGGCGAAGATAATGGTCTTCTCATTTTAGTATTAGTACTAATTTGATAGGTACCTGGAATGCAGTCCCGCTAACACTGGAGTATAAAAAATATTACAGTGATGTGCTAAAAACACTTGTGCAACAGGCCTTGTACTTCATCCCATGGCACAGTCATTCCCTATAAAAACAGCATTAAAATGTATACAACCTTTTAAATTAATACTAAATTACAATTGAAAGAAGCATCAATTACCTAATCTGTGTTTTATTTTCCAACTAGAGGCTGTAATCATTTTGAATTATATCTGACTTTTAATCTTCTTGACCAGATATGATAGAAAAAAATGTAAAATGTACTGTACTTTAGATTGACCTCAGTAGCAATATCCTCTAATAGTGGAAACATACTTATATTGTAAGTTCTATTTTGCAGTATTTTGCCCTTTTCCAGGGGGATGTGATTCTAGTTGGTTTTACATGAACCACATGACACTGGATATGATTATTTTACACATGAAGTGAAGGTGGAAAAATAACATGATAACATGTTGATCCAATATAAATACATGCCTTCTTGGCCTCTCACCAGTTTAAACAGACAGGGGGCTGAAAGAGAGGATACGACTACAATAATATGCCCTGTCATCTCAATCCCTTATCCTGATTCTCCATATTAGAGGGTATATTCTGAAAAGGTTTCATTTTATTCAAATAGTAATCTGGCTATTCAGCTTTCCGAATTGCATATTTTTTTACTATGGTCGAAATGTAATCTGGCTGTTCAGCTTTCCGAATTGTGTTTTCTCTTATTCTGGTAGAAATATACTGATACATGCTTTGAAAAGACAAATACAAAAATAATAATGAAAAAAAAAACAGAGATACCATTACTTACAGTTGCCTTTGCCTGACACAAAAAAGAAAGGTAAATTCAAATCAGCAAACTTGTTCATCCATAACAAATAACCTCAGTTCAATACATTGTGCAGTCTTATATTTGTGCTTTAAGTGTTAAACAGTCGGGTTGTTCACACACTGCAACTTAATCTCACACGGGCATAGCCGTACATTATGATTCAGTGGGACTTCTGCAGCATGTGCACTCAATTTTTACTTTGATAGAAGAAATTTTGTTCCGAAAAGAATAAATTAATTAAAGTGCATAAATAAATTCTGAAATGATAAGTTAAAAGTAAGACAGGGGGTATTAATGTTCAATACATGCCATTAAAGGGCTAGCTCTGCAAGAAGCCAAGTTCATTTTTGTTCAATGTCCAGCTCCCTCTATCATTAGTGACAGGCATGAAAGGCCAATAACCTTGGCATATTGCCTCATATGGCTAGCAATGCCATAAATTAATGTTTGAGAACATTATTCTAAGCTCTTCCAGTCTGCCAAAGGAAGCTTATCTTTTACAAAGGTCACAGTGCTTAGAACACTTAGTGCGAGAGTAAAGAGCTGACGCAGGACATATGTACAGTCCCTTTTTATATATAAACTCTAAGATACTTGCTGAAAATCCTGGCCTACAGGCAGCCCACTGTTTGTGACTTGTAGCACATACATCAGGTAACCAAAACCCCGCTGTTGAGTTGAGATGTTTTTTACTGATACCAGACCCAATGTCTTGTTATTTTCGTTACTTTCTTGTGTAAATTGAACTTCTTCCTTTGCTGCCAATGTTTGCATTTTGCTCTGCACTCCTGAACTTATCAGAACACTTGTTGTGCGTGGAATTCACTGGAGAAAGAACTGGCATGCACGCAAGTGGTGCTAATATGGCATTTACCCAATAGAACCGGCTGTGTAAAAATGGTTTTAATGTCTAGTTATTATTATTACTAGTTTCACTAATGCCCATTGGGGCAAAGCTAGGAAAGAATCATAGTTTGATACAACTTACTATTTCAGCCATATGTGTTCATTTTTATGATGATATGTAAAGATTTTATAAGACATAATTTCATAAGTTCCATCACATTTTTCTGGAACATAATATATATTAGGTCTTCTGTACAATTTCCTACAATGTAGTCTAAAAACCTGCTGCTTTAAAGATTTTCTAAAGGCTACTTTCTGTTATTCAGGCACAAGGGTATAGGAAACAGGCAAAGATTTTGTGTCAGTCTCTGTGGCCTTGATTGTTAAATCACATTGGAGAAAATTCTTGTTTCTTCCCTCACTACAACTGCTTTCTTATTTTGGGGTTTTGACTACCATTCTTGGAACCCCAAATTTCTAAGCAGAACTGATGATGTATAAGAACGTAGTATCTTAAATTTTAGTTAAGAATTTGTAGTTATTCTGACAATAGAGTTGTATATATTATACAAGAAAAAACACAACAGCATACATCAAATTCAATTATGGGATCTCATCGTTGATTAAAAACGTCCAACGGTAAAGTTTATCTCTAGAAAATTCTGTAGTAAGAGTTTGCATAATTAAAGCACAAATCTATATTGTTTGTTCTCCTGGCAAACAGAGAGATTCTGACATTGTATCACGAAAAGTGATAATAAAGTGAAGCAAGTATTAGAAAAAAGAAGGTAGCTCAACTATCTGTTTTTATGAATATAAATAAGCAAAGCTCTCAAACACAATGTTTACCATGACAGAGGATTAAAAAAGGCTGATTTTTTTTTAGCTTTTGTGCTTCTAAATCAAAAACGTATTCATCTCTACTTTAAAACAAACTCATTCATCAGCATGGATATCTCACCTAAAGAAACATGAGCCTGAGAGAAATGTAATACAATATTTAGAATAATAATTAGAATGCATTATATCACTTTTTGCATTACAAAATCAGATCTTCCTTTCCTACACCGTTGTTGGATGCAATTTACACACAACATTTTAAGAGGAATCTGCAGGCATCGAGTTTGTAGTAACAGTTACACCCTTCAGTGAGAATCAACCCCCTCCAGTCCCTGTCCTGCTGAGCTGGCAAAGCTACAGGAAATAAAATGGCAACATGCTGCACGGTCTTTAATGCCTGAGTAAATATCGACAGAGAAAGAGATAATATAAACTCAGATAAACTCAGAGCAATATGTTGGTCACTGCCGTTGTGTGCACTCCAATGAGGAAATTGCCAGAGGTCACTCATAATATCTATGATTTCCTACACTGGTGTTAGCAAAGCCCACAAACTGTAGATGACTTGAGCAAAATAATACGGTGGGTTACATAAGTTTGTCTGATGAGCCATCAGTTCTTGGAGGAGGGGAAATGTTTTTAAGATTTAAATAAAAAATGCATTTAATTATATTTTATGGTGATATTTTGCCTATAAAGATTGAAGACCATTCAACACAACACAGTCAATACACAGTCAATGACTTGATCATCAATCATCAATAGTGAATAAGTCTCAGCATTGTTCAGATACTGTCTCTTGGCAGAGCACACAAAGCACAATTTGATGGACAGCGACTCAGTATAAAGAACAACTGAATAGAATATCAGTTTTACAAAGCTCATCTATGGAGTTCTAACAAAAGTATTACTATATCTTACAACTGCTTACACCCTCATGACTCAAACTGACGCAAACAAGGTCAATCAAAGAAACTAACTCAAACATAGAACAGAGGACTAAATATTTCAGCTCTGTCCATGCATAATCCAATGAAATCACATCAATCATTGTATAGACCGGAAGCCAATGGACCTCCTCCATCTTAAGATGTGAGGCAGAGAGATGCAGGAAGAGGAAAAGGCGTGGTGGATGAAAAAAGAGGATGCACAGGATGTCATGGGATACGACCTAGCAAGCCATGAGAGGTTAGTGTCCAGAAAAGCACTGGTGCGTTGACATTGAAGCTGAAACATAATAGTTGGTGTGGTCCACAGGAGGTAGTCACCTCTTTGTGAACATGGTTATAGTATCTGGGTCAATTAATATGCCCCAGCTTCAAATTTCTCTTTTATTGTCAGCGACATAATAGTAACCTAATTCATATCGTCTCTTAATACGACTGAGAGTTCTGAAGTGCTGTGTTCTTTCACTCGCACACAGGGATGGCTCAGCTTTTTTGGGCATATCTGCCCAAACTGTCTCATTTATGCATACATTTAAGCTACCTAATTTAAACTGCAGAGAAAGGCAATGTACCTGGCAGCTGTATGTTATCCCAGCTACAAAAGACAACAAATGCTGTTGAATATAAAACTGGGCATACGATGAATGTGCTCTTAAATAAAAGCAACAAAACCAAAATGTATTGCTTTAATGAGACAGAAAAAAGTAATGGCGAATAGGAGTGGTTTTGCTTCATCTCCTTGCCAATGGGAAAAAGTTTGGCCAAGGATCTGTGTTTCCTGATTTTACTTAACATAAAGAGATCTAGAGAGAGAAACTGTGGGTAAAATCAAATGAAGTATTGTGCATAAGCAGCTGGGGCAACATTGTAAACAGAGGTTTCTTTGTAGAAAGAATCTGTGAAAGAGATATGGAGCTGTTTGCTCTACCAGACAAAAAATGCTCTCCCACTGAAGAAAAATAGCACTGAAATCCACAAATCAGTCCACAGAACAGTAAACAATTCACTGGTGCTGATGTATTGTCTTCGAGGTGCAAGCAGGCAATTTCTTTTCTACAATGGTTGTAGTATTTCACTGGAGGAAAATAACATTAACCTAGTAATATGGAGGCATATGTGTAGGGAGCCAGGTCAATACAGCTATTTATACATGGCCTCATTACATAGAGGGGTCATCTTGTGCATTTCCTGGGTTTTTGTCACATTGAAAATACTACACTTCACCTTCATTACTGAAAAGAAAAAGAACCCTTATCACACAAATTATTACCATCAGCTTCTAAACATTCTATAACAACATTATGGCTAGTAAGTTTCAGGCGGGATTTCAAGCCACATTATCTAGGAACAATTCCATGAAAGTGTCTCGCTCTTCGTATCAGATGCCATTAATAATGAAAAAGTATAAGAGATTAATTTATATGTAGTAAATGCAAACATTTTTAAGACAAATAATTCTGAATGAATCGTGGACATAGCAGCATACTTCCGACTGCTTAGTTTTCAGTTGATTGCAAAACCATGGTATTTTTCAAACCAATATTGGTGAAACAATCTGCTTGAGACCGATTTAGCATTGAGCCATATTGAAAGAATCATATAGAAATTATAATGTCAATGTGATTGAACTGGCAATCTTATTGTAAATGGTGTCTTTTTAAATCTAACTTTTAGGATTGTTTTCTAAAAATCTATGAGAATAAAATATGTTCAAATTCATTGGTAAAACATGATAGACTTGATAGTAGTTTCAGGAGCTCCAGTTGGTGGTTGAGGTAAATATGACTGTGCGCCTGAACCAAAACATGCAACTTGCACTGGCAATATTTCTAAACTGAGAGCAGATCTTCTTCTAAGATCAAAATAAGCCCTTGTTTTTTGCAGTAAATCAACTGCAGGTCAAAACTCCTTAATAACTTAATAACTGAGCCTCTGGCATCTTCATTATACATCTCTGCATCTTGCCTTCCTCTTTCCTATTCTGAGAAGACTGCAATTTGAATAATACAGTGGGCAAATTTCAAATGTCGAGTCCTCATTATAGATGCCACTGTTCCTGCCACCTATCCCTCTGTAACGCCACCAAGAGCCTTCAAGATTAAACAAGCTAATTATACGCCAAGGACAAACCCCCACATTCTTACATTTAAAACAGAGGGACTCTGAAACTACAGTCCAATGTGGCACATTGAAAGGTGCCAAAAACAGAGGGCAGGGCCTTGAGCTGATAAGAGCGATACAACGGGAGGTGATGAAAAGTCATCAGACCATGTAAGCACCATACTTTTCAAGTGGTATCACTATCAATGTTCTGCTTCCAAATATGGTATGAATTAGTTCAAGCTGATTCATCTTCTTGGTAACATACAAACCAAAAAACTTCAGGATGAATAGAGTATACACTTTCCTAGCTGTCTTCTGCGGCCACACCCAGCAAGCTCAGATGGAACACTTTCTCTTCTACTTGCTTGTTGTAGGCTAGGTGAAGTGCATCAGGGATCGCTTTTCCAAACCATATACTGCCAAAATCAAATCTGCTATCAAAATATATGGTTATTTTCTGGTGCTCCAAGGAAAAAAGACACAATGATGGGAGAGGAAAATAAATTTATGCAGGCAGATAACATAAAGAATAAAACAAATTCCAGCTCCAACCCACCAATGATGCTTTAGCTGGGAATTGGAGCGCAGCCTTCATTACAACATATTGATTACAACAAACAAAGACCCTGGATTTATTGATCCACTTCCAGAAAAAAACGAAGGGTTATGCAGGCAGTGGAGTGCTCTTGTGAACAAACTTGCACTGAAACTGCTGTCTATGCTGAAAAAAGGAGAAGGGGTTCTGCAGTTTGAACCTCACCAAAGAGGGTAACAGCCATGGAGTTCCTCTTTAATGTCCCAAAATGAATAGTGAAGAGGTCAAATGTTCAACTGTGGCTATACTAGTTAAAATCAATAAATCTCCATAGTAATTCAGTTCAGTCTCCGTGTTTTACTCTGCAGCACAATGCCTCCTCAGTGATTATCCAGAGCACAGATTTTATATGTAAAAAATCATCACCAAGGACTTGATGAACCTCAAACATAATCTAAATTGCTGATACTTTGTTCTGAGGCTATTCCTCAGTTGGCTTATAATGAATATTTAATCAACCACAGCATCATCAAAGATAAAATACACTGGATAAAATTGTAATTTTGATGTGATTCAGATATGAGCCCTTACAACCACTTAGTCTTAACAGAATTAGCCAAAATCAGGTTTCTAAAATTGACGTTTTGTTCCAGTTACTGATGTTAAATCAATTTTCAAGGTTAGAACAGCAGCATGTAAGTTAGCCATACACCTTGTCTGACCTTGCTGCCCGGTTTCCAATTCAGTCAGCCCTTTCTAAGAGCCCCCCAACACAAAGGCCAAAAGTCTGTGCAGGAAAAGGGGTTGAGTATGTTGCTGAGCACTTGGCCCAGTTTACAGGAGAGGGTCGACCAGGGTCATGTCTCACTAAACACTGGGGCCCCTTAAATACATCTGAGCGGCCCCAGCTGTACCTTTGGCCATCAAAGCCTTATCAAAGTGCAAAGCACCAGAACAACATAAAGATATGCCCAGTGACTGCAAAATTGGAGATTTGGAAATATTAATGTTATTTTTGTCAAAGGGAAGACATTTCACTTTATTTAAAAGATTGCCCCTAAATAAGCACATCAAAGAAAAGCAATTATACATAATGATAGATTAACAGAAAAAAAAAGGATATATTTGGCCTGAGAGAACCTTCCAGTCAATGTTCTCACTGCTGATATTGATGCTAATTGTGTAAATTACATTATGGTAAACTATAAATTCCCAACCCCACACCGCCAACTTCCCCTTGCAGCCAGTCTACCAAGTCCTCTTGACACCCCTACATTAAAATCCCTTGAAACAAGGCTAGACCAGACTATAAACATATTGCTCTTTCAAGAGCTTGCATTGTTATCAAGAAATGAAATAAACCACAGAACTTAAGGGTGAAAGACATAAAAATTAGCAAAGTATGGTTAGGGCTAGGGATGGCAGAATAGTGGCATAAGAGAGTAAATTAAGCTCAATTAGGCTTTTGGGCTCTTCATTCTTTTCATTAACCCAGTTTTAGGGAGGGGGAAACCTCTGCTGAATGATGCTCTGCCTGACTCACTCGTCAATCCTCCTTTTAAGGCCTTATCTGAAAAACCAGCTCAGTGTGTCAGCTCTCCAAAGCCACCAAAATTCCGTTAAAACTCCTGGGGGTACACCGCCTACTGCCACAGCCTACCTAAAAATCAAATGCAATTCAGATATACCAGTCATGTTATCAAGCATTTAAACAAGATAGATCAGACCATCAGTGTTTGGGTAGATATTGACACATTCAATGAAAGCGTCAACTAACAGTTCAGAAAAATGACGCTGCTTTCATGAAGTCTGATGACAGATAACAACAACATTTAGGCTATCTATTTCTCCTCAATCCGGCTAAAGATAGTATTCCATATTTAGAGGCAAAATCAGATGGGTCTCAGAGGGTCGCTATCAGGTTAGCATGACACGATTTTGCATCTGCAATTGATCAGCATAACACTCTATTATACTGTAATACAAGAAATGAATTGTTCAGCCTTGAATTTGCTGCTACTCTTTTGAGGAACTTTATAGAAATAAGTTTTTGGAGTTGCATTGAAAAACAATGCGGTATTACTTAGATAGTGGTTAAAGTCTAGGGGACACCAAAAGCAGGGTGATTAAATCTTACTATCAAACACCAAGGCTTACTGGCAGGCCATCAAATCCACAGGATATCTTCAATTTAGCGCATACAATGCCAGTTGTTTACACGTAAACTCCCACCATTTCCAGGTTTATAGCCCCCAGGGTGTGTATTCTCTTAATCTGCAACAAAGGGTAGTCTTCAATTACATGAGACAAGGATATCTAACAACTCTTCCTACTGTCTCTAATGCACATTTCTGGGGTCTGCTGCAACAAAACACGGGCCGGAGTGTCACATTACTGTCACTTTGCAAAAGATACAGATTGTATTTCACTGATGTACAACCAGATCCCATTTCAGTAGAACGGCAGAAACTAGTGACCACTCATTACCTTAGCATATAAATGACTGGGTTATTCAAAAGACTACGTCTATGCTTTATCACGCAAAGAGCCCAGTCTTTAAGGTATGTTTTAGGAAAATATGCATCTTGTCAATCTCATGCTTTTCTACTCACTGTTTATTGATAAGTAAAGGTATTGGAATACAAGAACATAAATTAGCCTGCTTAATGCAGCTATGGAAGCAGAAAGCTCCTAGCCAAAAGCGATATCCCAAAACACCATGGTGAAAGTAACATTTTAAAAACCTGGGAATACGCCTAACACCGTAGAGGCTGTGTCTTTCAAAAAACACCACAGGAGCCTTTCATTAAAGAATGTGGTTTCATTAACATCATCCCACACTGCTGAACCCTGCTGCATTACAATGACACAGGAGTGCCCCTCTCTGTCAAGGAAATCTCCACAGAGCAACAACTCACTGGGGGAGGGGAAGGCAAAGAAAAGAGAAGAGGGGGGAGGGGACAAAAAGGAGAACCTTATTACCCCTGGTCACGGCTCATCCACAAGCCAACAAGAGGGAAATCCATCACCCACAGGATCAAACAGACACTTGTGCACAAGGTAAAGCCCAGTGAAAGCCATACCCACCCATCTAAACATTCGCCTCTCTCTCTTCTTTCCTCTCGTCATTGCTTCCTCCCCCACCACCTGTCTGAATCACGCCAACAGCACCATGCAAGTTTTTGGCACACAGTGTGAAATCCAACACAAGCGAGAATGTTTTCTGGCCTAAATGACCTCAGGGCTGTAACCTCCCTGGTGGCGTACAGGTGATATATTCAAGTTTTTATTGCCGTGTGCCTATGTACCAATTTACTGTGGCTGCATCCAGATTCAGCAAATGTTAAACTTCAGGAGACAGAATTAGTCATGCCTTTCTCAGTGCAATGAACCTTAGCAAAGAAAAGAAAGTATTCAGTATCTTAAACACTCTATTGGTATAATACGATGGAAAAATGACTTAACATTAGAGGATTGTATCTTAAGCATATATGCTGAAAGACTTGCATTAATTCTTCCAGTGACTCAACTTAATAAAGTAAAAGTGCAATTTGAAATGAATCTATGTCTTTAAAACTGAACCTTTAATAAAAAGTATATTCCTGAATATTTGAAATGTTTTTTCAATGAGAATAAAACAAATGGACAACAATGGATGAGGATATTAAAATAGTTAAACAAACCAGTAAAAGGCATGAAATATTTTAATAGGTGCATTAAATGCTTTGATAAAGTTGCCCGGGGTTTCAAATCTGTGTGTAATTGATTTTTATCCCCTGCTACAAGACGCGTCCCCTGTTTGATAAACAAAGTTTCAACAGTCAGCATTCATATCCAGAAAAGACTGTGTGACTGTGTGACTGTGTGAGCCAACACTTCAGAAACAAACCATATGTGTCTACCCACATAAAGCAGAATTTAGACAAACTATACAAGAGCTATAATATCTGATATATATTGTGTAAAATACTCCAAGTCAGACATGAATTGGCATCCAGCACTGAGCAACACGAGGGAAGTTTTCACCACTTACCGCTAAAAAGGGGCTGTCCTTTCACTGTGTTTTCTGGCACCACCACCTTGTATAGATCTTCAGAGAAGCCTGGCCTGCATGGTGGGGTGACCCTGCTCTCTGCTGCAATCTGTGGCCATGAAGGGGGGGAAACGAATAAGGGGGTGCAACAATGAGTCATAAATCACCTCCCAAAAATGCACTCTGTGGCCTCCAAAAACCTCTTGGTCACGTTCTGAAGCCTTAACAGTTGTACAAAAGCATCTGTTGTTTTTATAGCAGGGACCGCAATTAGGATAATGAGGCCAAAAGGGTTAAGCATTAGCCAAAAAAGCATGGCTAGGCAAGAACAAGCTCCATTTGTCCTGCTGGTGGGGCCCAGACACAGGGTAACGGTTATTGCCTTCTCTCTACGCGGCCCTTCTGATCGAGATCCGACTCCGGACAAACACGTCAATCTGAATTACGAGAAGTATGAAACAAAAAGTACATGATAACAGTCCACTGTTGTGAGGAAATTAAAGTATCAGGGACAGTCAGAGTTAATATGACAAAACCAGAGATCCACACAAATCTTAATAGTTTTTAAGCGATTTATTCTCCACGTTTTGGAGAGGAAAGCTACATGACGTACGAAATGATGGATCGTTTGCAATAAACTCAAAATGAATCAGTAAAACTATTGTTTTATGAAAATCCAAACAAGATTGCACAAGAAGAAATTCTCCGCTGTGTCCGAATATACTCTATCAGACAGCCAGAGTATTGATGTAGCCCCGAGACCAGTGCCCTGACCCTTTTTCCTTGCATGCAGACCCAGAAGAATGTAAAACGAGAGGGGCAGTGCTGAAAAAGAGCATTGTGGGTATCCGTGCCACTTGCCATTCTTAATCAGAAGAATTTAAATGGGAAACTCTTGCAGAAGGAGGGGGAGGAGCGGAGCCGGAATTCTTGCACGTTAATACTATGTCTCTGGGATATACAGTTTGGATTCGAATATTACCACATCCCATTTATTTGCGACAACTATTTCACGCCCATATTATGTACTTCTCTCTTTTTTTTTTTTTTTGTTTAGAAATTTCACCCCGCGAGCTTAATTTTCAAAAGAAATCACGCAGGAAAATGTATTTCTTTCCAAGTAAAGTTAACCTGAGCTTCCATTTTATTACAGTGCGATTACACACTACTTTTCATTGTTGTTCATAACGGCTCCTCACGAATGGGACTCACGGGAGGGTAGGGACACGCTGCAGCAATCTACAGATTTATTCAACCCAAACTATAACAGTAACATTAACAGTAGGTGAATGTGGTCCTGTTACGACCCGAGTTGGTGACAATATAGATCCGACTTTAAGAAACCTTGGATAACGGTAGAATATTTAAAGATGACACGAACATGTGTATGGTGTTGTTTAAAAACGAGGTCTCGTGAGAACCGTTAGCCGGGAATTGCAACGCAAGCTGAGGAAGTAAAAAGAAAACGACCGCGTCGTGAATTTATGTTCGTGATTTTGTGTGGCAATACATCGCGTTGCGGGAAGGAGGGGGAGTTGGGGGGTTGAGGGTAGCCTCCCGCATTTAAACGCCGACAAGGAAACAAGAGGAAACCCTACCGCATCGCCTCGGAGCGACGAGAAAACTGACCGGCGTAAACTCCGCTCGACACCGCTCTTAAATGACATTACCTGCAGTCCGGCCATGACCGCTAGCAGGAGCAGACCGCTGCCCTCTTGTCGTCGTGAGTACATTGGTACGCCTCTGACGCTGAATTCCCCCTCTTCGGTATTTCAAAAAAAATGAAAAAAAAAATAAGATGAGGACGTAATATTTAAAAAATCCCCCGGGTGAGAAATATGTGGTAAGGTTCCTGTAGTGTAAAGATAAAAGCACCAGCAGTATGAAGGGGTGGTGGCGGCAGCATGAAGCAGCCTCCTCCTCAGTCTATCCAAAGCGTACTGAGAGGAGAAGCACTGCCTGGTACTGAGGCTGCTGCTCCCTCCCATCCACTCCGACACAAAAACAAAAGGAGTCCCGATCGGCAAAACGCAAGACGCCTATCTCACTGTCTCTCCCTGCTGGCAGCACTGGCAACTTCACTGCTGGGATCGAACGAGGTTCTCCTGTGACATCAATCAGTGGATCCAGAGCCATTTCAATACATTCAGTTGATTGTATCTTCTTATTTTTGGAACCCCCCCCCCCCCCGTGCAAGTGTGCATAAAAGGTGCTGGTCACAGTTGTATGTGTAGTTTAAGTTCTGTACCCACGATCTTTGAAAGTAATATATTTTAAGACAGCTTTGCTATCCAAAATTTAATGAATAATGAAGCTGAACAATAATGACTTGGCTATCCCCGGTTCCAATTAGCTGTCTAACCCAAAACTTTAAAAACAGAAAAACTAATAGCCTTAAAATCACCTTTTAGTTTTTACATGTGACTTTCAAATTAATCCAACCAATCGTCTTTCATAGGGGCTGCCAGTCTTTCAGCACAAAATTTTATATCAATGTTATAAACTGAGACGTTATTATTTTGACATTGGTGAGAATGCATGACTGTATTGTTTTATACTTGAATGATTCGTGAGTTGCTGTGTTCTCAGTTATCCGCGTTTCAGTTGGTTCTTTGTTTGGTTGGTTTGTGGCCAACATTCCATTGATCATTAGCTGGAGGATTTTGATTGCACTGCCCTCAGATAATTGCCATTTACTGCACATTTGATCTCACAGCTTATTGATTGTAAATGTATTGGTCTTATATCTGTGTAGAGTGTGTGTTTTGCTTGTTTTCTTCTTCACTTAGATAATCTGTTCACAAATGACATGATCACTGTGCAATGTGGTGTTTTGCATTGTATTCATTTATCCTCACTTAAGCTTACAATTCATGAGTATAAGCTTTATTTTTTCATGTTCTGCTTAACTATGCAATGAATAATTCCCTTACATTATCTGCTCAATATAGTAGTGCCTGATGAAGGTTAAATAACCTCAGTTGTATTCCTGGCACATAATTAACTATTAAGAGATGGCTCTATGGAAAAGAGTCAATTAGCAACAAAGAGATGTCTCAAATACTCGAAAATATTTCCATAAGTGAAGAAACAACAAGGGTTGCCTTTTAGTTTACCTTTTATGGGGAAACCAGTTGTTTTCACAGTTATTGTTTTTTTTTGAGTGCCATGCGACTGTGAGGCTTTTCTCTTCCTCCAAAACAACCCCTCTTCTTCAAAGGGTAAATCATAATCCTAAACAAACAGTGAACAGTATCACATCCCATGTACAGTCAGCAAACAGATACAAGAAGAAAGGATTAATCATATGTGTGAGTGGTCACTTCTGGGAACAAGTGGCTATGTCGCCTCACAGTCTCGTCAATGATTAGCATGCCTGATCAGCCATGTTTTAAAATAATTAGCCTGTCTTTGGTGGTAATGAATCTAATCAAAAAAGGAATTAAAATGGAGAAAAAAATCCTCTTAGTTCATATTAGTAAAAATGATGTGCCCATAGTTTCTGTGACCAGTTTCTTCATATCTATGAGAGAACATGAAGAAACTGCTGCAGTCAAACACTTTCATGTTGTATTTGTCAAACCATTTTGCCACTCCAAGAAATGTACATGTAGTGATATGTACGTGAATTAGGCATGATGTCAAATATGTGATTAAAAACTGTCATTAAGCCTGCATGTAGCTTGTTCTGTTGTTGAGACATAATGCAATCTCGGCATGTGTTCTCTGTGTGTAGACATATAATATTGTTTATGAGGCATGTTTGAGGCAACAGTATGATTCACTTTGGTTGTGGTGCTGACACTGAGGTTGACTCTCATAACTTTAGATGTGAGAGGGATGGTGGCCTGGCGAGGCTTTTGATTCTACACCTTTTACTCTGCACAATTGGATGCAGCTTGTAGCATTGCAGCATGGTGGCCTTGATGACACTGGAGGAAAAATGGACAAGGTCAGCAGCTCTTTCAAATCCCCAGTGTTTCTTCATGCTGAATTTATGGTGATACAGTAATATCACATATTTTAATTTTTTTGTCCTTTCTACTAGAAGTCAAGTAGATGAACCTTCGTGACACACCTTTCTGTGGGAATTCATCTGTGCATATGTATCATGGTTCTTGAAACTGTGATTATTCAACTTTCTGTCGGTGAGGGAAATTGTATTCTCTTTTTGTATAAAAACATATTGTGACCCCTCTCAACAGTTGTCTAATTACCTTGTCACTGGCAACCCTCCATGTGTCAAAGGTTGCTTTGGAACAAATTAGTGAGTGGAAAGGAGTAACATAGTCTTCCAAGCCATTATCAATTCCAATCAAGCTTCATTGTTATGCATTCAATGGCAGATCTCTAAGGACTACAGTAAAGCCCTGATTATTCTTCTCTTGTCTTTTATGCCATTTGAACAATGATGCCAAATCGAGGCACGCTTGTATTCGAGTGAACATTAGTATGTATGTTGTATGTTCCTTGGATGCTTACAGCTATTTCTTGAGGTATTTTGCAGTAAAGTAATTATAGTGTATCGATCCTTGCCAATAACACATGCCGTGTTTTAGGAAAAAGTACAAGATTTGATAATGAAATGTCTTTTTGAAAAGTCAGACCTTATTGGTTTGTTTGAGAAGTAAAAGTGTTTGAGACATTTCAACTATTCTCACAGTAATTTAGTCAGCAGAAGGATTTGATGCCACATCCCTGTTAGCAATCAAAGAAAAATGCTGTTTTGCAACCTCTCAGCAGCTATGGCAACATTTGCTGATTCGCATGGCCCATACTTGTATGTGTCTCCCAAAGTTAGGGGATTTAAATTTGTACTGGGAGCTACATCTGCCTGCTGTGTTCTGGAGTAACCCACACATCAAATACTGATTGATTATCTGATTAAGGAAACTACAGCAACCCCAGAAGAGGAGAAAAAGATCTTTGGTTTGTGATTCAATAAAAAGTGAGTGTATTGATTTGAAATGGCTCACCCAACAAAATAATGGCTCATTAGTTCCATTCACATGTCACTGTAAATTTCATTTTAGCTAAAAAGTTTAAATCAGATTTAAGTTGTTTCTAATTCTAATTTATTGATCATTTGTCTTAAAATAATTTCAATAATTATCCAATATTCATGATATGAGAAGAAAATGTCAATATTAATTTCAAAACATTTATTTGTCAATTAAAGTCTTTAGGGTCATTTTACATTAACGAGGTAATATAATCAATAATTAGTTTCAAAACACACCACTCACCTGCCTTTTGCTGAAATTATGGTGTGAACATTCCTTTTTCCACAATAGATATGTAAAGCACTTTTACGGAAGAGTATCCAAGCAAACATTTATTAATTTCCCCCATCACCAAATGAAAAATATGCCTAGGTGCTGTTGTTATCAAGACTAAAACTTTGCTCTCATTGATTGTTTATTCCCCCACACATGGCAGGTCAGTCAAATATTCTTGTGCTCAAACACACAGGAAATTTAACTTTACAGAATCTTTGCCCAGTCCTGTAAGGCCTGTTCTTATTACATTTTAATGGTCATAGTGTCTGATAGTATATGCAACTAGCCAGTAAACAATGGGTGACCTGAGCTCTGTTGGGGAAAAAAATGTCAGTTAAGCAGTCAGAGTTGAAGATAAGAGAAGATTAGTTTCAGCAGTGTCTGCTCTTGTACCAGCCTGGCTGCTGGAACAGCTACATCACGCTCTTTGACCTTCAACCCCAGTGTGAGGTCGAGGACCATTTTATGCCATGGCTAGCAATCTGCTCACTGGTGGGTTGCCTGCCAGTTCTTTGTTGCTTTGTTTGCAGAGTAGATTCAGCAGTCAATGGTCCCTTCACTTCACTGTGAGACAAAGGTAACCATTACACTGACTGTTGATGCATGTGTATGCTATGTTGAATCTGAATCCTGAATCTGAGCTGGACCTTTTCAGCGGCAAGTTATATATATTATTTGCTTTGGTATTCTAAGAGAGAAGCGTAATAATCGGAGATAATGCCAGAAGTCGCTGTATCTCAACATCTCACTCAGTTCTTGCCAGCATATTGGAAAATATGAGGTTTGGGGCAGCATATTTACAGTTTCCTCTATTCCCAACAAGAGCGCTGCAGCAACACCTCCCTCTCCTCTCCGCTAAACTGCTAATTGCCAGTTTAATCAAATACACATTTTCAGAGGGCAGCAGAGCTGAGAGGCCATGATGCCCATTGATTAATCTGATATTGCCTTACCCCCCCAGCTGCATGTTTTCGGGCAAAATGTCATGCAGGCAGTTGTGTTTTTTTTTTTTTCTTTCTCCACACAATGTGTTAAACTTTGTTGAAACTTTGTTGAAAACAATCCTGTTTTCAATTAATTAGATATTATGATTCCAGACAATATGTGTGAGAATAGGCATATCCATGAACTGGAGTTTGACAGCGAACTGCCCTTACTTTTTTAATTTCACTTATTCAGTAATTACAGAAATGTAATTTTCAATTGTGTGCCAAAACTTCACTTATGACTATGAAAATATCGAATTACTAAGTTAACATTAACCAAGAAAGTCAAAACCCCTGAGTGTTCTCGCAAAGTTGTTAAAAATAGCAGCAGATATAAATGAAGTGGTTGATACTTTTCACAAATTTTTCCATCTATGGCGTGTTCATCATTTTCTGTGCTCGCTGCAGATGGGCCCGATTAGATTGGCAGCTGCTTGAGGTGCTGCAGGGAATTCAGACAAATCAAATACTGTAAACTCTTCAGCTTAAAGATAAATTGAGTGTTTTAACAGAGATTCCTCATCCCTCTCACTCTGGTATACTTTCAGCATTTGGTACCAATTAAAATAAACTTGCAGGAAAAGCTTTTGCTACACTCTATATAAAAATAAAACTTGAGAAAAAAACAATACGGGAGACCTAAAAATTTGATATCATTTTACATTTGTTTCAGGTTTTTAACATTTGAAAGTTTATTGCAGTGTTTTCCTTTTGCAACTGCAATTATTTCCCTACAGGAAAGCATTGCAAACATTTGTTATCTTCTAAGATAAGATTAGAGGTGTTCAGTTTCTGTTACTTTTTCAATTTTATTGCTGTCAAGTACAATTGTGAAGCAGACTTATCAACACCATCACTAAACCCTCCTTTAAAAATTGCAACCAAATATTATCAATATGTGAATTTGTGATAAAAGGTAAGTCCTTTGTGCCTTTGAATCCTGCAGCACTCACAAAATATTATATTATGCTTCATTGATTTACATCCCATTGCCAATGAATGCATGCATGGATACATTCACAGGCCCAGGATGGATACTTTTTAGTTAATGTTGTATCATGTTTTTTTTGTGCAGTTGATCTATGAAATAGCTTTGTAAGCAAGCGTTTCTTCAGCGTCTACTAACCATGTAATTCAAAAAATGAACCACAGCCAAAACAATACAGGCCTGTTGGGTGATCTGCTAATTCTGATATCTCCGGCAGCTAGCAGCCAAAAAATGATTCTCTGTGGATAGACATGTTAGAATGCTTCATTAAATGCTGTTTTAATTCAAGAGTTATTACTATACTTTCCATGCATGTGGTACCCATTGTTCAGGCAAGTTCATCTAAACCATACAGGTTATGATGATTAAAAAATTATATAATTCCTGCTTTTCACATTACTCGCACTTTTTATGTCAATTGTCTACCAGCTGTGTTCCCTTTTACTTGAAAAACAAACATACCATTTCAATCCCATACAAGACAAGCTCTTCGGTATCTTTGGTATGCACTGATCAAAATTTATGTCCTCTTATCACCTGGAGCTGGAGTGAGACTGGGTCTCTGGTCGTGACAGCCTGATTTAGGAGTGGACTAAGAGCCTCTCTGAGTAGAGGAGTCAGGAAGGATTGATATGAAACTTTTATTGTTGCTCACTCACCCTTGTGTGTTTCTCTGTCTCACTCTGGGTTTTGCTATCAACACCTTAATTTTTGAAAAAGTCTACTTTTTTTCTTTTAATGAGATTAGAGGGAACCTCAGCATATTGTTTGTCATATTTGTTGTTCTGCGTAACTTCAGCCAAACTGGGTTAGATTGTTTCAGTGGAGGCAATTCCATTTCAAACAAATTAGATTGCTTTCAAGCAAATGGCCTAGAGGCTTGATAGGAAAAGGTGTCACTATTTACTATTGGTTTTAAAAGGCCACAAAGGGGGGCTCCTAAAAAAATCAGATTGCATAAAGGGTACAATGCTTTATTTAAAAAGATTATAACTCCCACAAAATACACAAAATATGAGATAATTTAAATGCCATTACAAGAATTGGATCACGGAATTTTGAAGCCCTTTATTTTGTGTATATATATATATATGTGTATATATATATATTTATATATTTATATGTTTGTATACCAGGAACTATAAAAAATGTATTATTATGGACAAAAAAATTAGCTCCAGGCACACAATAACTTGGTCAAGATTTCAGGTTTTACAGTAAATATGACTAATAATTTGACACAACATATGCATTTAATTAGATAAAAATGTCATACTAATTCATACTAATTGTCAAAATACCTGTTCTAATAAACTTGCCCTGGAGGATTATCTATCATCCTACCAATGTGAACAGGATCAGTGTCAGGTGCATCATGTTATCTCAGTAGTTCATTAACAGTCAGCAAATGTATCAAGTGCTTTAGAAGCAGTTTTACTTTGATTTTTTCAAAAGACAATAATTCATATTTTCACCCAGATGAGATACTTACAGTTAGTCCCAGAAATATTTGGGCAGTAACACAAGTTCTGTTATTGTAGCTGTAAACATATTCAGGATACAATTATAGAATCAATATGGGCTTAAAGTGAAAAATCTCAACTGTAATTTGAGAGTATTCCCCTTCAACATTGGAGCAAGGGTTTAAGAATTACAGCTCTATGAAGCTACCTCTTTTACAAGGGACCAAAAGTAATTGGACAATTGACTCAGAAAGCTGCAAAAAAACAGGGCTGCATGGGCTCTTTCCTCAGTAACCTGTCATCAATGAAGCAGTTACAAAGTCTGTAGTTGAAAAGAAGAAATCTGTCAGAGAGATAGCAGAAATGTTAGAAGTCACATAAACATTTTGGTACATTTTGTGAAAAAATGAGCGCACTGGTGAGCTTGGGAACTCAAAAGGCCTGGATGTCCACGGGAGACAACAGTGGTGGATGATTGCAGAATCCTTTCCATATTTGCAGTATATATATATCGACAATGTACTTTCTCTTTAAGCAGGGTCTCTATCTGGAGGGTCTGTATTTTAAGCCTTTATTTGTGATTGATAAAGCAGAATATCACCAAAGATCATTCATAGCCCATTTGCAAAATCACTTGATCATTTGTAATAAAAGTCTTCAAAGAATGGACCGAGGTTTTAACACATATACAGACAGCCACGGGAGCAGATGTTAGTGACAGGTTGCTCAGGGAGAAGAGGGCCTCATTTGGCACCTTGTGAAGGTGATCATCAGACATATAACTGTTACCCTTGCTCTCCACACAGACACGACTGCACTCTGTAGCAGCTAGTAAATGAAACAGGAATGTTGGTGATAATTGCGTGCATATAGTCTGACAAGTAGGATCTTTAGTTACTTTTTTTCCGCGATGACAAGTATCAAAATAATATCTATATCTTCATTTGGTTAAAATAAGTGTAATGCATCGGGTGACTCATGCAAACTGCACTCTGCCAGCATAGAAAGCATGTAGGACTTTTCAAAACAACCACGATTCAAGGCTTTTCTGTCATCACGTTAGCCATTTTCATTCAAAAATACCTCTCTCAGATTAACAGTATATCAAAATAGTTTAATCAACTCCCAGTTATTTTTGCAGACATTTCCTTCGATTAATATTTGTTAACAATCTCTGCTTTTTACCCTTTCAACTTCTCTCTCATCTTTCTTGTTGTCTACATAACTGTTTTCCTTTGATTTAGTCCTTCAAGATGGTGGCTTGGCCAAGTCTTCGCTGACCTTGCAGAAAATTTTAGCCAGTCTGCCCAACAGGCAGTTCTCCTGCTGCACATAGACATATGCGAGCATGCACGCACAGGCGCACACGCAAACACGCACCACACAAAAGCACATGTACACGCAGACATTTCCCGATACAAGTAGTGAATGATTGTGTCAGTGAGTTGGATGTGAGTCAACCTGCTGCTCCATGGCCCTCACAGCAGAACCATAAATGAGTGTCTCACTGAAATAACAATGGGCTTGGGTTTGTGGACTCCACGAGGGGGGAAATGTGAGGGGGGCCAAATGGTGGTCAAATGGAGTTACTCACTGGTGCCTGAACAGCCATGTATCACCTTTAGAGGAGGGGTTTCTGAGACAACCTGCTGTGCTGGAGAGACACAAGGTGTGAAGGATGCAGGATAAGGAGGCAAAGGAAGTAAAGCTAGAGAGTTATTCAGGATTCCATGTGTGATAACTATGACTTGATAGAGTGAAAAATATATTCTAACCTTCTCATTCCTCCAAATAGCAATGGACTAGATAAGCAGAAAAGGACATCATGCAAAGCTTTGACTGTGTCCTTGTTTCCTCCTCTTGACTCCTGTCCCCCTTCTGCCATGCATTATAAAAGCTGATTATGACAGTGACGGCTCCTCAGGTGTGCAGTATGCTAGATTGGTTCTCGTACACACGCACATACGGGAGCACAAACCCTCGCCCATAAGTATTGCTCACAGCTGCCATGTCAGCAGGACTCTGGAGCCAGAGAGCAGAGGATATTACATGAAATGGCCTCAATCAACGGTTATAGTTGCAGTACTATGATTCAGACTCAATGTTAAATTCTTGTATTTAAATGTTCATTAGCAACTGCTCTTCAAAATCTTAGAATTGTTTCATATAGAAATTTACTGGATAAAATGGAAATGGCTAGATAGACCATTTTCTAGCCATTATTTCATGTGAGAAAATGAAAAAAACATTTATGGTATGTCAATTAACCGTTATGTCAAATTTATATTCCATTATGCTTCCAAAATACTATGGGTGGATATTAATAAATTATTATCATCGTAAATCTTAACACGATGCAATATTCTAAAATTAATAATGAACAACATACAGTATCTAAAAAAGGCTATCAACATATTTCACTCACACTGAGCTCAGGAAGTGTTACAGGAAACATATATGAATAAATAATGAAGCTAAAAATCAATTCTTACCCAAAGTGGATTTTTTTTTTAAATGTAAGCGGACACATTTGTCATTCAGAAATTGGTGGTGCCCTGAAATATAAAAATCTGAATTCATGATTGAAATCAAAACATTTATGGCTTGGACCCAACATGACTCCTTTTCTGTCTAAATAGATCAGAATTATTCAATTATCCAATTTATATGACAGTATTCTTGTCAAATGTATATTGAAAGAATGCAATTCATAATGTGTCTGAAGCTTCATTAAGCTTATTTTATTATTAGTGTTGAAAATTCACATAATTTAGGAAGCACTCATTTTCCAGGGTTTTCGCTTGAAGTTTGTTTTTTCTGAACTCCACAAACTGACTCGCTTAAGTCACCTTCACATTTTCCTGTTGCTGGTACATTTCTTGCACTTAAAATATTAAAAGACAGAAATGAATCATTAAGGATATTAATGATGTTCTGTCAACTATTCCATAATTTTACTTATTCATACCCTCACTGCTACATGTGTGAAGTCAGTGGTTCTCCAGTAAGGTTTGACTGAAACATATTTTCTGTGTTTTTTACAACAAAATAGAACTAAAAGATCAACACAGTGTTATTTGAAACTGCATTTACAGTTCAAATCAACAAACAGGGCATACAGCTGTAAGTGTATAATACCTATGCATCCATTTTTCTCTCTATGGCTGAAGTGGAAACATAATGACCTTTACTTTACACTGTTTTCATCAGCCGATTTTGATCACTTATCATCTGTTTATATGAGGGCTATATTGCTTATATATTGCTTCAAAATATTGTATGGAGATGGAATGATAAGAAACAGTGGACAATGAATATTGTGAGGTAATAACTCAATGGCATATTATGAGAAGATTAAATTCCTGGAGTGATTATTCCGTATCTCCTCACTTTTCTGAAGGGCTTGTTATTTCTGTAACACTCATGGCTGAGTTCTCTAATTTTCTTCAGCTCTAGCTTCATTCTACCATGTAAATGCAATCAAGTTGCTGACAAAGTGTTTCTTTTGGCAAAGCTGCTGCCTGCCTTCTACATTGTAAAAGCATTAAATAAAGAGGCAACTAGTCCAAAAAGAGATTGATTAATTGCCTTCCCAGGCCATATATTGTGGGTAGTGGTTGTAGGTCACTGCTACCTTTCCCATCAAATTGACTTCATCTAAGGACAAGTAACGGGTTTGTGTTTTATCCTTTTCACATGTATATATACTTTAATCTTATTTGACAAGGTTAATTTGTGAGACCCAGTGTACATTAAAAAAGATCACTGACCCTTTGACCTACAGATTCATCATCAACTTTAAATTAGGTTTGAGTTCATTACTTTTCCTTAGCTTGGGGAAAATGCAAATACAGCTGTATGGGATGTGATGCAGTCTGAGCTGGTTAACTAAACATTATACCCCTATATTAATACAGATTGCCTAACCTGAAAAGGTTACATCAACCTTCATTTAGAGTCCTTTTCACAGTTCTCATGCTCTGTTGTATGTGGCAATGTAAATGTTAGTATAATGGCGGCAAGGTCAAGTGCCAAACTGTGACTGCCCCAGTTCCTAATTTACTTGATGTGCTGGAGGGTTTGGAATTATTTCTCATAGATGCATCAGTGCACCTTTTATTCTAGCTCTGCCCTCAGGGAACAATAAGACAGATGCCAGCTTGATTGGAGATTGCTGTTTCAATTCCATAAGTCATTAATAACTGCCTTAAGAATGAGGCTGTTTTTTCATTGCATGTGCTTATATACTCCCAATTTATCATTCTAATTCCAACAATGTGCCAAAGCATTGAAGGTTTTAAGTAGAACAACACATCAGGGAGAGGGCTTAGTACACTGCAAGAACTCACAAGCAACTGTATGTTATGAATATGACAGGTCACACACACTCCTGGCTTTCTTACAGGCCATGAACCTAATGGATATTGTTTGACCACCTGCTGGTGTGAATATCAGGGTCTAGACCTCTTAAAATCAGACTTAAATAGATACTGACAGACAACCTCTTATTAATGTCATGGGCTCCCAAATGTGATGACAAATTGTACTGTGGCCAGAGGTAAGAGGTCTGGTGTGAAAGTGTCATCTTGCATTAATGTGCAGTGGATTGGCAGCTCAGGCTATACAAGGTGGCATTGAGGTGGGTAAGAGACCCCAGATGAGATCATTGACTTGTGAGCCACACAAGCAACTAAACTGTGTTATTCTTTTTTTACATTACCCAATTATAACAAAATTGGTGATATCAAAAGCAAGATTTTATGTTCTGGCTTGGATTCAAATAGAGTCCAAATTAATCTTCCCGATGCCCCTAGTATATTTAAGAAAATTGTTACTGATACAAAAGTTTAATTTTCGTATACAGTGTGTATTTCTCATACAGTGAAGGGTCATTTAATTTTCTGCTTATTCAGTGCCGTCTAAATTTATTCATTATAGGTTTGCACTCCATATTTCTGTGGAAAAGTTGGCCTTACCAGGTTTTTACACAAATGTGGGTATGTAGGCTTAAGAATTAGTCTAGAATTTGCAAAACTGTAAAGTCTATTGTACATCTCTCATTCAGACACTGATCAGATCCATTATGCACACCGGCTAAACTAGTGCTGTAGGTAAAAAAAGCTATAAATAGGACATTGAAGATTGTCCCTGCAAAATTGTGATATTTATTCAATTTATATTTGTACTTTACAGTTTGAAAGGGCAGTGCTCAATCCATCTGCATGCAAAGTAGGAAAACTATTTGATCTTATGAAAGCTAATTAGATTTCTTGTGTGTATCCTAACATGCTAAATGAGCTTCTCCTCGTGTCCTTCAAGGGCCACATGATTATCATTAATCCTGCCCACAAAGTGGCCACATCTCACTGTCTCTGTGTTGACACTGAATTCCTCAATGATATCAAAAACAATTTGTTGTCTTGACAGTACTATTGATGAGGAGCATTTGTGGTGAAGCTCCGAATCAGTGAAGGATGAATCCTCCTTTCCATTAGGAAAGACATTTGGGCGGTATCGAGTAGAATATAATGCATTCATTTGCAGCATAAGTGACAAATAATTTCCTTTTATAGGGACAACCCAAAGTTCTACACTATAATTTGCCTTTATTAAGTTTTATATTTTACATTTTTTGTTTGTTTTTTTACAACTTTTAAATCTATATTTTTATATTGTTATCTTTCCAGAAATACTGGTGTTAGTCTCTACTATCCATCATTTCATCTAAGGATCTTTCAAAGACGTGCGTGGCACAAATCTGAGTCCAGAGTGAAAGAACATGAAAAATTTGTCAGCAGTATTGATTTGTCAACTTTTCTAAAACTGACCTAAATCCAAGTCCAGACTCTTAGTGAACTGTTGATGTGTTCAGTTAATGTTTTGTTGGGGTTGTAGGTTGGACCAAGAATAAAAGTTGCCTCCATTGTAATAAAGAAATTATGTCCCTATTCACAGAAAAGTGGTTGAGATGCTCTTGACATCTGGTGATAGTCCTATCCAGGTGGAGCCCCGCTTGTATTGTTTATTATTGTTATGTGACCCCATACCAATTACACAAGTTAGATGGCATAATTTTAATGATGCGTCTATAACCCATTATCCATTATATTTGAAGACTGTTTTACAGCAAATATTGTTTCCAAAATTCTCTGATGATTTAACAATAGACCTCTAATGGCATCTAGCCATCTTATTAGAGACACAACAAAAGTAGAATAAAAAGGCGCATCATCATTTTTTGATGAGCTGTTATGATTCACAGCCATGTGTCCATGGTGTATTTTCATGTCAAAGTGAAAAATTAAAATACTTACTTTCGCCAGCTAATTTTGCATGCCTGACAGCAATATGTAAGTAATTTTTTCAGCACATTGCCTTTCTTCTTTCCCAAAGACAGAGAACTGTTGAATGTGCAAATAACATCCAAGTGACTATTTCAACACTGTACAGGAACATTACACATTTTCTTAAGTGGCCACATAGATTGCAATATTGTGGAAAGTGTATAATTAAGATATAAAAACAGATACTCTACACACATTCCTGCAGTATTTCTTATTTATATTTGCAGTCACAAGCTGCAGATACCAATTGTTGATAGCATTTTCTCATAACCCTTTCCTTTCTTGAAACAATAGAGTCTTTGTCAAGGCAATATATAATCAAACAAAATGCTCTGAAATAAAGTGTATTGTCAGATATGCTGAGCAAATATTAGATACCTTCAGTGTCTCAATGGAAAAACTTTGAGGGAATTCCACTGAAGCTGCAGCTAAAAGTAACTGTGAAACCTCACTGTGGTGCTGGCAGTGACACATTTCACACTGAGATATCAGTTCAGGCCCTGACCTTCAAGCCTTTTATGGAAAAACTTTGAGCCCGTTGTGACGTATCCGTAATGACCTTACACAACCTACAATAACACTTTAACAATTCTGTAGCTCAAAGCGATACCACCAGGGGAGAGTAAAAGAAAAAGTTGGTGTAATTAAGTATGAAATTCAAATGAAAGGGATGTTGAATCAGGGAGCTGTTGGATTTTACTTTATTATAATATCCATTACATTAACACGGTGTAATACCTCCTGACACAATTGTATCTGATAGTGTGTTCACTCCCTCTCAGAAAACACCATAAAACATTTCATAGACAAGGTGTATTGGCCTAGCCTCTTAGACCCTGCCTCGCTCTAATTCAGTCTGAGCATCACTACAGGCATCAATACTGTAGATATTTGAAGAAAAAATGGTTACATTTTCAAAGCACAAATTGATTCATGCTCTAGAGCAAAGCTTTAGGTAGATTATTTTTTCAGACAACATGACAATTCAGCTCAATTGGAAGTGGACTTATATTGAACACTGAATTGAATGTACACACCAACATAAAAAAAATGTTTAGTAAACTACTTACAGAAAGGAATGTTTATTAGATTTCTCCTAACTGCAAGCGATTCAGATATGAACATTTAACTGTCAGACAAAAGTTTGTGACTAGAAGTCCAACTTCCGCAGAGAAACTGTGGGGCTGAGGAATTAACGTGGTCTTTGATCAAAGATGTAAGAGAATTTTGTAAGTTTAGGTTGAGTGAACAGTCTCCACTTATAAATGAAAGCATGCCTAGATTTTGGATATTAACCAGTGTCATGCTCCACGGGTAAGGAGCACCTTTTGATTTCATAGGTACCTTGCCAAAGTATAGAGGAAGTATAAAAAAAAACGAATAATTCTACCTACATGCCATCGGAAAGTAATTGAGAATTGAAGTTCTTTTAATAATTAGAAAAAAAGTGTATATATGTATGCCTGTGACTGTCACAGTACATAAACACATACTATGATTACATCATATATGACATCACTTACGGATAGATTATTCCATTTCTTCCAGTCTATGAAAAAGCGATGACTTCATTGTGTAGCCATTGTGTTACTGAGTCACTTCCTAGAATGGGCAAAGTGATTACTGGCAAGGTTTTGAAAAGTCACGGAAAGAGTCCACTGTCATACATTGCAGTGTTGAGTGTTTGATTTCTAAAGCTCGGGTATCGTTGTCTAAACTGAAAAAGTCAGTAGATCCATTACATTAAACAAGATGTATTTACAATGTGTGATGAGGGCTGTGTGATAAGGACTCCAAAAATGTTAATACATCTGAGTTATTTATCCGTTCATCAGTTTTAATTGGTTTGTTAACTTGTATCTCCTTTAGTAAACCTTCTGTTTGAAATCAGTTGTCATAATCAGATGATTGAAATCTACACAAAGCTATAAAACTTGAGCTAGAATTTATTTAAAATGAACGAGAGCCATGCTTATGAACAAAAAAATAGAACAGTTCAAATTTACTGTATTTAGTGGGCATATGCATGCTTTTGAAAGAAGCATCAAAGTATTTTCATGCCTAAATTTAGTAGAGTGTGATTATCATCAAAGTCATCACAAAAAGGATGCGAAACAGAACTTTTTTGATGAGAAAAGCAAAGTATCTTTTGGTGTCAAACTGTCAATGAACAGTACTGATTAATGTGTTACAGAGAAATATGGGCTTGGTCTAAAATCTAGATACATGTTTTCACAGACAGTGACAGTATAGATGTACAGGGATCTGTATATACTGTGTGAACATTGACAGTCTCACAAAATAAGTGGAATTTTATTACATTTCAGTAAGAATACATAGCCATTATGATTGACATACACATTTAACTTATAGCATATAACATATAAAAGTAAATATTATTGTGTCTTATGATAATTTAAAGGCATCCAGTTGCCGAATGTGAGAAATTAAATACTGGACCTCAGATGCTATCGCCTTGCATCACTATGGCTGAATTCGTGCTGAAATGCTGCTTTTTTTTGTTTTGCCCTGCAAAATGATTCTAGCAGTAAACCTCAGTAAGTGGATTTCACATCACAGCATCTATCGTCTATAAGTTGCAAGTATAATGAAACCACATATCTTGGTACGTTCGTCGAGGAGGTTGGTTTTTCAGACTTCTGTGCAGGAATAAAAGTGGATAATTAAAGAGACAAGAGAATCCAGAGCAGACAAGTACAAAGGTCTTTTTCTGAACACCGAGTAGTATTTGCAGAACAAGTATTTAATATTGCACATGAAAGCACAGATGAATATTTTTTCACTTTGCCTGCATTGTTCATTAAACTTACTCCATGGACTTTAACTAAAAGACTTATGCTGCAAGAGACTGAAAACTGCTGCGGCTTTTGTTCACTTTTATTTGATGTTTACGGGAAGATGAACTGCAACAAACACAAGGTCATGTAAAGCTGTGGTAATGTTGGAAGAACACATGTATCACCAGATGAAGCTGTACTCCACATCTTTGTGCTGCATCTATCATTTTCTGGGGAAAACACTAAGAGCAGTGTTTTGTTATTTTTATTCTTTTTCAGTAGTCTACACTGCTGCAGGTTTGGGAATAAAAAGCCCTTTGAATCTCAAAACTAACCAATGCATTGAATACATGCAATGTCACTCAAATTGTCAAGATGCTGTGTAAGAGTTTCCTATTTCTGTTCATTTTCACTGTAAGTACTTCATCATTTTCCCACCAGCTTTAAAAGGTTTATGTCGCTTCAGCAGCTCAGCCAATATGTCCTCAAGGTTCAAAAATGTTATTGCATTGTTTGAAGTATGACATCCCATCGGCAAATATCCCACTAAAATTCAAATATGGTTATCTTTTTAGCTAGATTTAGATGTAGCTGTCTGGTTCAGGGGCTTCCTATTAATATATTTTGACAACATTGAGCCATTCACCCATATTACTGAACTGATGCAGTGACAGTTCTAAGCTATTTTCATTTCCCTTTTCCATGGTATTGTGAAATTATAGGTGGTACACTAGAAAAGTCATGAATTACCAAGTGAATCCGAACTGAACCGTATATCCTTCATAGCACGATCCAAGCCAGTGTATTGAGTTTTGGTCCTCTGTGACCTTTAGATGAAAGTAATGAACTATTGAGGCTTTGTATGCTAAACTAGTGGGGCTTTATATACGGAGCAATTAAATGGTTTTACTGATAGTATTTCCTCAGCCTGAGTGATTCTGCTCTAATGGTGGGGCAAAGATTTAAAAAAATCAATACATGAGTGTGATTAATATAAGGTACATGAACAACATCTGTCAAATCTGATGGAATGGAATTGTTAAGCATGACAGCAAGCTAATCGAAAGTGCACCTCTTCCCCAGCCCCTGAAAAAGGTTTAATAATTTTTAAAACATTTGCATTAAAACTCAAATTTGAGAAAGGTGAATCCATAAATGGATCACGAAAGGCTCGATTGGTACAAGTCTTTCCATCATTATCATTATGATTGTGTCTCGGACTAAAACTTTGCACTTTGATCAGTTAGTTCAAAAGTGGCTTTCAAATATCAAACCCTGCAAAAAATATAATTTTTAAGTAGTTACACTGAATCATTCAACTATAGGAACAAGAAAAATACATGATACAAATAAAGCTTAATCGGGAGATTAATGACATTGTCAGCACAAGATTGGGTTGGATAGGTGATATAAGGCTCACAGCTCAATATACTCATGATGATAAATTGATAGAATGAAAAGAAAAAAAAGGATTTTGTCATATCTGAGCTTTTATTATCATTATTTATCCATTTTATGTAGCCCTGCAAACCCCAGAGTCAGATCGCCAAACTTACTATTCCTGGGGTCACATTTGAATTCATATTTTAATTTCTAAAAAGTGCCATATCGCATTGACTTATCAATCATTTCAACAACATTGCTTTTATACTTCTCCCGTCAAAAGAAGTCTAATCAATTTTGTGAAAAATTACAAAAATTAGTTGCATTAAAAGATAATGAAGTGAGGTGCTTGGGATTCTGACCGTGTATGGGTTATTGAAGGATACATTGAGGATAAATTGCTGTTGCAATCATACTCTTGGGAAAATATAGAAGCCAATAATTTGGGCTACAGTGAGCATTTTGTATTCCTCTGTATTCATTTATCAGCATATATACCCTCCTTTTTGGCCCACTTTAATTCCCCTGCACAAAGACACATTTCTTTTAATGAGACTGCCCTAAAAATCAAAGAATGCTCCTTTTGTGTATTGGAATTACATCCTGCAAGACCATGTCTTCTGTCAAAGGTGATATGATGAAAACTCATTTCATAGTCATTTTGTCTCTGCTGCATTCATTTTCTGCAATGCATATGACTGAACAGAGTGAGTATTTTAAGTCTTAGTCAAATATTGTATCAGAATTGTTTAGATTGCCTTTTTTTATCTGTTTATCTCTTTGTTTATTTGTTCATTTTTTTCTCATTTATTGTCAAGCACTTTGATTTTATTGCATTGATAATTAAATTTGCTGGATGAGATAACGATAAACTAATATTTTTTGTTTATTTATTTATTTTTTCCGTTCTGTTGTCTATTGCCACCCTCAATGTTGTTGTTTCTCTCCCTGTTGTCTAATTGTTTGTGGATGTCTGTCAATATCTTCTAATTGTCTTCTAATTGTCTCATTTTATATTTATATTCATTTATAGTGTTATAGTGACACCTGAACTGGTGTTGTGACAAAAGAATTTCCCCTATGAGGATCAATAAAGTTTATCTTATCTTATCTTATCTTATCTTATCTTATCTTATCTTGTCTTGTCTTATCTTATCTAACACACATATATATACATATATATTTATATATATATATAATTATGGTGGCATACATAATATATATACATATATACGTATATATACGTATATATATACACACACATATATATACTGTATATGTGTGTGTATATATATGTGTGTGTGTTTGTGTGTGTATATATATATATATATATACACATATATGTATGTATATTATGTGTATATATATATATATATATATATATTATGTGTGTTTGTGTGTGTGTGTGTATATATATGTATATGTTGTGGCAGCACATTATGTAGGACAACTCAACTCATCACCACTTGCAACAAAGCGCCTTTCAAGGATCCCAAGTCATTGGAAATATCCCTCTGGCATATTTGAGTAAACTACGGGTCTTCCCAGCAGGTGGACATGTCCGGAAAACCTCTAATAGAAGGATACCGGAACATGTCCGAGGGGGATGTCTGAACCCCCTCAACTTATTTATGTTGATACAAAGTTGCTCTGCTCCAATGTCTGTATTTCTCACCCTATCTTACAGACTAAGTCAAGCCACCCTATGGAGGAAACTCAGCAGGTTTCACTAAGTGTGTGTGTGTGTGTGTGTGTGTGTGTGTGTGTGTGTGTGTGTGTGTGTGTGTGTGTGTGTGTGTGTGTGTGTGTGTGTGTGTGTGCGCGCAGGGGGGAGGGTCCAGATCATTATGAATTCTTGTCCAGTTGCCACGACAACAAGATTTTGACAAGAATTAATCATCATTGATCTTTTTCCCTATCTATGTAATTGCAAGGAGCTAACCCTTAGGTTAGGAAAACCTCCAACTCACAGCTGCTCTGGCAGGGACTTCTGTATATTCCAACACCTGCCCAGCACATTTTTCTCTGAGAAATTCCAGAAAAGGACAGACACCAACCACTCTCTGGGAGCTTGGTTTGAGAGAAAATGCTGTCCAAAGAGCCAAGTCCTACTATTTCTCAATGGTTTCATTCAACCTCTCATAGAGGCTCAGTTTTCTTCCCTGCCAGAGAGGTAACATGCCACATCCCAAGAGCCAGCTTACGTCCCAACTTCTGTCTTCCACCTGGACTCTGACGCGTTAGTGTGCACTCTCACAAAAATATGAAATCCTGTTCATCACATTGCTAGGGAAAGCAAGGCATTTTCAAAACTATTGGAAGAAAGTGTTTTTGTTTTTCTAGAGTCACAATGGAGTTGTTTGGATGAGCACACTTTGAGTGGTTATACAAGACCTATTACAAAGAGCAGGTCTGAGCAGGGTGTGAATGATGCAAGGTGGACAACGACGCCATCCATCAGCTTGAGCCGAATGTTTCGCTTCAGATAGGCATGCTTGAATGTTCCCACCCGCTCTTTTTGTGTCAGAATATCAGCAGATAGAGCATAGTCAGGGCTCACAAATGGCTTTTCAAATCCATTTATTTTACTGTAAGGTCTTTCAACCCCTGGTTTTGAAGTACAAGCCAAAAATGTACTTAAACACAAGCTTTCTCTTAGACTCACGTCTTCCTTTTCCCCCTCCATCAGTCATTTTGTTTTGACTCACAAAAAGATTTCCGCAGCAGTGAGAAAGAGATACAGGCAGGAAAGGCGAAGGACATCAGGAGAGCTCAAATAATGAGATGTCAAGCAGGGCAGACTGTAATTGTTGATTACATTATTCCAGCGCTTTTGGAATTCAGCCACAATGCTTTCAGGAATATAAAGTGGTGTCCTCAACATGTTCCAGATTGGTCCTTTAAAGTAGAACCAAGCTGTCCTGAATTTCAATATTTTAATACTTAGTAATGCTATTTTATAATCTACAGGCGAAGCATAGGTACATGAACATAAAAGCAAGAAAAGCAAACATTTAAGATCAAGACTAATAAACTCAACAAAAGTATACAATTTTTCAATAAAGACTGATATCCTTTGGTCTCCATGACAGGGTTTAGCAATTTGTTATAATGGAACAGTCCAACCACACCATATCATTCTGTATTTCTGAGTATCCTCTGGCATGTTTTATCTCTTTAAGTGATATGTCATGTCAGCTTAACTGATTTTCAAAACCTCCGTGTTACAGTAAACTGGCCACTGTCCATATGAATTATTCACTTTAATACAATACCTTGATATTTTGCTATCATAGAAGAAGCTCAAGAGAGTAAAATGTCTTATTTTTATAGAAAGATAGATCCAACAGGGCGACTTGACAGTTAGATATATAGATATAACTATTCTCTTCATGATGTATTTGTATCTCTCTCTCTCTCTCTCTCTTTCTCACACACACACACACACACACACACACACACACACTCAATTGTAAAATAAAAAAAGTAAAGCTCACGTACTTCATGTTAATTATAAAAAACATCAAAAGTAAATTTACTTTACAGCAATTGGATCGGACAAGTATTTGATTCTGCGTCAGTGCCAATATTTAAAATATGAATTTACCCATTATCCAGTCATGACAGTAAATGGTTATTTTTACAAATTTCCAAATTGATGTGTTTGTTCTCCTGACTTTTCATAAAGGTTTTGCAGCCCTTTCCATTGGTAGATTCATTCATTGACTGTACAGTTTACTGTTGCACATAGGGTTGCAGTGGGGCTGCTGCCAATCTCCACTGAGATTGGATGAGAGGCAGGCTACTCACACAATGACAGGGCCACATTTAGCAACACAACCACCTCTTTAACACCTATGAAGGGTTTAGAGACTCCAAAAAACAAATGCCTATTTTTGCCTTATTTTTATTTCCCAAACTACTAGTTAGTGCTACTTTATTTCTGGCTATCATGCTTGTATTGGTCATCAAGGTAAAGAATGCAGAATATGGCTGCATAATTTTGTATCTATTATATTACTGCAATTTTATTTTGTTTTATTTTATTAAACTGCTATCTAAGATTCCCCAGGACAGGAAGCACTGGAATGTTATCTTAACTTTGTTAATTATAAATGCCTGTTTGTTGGACAAGCGGCCAGTACACTTATAACAGCTGATGAGTAGAATCTGTCAACAATCCATCTCAGGTCTGTTTGTAGTGTCTGCTTCTCTGCTTGCGTATTCCATTTTGCTTGTTTATGTTTCCATCATTTTCATTTTTATTTCCCTTAAGTTAAACCACATTTCAACCTTTATCTTCGACCACCCAAATTTTGGGGGATTTTCTGAGTTTTCTGTCTTGATAATGCTAGAAAAATGAGATGTCACATAAAGTAACAGTGCTGTTACAGAGAGGGGGTCTGGCCACATGTCCCTGTACTGAAGCTGTGTGTTATTGTTTTCATTTATTTCATTTCCTACAGATATATATATATATATATATATATATATATATTAATTAAGGCTCACACATTCCTGACTTTACCAAAGGTTGAGCAAGGCTGTAACTTAATACTTTTTATTTTCTGAAAGAGAACCAGAATTAGAATTATTACTAGTTCCCCATGAACTGCTTTGCGGAAAGCTATCAACAATCTCAGTTTTTCTTTGTACTGTTCCCCAAATGAGTTGTGTTAGTTTTGTAGGATTGAGTGAGCCACTTAAAACGCAACACCGAAGCAGAATGGGGACATTATACATGCATCTGTTGCTTTTCTTAATATCACTGGTTGAATAATGACCTACTCTTGAGCACAGTTATCTTTGAAATCTTTACTGTGAAAAAAGAAAAGCTTTGGACTGAAAGAGTGCTTTCTTGCATGCTGATCTTTTCAGTCAGTTTCCTTTTTAATGGAGTCTGTGTCCAGTGGTTAGGGACTGCTGGCATGAAGCCGTAGTGAATAGCTCAAGACTAGCTACTAAGATATTTATTCATTATATATTTTTTATTTGGGGGTATATCAAAACCTGCCCCATTTCAGTAGTAAGGACAGCTTACTTTTATGCACATTCCCCCTTGACAAATGTGTCTCAAGGCCACACTAGTAATCATCACTTTCAGCTAATCATTATGCCCTGGTTCATAGCACAACATCATTGTTTTCTATGATGAAGCAGGCTGGAACCAAATTAATTACCCTGTCATCTCATTTTCCTTGTCTTTTAGACTGCTGGATTTTCTGTGATTAGTTCTACGTCATCTATGAAATGGCGGGTAGGCCACAAAGTCTTTTGTGTCTAAATTAATCAAAATTATCCTTTCCCCTGGCTAAAAGGGCCAGACCTTGAGCTAATTGTATATTGATTGTGCTGTCTCACAGTGTTTTCCTTCAAAATAAAAATGGCCCCAATACCCTTTTTCAGAGTTTGAGCTGACCCTGAAGTTCAGATTTTTTTGGGTGGGCTTGCTTGAGCCACAAGTGGTTTAGTGACAGTCACACAAAACAAAAGGCCATTGGATGTTTCCGTTTTTTGATTGTTGTTGGCACCAAAGTTGACTCTTCGGTATTAATAAATATGTTTTACACTGGAATTAATTTTTTCTCTACAAGAAAGGTAACATTGGAAGAGATTATGTGCAAAATGGGGAATAAAAAGCACCTCAATAACACTAAACTCACTAAATAGCAAGATAGCAGTTTATTTTTGTTTTTCTAATGTTGAATATATAACAGGAATTTCATTACGAGATCTAATAACCTGCAATATTACATCCCTAGTTTAACTTATATATTATATTATCTCCGATGTTCCTGCATTTGAAGTTTTAACTTCACTGCATAGAATAATGTATAAGCAGAATTGAATATGTCTGTAAAGGTCATCCAGGTCATGGTTAATTGTTGTCAAATCTTAGCATGGAAACTGAACTTGGTTTTCTATCTTAGTCTATCTTAGCCAGCCTTAACTGAGCAGAGGAGAGGATCATCCGCACAACCTTTTACCCAGATATAACATAGTGCTGAGATTCATCCCGAGTCAGATCAAAACACACACATGCACCCTGCAACCCACCCAGAGAGATCAACAACCCAAACCACGGCTACTCCCTCCTGAGCCTCGGCCTTAGTGAACTAACGGACTTCCTCTGTTGTACACGATTTACAGATTAGCTTTACAAATCCCCCCTCAAATTTCATCTCAGGTGAGTCACTCAAATTCGTACATTTGTTCCCCCAGCTACACACACATATGGATGCACACATTAACAACATCCCCATTCACCCAAGTTGCTGCACAAAAACTCATTCATTAACATAATGTACCCTCTCAACTTGGACCAATGCCCAACCCCAGCAGTTTTAAAGTATACTACATACCCCCCCTCTCTTTTGGAACTGAAGAAGCCTCTCCAACAGGGATAAACAATTTCCAAGGAGAAAAACTAAGTAATGTTGCAACAATAAGATTTGATAGAAGAGCTGTATACCTCAGAGCTATTTTACTGTCACTGATTAAAATCTGATTAAACTCTCCACAATAATATATTATATCATAACAAGATTCTAAAGTGACTCCCATTTCAGCAATAACCAGTGAAAGGCAATATCTAAAAGACTGAAGCCAGAAAACATAAACACCAACATAATGGTAAGTGGTAAGTACTGATTGTCTGGGGAAAGTTCAAATGCCGGATCTGTTTTGGTAATATGAGATACTCACTTTTGTAATAAGGCAAGACATAGCAAACACTTTTCACATTAGAGATTTTGTTTATTTCACCCATCTAAATATGTGGGATACAAAATGTAATTTGTTAAAACACCAGAGAATTGCTAGTATTCACTGAGTTTCTTGCAGTCCTCTAGATGCTGGTCTCTGAAGGTAGATTTTCAGTATGCGAAGGATGAAAATGTTGAGTTTTTGGAGCAATATGTTTTAATTTTCACTAGAACAAGGGTTGGCAAACTACGGCCCGCGGGCCACATCCGTCCCGCCAAAGGTTGGTTCAGAATTCATACTTGATGTAAATGATTGAATGATTGGATCAATGAATGTGGGAACTCAAGCAGGAGAATATTTCATTTTTAGAGCTACTTGAGAACACTTGAGAATTTTCCAGAGCTGAATGACACAGATTGGCTTTGTGATTTAGCCTTTAATTTTGATAAATTGCTACATGAATGAGTTGGACGTGAAGCGACAAGAGAAAAAACGTTTTGTGCATGAAATGCAAGCAAACATTATAGCCTTCAAAACCACGCTGGTTTTACTTTCAAAGCAAATGTCAAACAAGTCTGATAACAAATGTGTTTTTTGTTTATATGTATCATATCTTGTGGTGACCCGGCCCGTCTGTCAAATTTTAAAAGTCAATGAGGCCCCTGAGCCAGAAAGTTTGCCCACCCCTGCACGAGAATGTATCCCCCAAATAAGAAAAAAAACAAAAAGCTTCATACCCTGTATAGATATCAATCTTTATTCCAATTTATGTTGGTTTATTTTTTGCTTGAATTATTTCTAAGGGAAAATACATGACAAGCAAAAGTATATCATTAACAACTGCAGCAATCGAGCTGCTCGGACACCATCTGAGAGGACAGAACTATAATTCATTTCCAGTGGGAATTCACTCAGGATGTGAAGAGACGGAGGGAAAAAAAGAAGGAAATTCAAAATGCAATGTAAACATGTATAATGAAAAGTCATATTTTGCTTTAAGCATTTAACTATCTGTATACAAGCTACAAACTATTTTTGCCACATGATTTAAACAACAGTCTTGGCTGCCTTGAAACTATACAATAAAATAAATAAATAAAAATAATTCCTTTTAAGTCAGCATGAAATTACAAAAAAGTTCCAGTGTTCTGTCTGTCAGACTCTGTTATCTGACTGTAGAAATTAATGGAAAAAAAATATTTTCGTCACTACATGTTTGAGTAAGTGTCTATGCTGTTGTCTATGCCTACAACAGTAATGCATTAGCACAGCCAAACAATGTTTCAACTTGTTGTTAGCAAGACTACAACATTAACTTCTCCTTTTTTACCATTTCCACCACAGCACGAACATGCTGCAGTCAAAAACCCTCAGGAGACCTTTTGCCTCTTCGTGTTTTTTGTTCTTTTAACTGGCCACAGGGGACATAATGTAACATCATTGTAATGAATGGTATTCAATGAAAAGCATATACCATTTAATTTTTCATTATTTTGAAACTAATCATACCGCATCCTTTCAAATATGTGCTTGTTCCATTATTTCAGAACAGTTTTATTTTTAAACCAATTAATTGCTCAAAGATAATTGCACACTGGCCTACAGATGAACTCTACAGCTCCCAAGCAGTGGTGAATTTACCCAGACAAAAAGAGATGAAAACCCAGGAAAAGAGATATTCTTTGGTGGCTTAGCCTGACCTCTCATGGGGCAACCAAATCATACATACAGGCTTATTGAAAGTAACACATTACTAAAATGAAGAAACTAAAATAATATATATTTTACACATGTCTCTTCAAGGTCATGGTAAGCACTGAAAAGCAGACCCCACATGGTGATCAACCAATGGCATATTGCAACCACCCACCCATAAGATACTACAAGACAATCAGTTCTCTAGAATCAGATTTTTACAATGAGACAATGGCACCAACATGGCACTCTGAGTGCTGCTGTTTATCTTAGCTAGCTCCACTTTACAGATCCAGGGGTGTCATGGTCAGGGCCATATGCAGGCCAGCTCTGGGCATGAATAGCCATGATTATAACTGTAATGATGGGAATTTTCTCCTTGGTAGGAGAGTACAGTTTAGGTAAGGCAAAATCTGTATTTCCTGAGGCAGTCCCAGGATCAATCCTAATTTATTTTTGCCCCGCCAGTGTGTGTGTGTGTGTGTGTGTGTGTGTGTGTGTGTGTGTGTGTGTGTGTGTGTGTGTGTGTGTGTGTGTGTGACACTTAATTGAAACTGTAATTTGTCAATATAGCCAACTGTGTACGTGTGTGTGTGTGTGTGTGTGTGTGTGTGTATTAGATAAAAAGAGAATGAGAGTGAAAGAACTGCATTGAACAGAATAACAAAATAGCTGTTATTTAAAAAAATGCTTTAATCATTTCTGATCATTCACCTTGATAATAGTGTAACTTTTCCCTCAAAGCGAGTTTTCTTCTAGAATCACACACTTCATGGGTAGCTCATTGTAGAATAAATTGTATTTGTTAAAAAAAGAATAAATAAAAATACATCCATGTAGAACAAAGAACTTTAACACCACTATTGTTTTATGAGTTACAGTGTGTTTCTTTGAACATTGGCCTGTTTTGTCAGAAGACTCATCTATAAATACATTTAAAAACAGAATGGGTATCAGCCTTTCACCAATTGAAACATTTCCCAGAAAAAAATCGTGTTCACAATTTTACTCTCATTTGACACCGATCTTACCTAGCATCCCCTCTGTTATTAATGTAATCTGTTCATATCCCTTGTATACCTAATGGCGAAATGAAGCTGTGTTCTCTGTCAGTAAGCTGGTCCTCCACCAACTACCAGCGGCCGGCTACATAACTGAAAGTAGATAAGCAGCTGCTGCAGCTTTGGGGAATCACAGATGTCGGTAAACAAGTTCCCTCATATCAGCAACTAATTTCAAGTTTTGGCGAGATACTTGTAGGAACACAATGAAACACCCATAATATCACAGCAAAAACATAAAAACCCAGGGCACGGAACTTGACTTGGAACCGATTTTCAATTTGGAACCAACTGGTGATTCAATAAATGGAAAATATGGTATTAGCATTTAGTGCAGTGCAGTGTTTACTAAACCATTTCCTTTTTCTTCAGCCAAGTGGACTCCAAAATGAAACACAACTCTCAGTTAAAGATTAGCTAAATTGGATTAAGAACAAACAACATTTTTCTGTGGACATATATATCAGTGAACATCAATTTATGCCAATACATGTTCCTCCCCTGGGACTGTTTACACCAGCCACGTCAATAAAAACATAAATCCAGTGATCTGCACAGCACTGTAAAAATAGGAAGCATCATTAATTAAAGAAAGTTTGTACTTCAATTTGGTTCTCAGTGAAGACCTAGATGAAACTAGAATCATTACGGGCAAGACTTATGACTACTCTGAGGAGCCAAAGAGCTGGATCCCTCTGGCTCTAATTCGCACAAGCTATAATCATGTGATTCATATTTTACAGCCTTCCCTTTATGCTTCAGCTGATTTCTGTTTCCTCTGACTGCACATTATTTTTTAATTATTCATTACTTTTTCCTTCATTTTCTTAAATCTGGTTTGTTTGCTGTTTTCTTTCTGTCATATTGAATGCTGAAACTGTAAGTAATGTAACTTTTCTAATGCTTTTTTGTATGTTTTTTCTGCTTCTATGTTGTCCTTGGTATTAGTTAAATTTCTAATTCAGCAGCCCTATTAGTCCATAAGAGTTTCTTGTCTTTGTCTCATTGTCTTTTCATATATTTGTTTACTTAGTTATATTTTTGCGCCCTCTACAGCTGTAATGCTAACAATAAAATGAAATAAAATCTGGTGGCATGGTGGTGCAGCGATTGGCGCTTCTGCCTCATGAAGGTCCCTGGTTCAATTCCAACAGGTGGCCTCTCTGTTTCATGCTCTCCCCATGTCTGCGTGGGTTTTGTCTGGGTTCCCCAGTTCCCTCCCACTGTCCAAAAGCCTGCAGTAGGTTAATAGAAGACTATAAATTGCCCATATGCATGAATGCAAGAGTGAATGGTTGTTTATCTCTATATCTGGCCCTTTGATTGACTGGTGACTGGTGACAATCATACCTCTCACCCAATGACAGCTGCGATAGGTACCAGTTCCTACATGTCTCATTGCAAGATAAACGGTGTACATAATGAATGAACAAACACAAATATTAAACTATCACCTTCTTTAATAGCCTTTCAGTAATGACATATCATGATGTGATGATTTTTTTTATCATCAGTATGTGCGCTGCAAAGGAATCATAATATTGAGGAGAATTTTGTTTTCCTCTTGATTTTGTGAGCTGTCTGTTGTAATGTACATATGTGGAAGCAAAACTAACATAAAGGCTCAAATAAATAATTCAAATTCCCAATATGACCTTATATAAGAGCTGTGCAATAAATCCTACTTTTATGAAACTCATATCATTGTTATTGGACTGTCACAAAGACATTGATTCCCCTCAGAGATCTGATAGAGATTCTGAGGATATGGGTTGTCATAGTGTTGTATTGGGTAACTATTCTTGCATTTTTTTCTTTTTTCCTTTTTTTCTGTTACCCTGTTTCCTTTATTTTTTGTCTTTTCTCCTTTCTCCTTTTTTGTATGAAACATGACTACATTTTGTTTTTGTTACTATTTTCATTCTACACCTTTCCAGCCCTAGCATTTACAGCACCCATTCCCAATTACTCGGCAATCGATAATCGATTACTGAATTATTCAATAAAAAGGCAAGCACTTGAGCAATTCTGCGGCCATGCTTGAAAAAACAATATATAATTTTAAACCGATCTCACTCCTTTTGATACAGAATAGAGTAGTAATTGCATGCTTCAAATTGTCATTATAAATGTAAAATCATTGTATGCTAATAGGTACCTTCAACAGCAAATGTGGAAGAATCCTCATACTCTTTTCACTGTTAAAGTACACATACACACACATATTTACATATACACTGTGTTTGTCAAACCCAGGCACGTCTCCATGGAGACCACAGCTGAATACAAAGATTGCCTAAATCATTTGATAAGTAGTACTTAACTCTGCTCTCATCTGGCTTCTTGTCTGGACATTCTTTCCAATTTGATCTGAAACTTAGTGTTGCAAAATATATGGAGCCATTTCATTCTATTACTCTGAGTTATATGAGATGACATTTGGGACAGCTCTTCGATAAGTCGTACTTGGGGTTAATTAAAAATGCAATGGTCAAGTCTGTATTTCTAATAGAGCTGACGGGAGTTCATAAGTAATTCAAATTGATTAGATATTAAACCACTGATCTGGAGCGCCATCAGTTAGAAATGTCTGTATGAAACAAATATCAGATCAGAATTGTTGATTCCTGTTGCACTAATTGAACAGTGGATAGACATCAAAGAAAGTTGACAGTTGTTATTGATTCATTAATTGTAATTCACTTCAAAGTCTTTAAATCTCCTTGTAGTAAGCACTTTGCAACTTAAATTCCTCACTAAAATAATGTACTGACAGTAATGTACTGTGTGCTGTGTGTGTGAGTGTGTGCATGCGTTAATTCTTTGCTTTACACAGACTGATTACTTAATCTCATTATGGAAGTTTCAAATTATATTTTGTTTATACAATAAAGATAGGGAGCAGGGATTCACTGAGATGACAATGGATGTTGTGTGCCTGTGTGATTGCAGGTGAAAGTCACGCATTATCAAACAGGGACTGTGTTCCTATCTTGCACAAGTCTACACGGACAACAACTCAAACATCCTCAGTTGCATTTTCCTCACGATCACTGACAGACACACATTACAAGTGTGTATAGATTGTTTTGTAATTGCAAAAAATGTCATTTAGCAGCAACCATGAACACTGTTAGAATGATAACGCTATACAAACATTTTGCAATCACCCTGCCAACAACATTCTGAAGGTAACAAAAATGACTGTCAAAAAAGCTCTGCTGTTGCTCTAGTCTCTAACATTAAAAATTCTGATAATAATATGTTGTCATGTAAAGCTCTTTGACTGTGTTCCATAAATTATAAAGAAGGCTGTATATGGATTGTTGTTTTCAATTTACTGACAAATTAGAGAAACATTAAAAGTCATTGACCATTCTGAGTCGTCAGCAAGTTGTACTATGGAAGTCCTTGTGTTTGCGCAAACTATACAACAGACCATTGACTGGTGGGTCATGCATTACAAGACTTTACATCATCCGGCCCCTGTGGCTGTAGGCGCACTCCGACATGGTGTTGGGAAAAACCCACCTGGGAAGTAAATACATGAATACAAATAAATGACTTGTTCCCAGTGCTCTCTTTAGAGTGATATAGATCCTGGGCCATGACATTACACTACTATAATCACATTCAGTCATTTGGCACTTGTCAAAACCAATAAAATACGCTTATGCATGTAATTTATCAATATACTGTGTTAGACCATCAAAAAAATAGTTGCATTCAGTATGACTCCGGTAATCATAACCAGTTATTTATTGACATCCCCTGTACCAAAATTGAAAGATTATAGACAGAATGTTTTCATTTGGGAAAGGATATGGAGAATCCTGGAGATTCCTATGGAATTCTTAGTGCCTCCAAAATAGTAACTAATTACTATATACTTTATTTGTCAGGGATACATGCAACGGCCCTGCAATAGACTGATGACCGACCCGGGTGAACCCAACTTTACACTCACTGCTAGCTAGGATAGGCTCTGGCACCCTAGCGACCCTGTGTACAGGATAAGCAGTATAGATTATGAATGAATGAACCTGCAGTAAATATCTCTTTATAAAGACATACAAAGTAGATGTTGGGTATTCAGGCCTTTTGCAAAAGCTAATTTGCAACCCCGTATTTAAATTTTGCTCATGACTCCTGAAATACTAAGTGGCATATAATTCTGCTGATCGAAAATGTCATAGAAGAGAGATTTCTGGAAGGCTACTTGTCCGCTTTTCAGATACATGAAGTGAATCAGATTTGTGAAGAGAAGTTGGTCTGTTTTTGCTAAGTATAAGCATTTTCCTGGTGCAATGGGACTCGAAGTAATAAATTTTGTACTTGATCAGTTGGTGTTTCCTAAAACACCCCAAACACATTTATTATTCATTTAAAATTCAGAGCTGTCAGCTATATCAAGTATGATTTTCTTCATTTGTTTTCAGTTATTCATCGTAACTGAAACTTATAACATTAAGGTTATTCTTATTAACCCTTAACACCTTCCTTGCTATATGTACCCCATATTTGTATACCACACATTAAAAAAAAATTTCAAGCGCCTATTGTGAAAATCTATTGTTGCTAGTATTTGAGCAATAAGTACATGATAATTCTGATCCTCATAATGAAGAGTAGAGCATGAACTATGCCATTCTAACCAGAGATGTATTGTAGCCCTCTGGATATTGCATTGAAATCATATATAGTTCATTTACAAAAAACAATGTTCGCTGCTTGTTCAAGAAACTGCACTGTATTTACAACCTTGTTAAATTAAGATTAACTTGTTTGAATTATTTTTGACTTCTTGGCACCAAAGTTACACCAACTTAAGTGTCGACTTTTTGTCCAATTATTTTATGGAGCAAATATTTATTATGTGCTGCAAACAGGATGTTCGATTGTTAACTGAAGTCCAAATGTACTACTGTTATGAGGTAATGTGTGTGCTACAACAATTGAGGCTTTCCCTGCAAAGTAAAAGTGAGACATAGGTTTCTCTCAATTCTATTTGTCATAATGAGCCACAGTTAGCAGGGAAAAGCAATTGAGAGAGATGGGAAGCGGGTGATTTTATTTTAACAGCTCATTTGGCATTCATGTGTAGTACCTTCAGCCCGTGTTCCTAATGGCCTTGAAATATACATTTCAGCATGAAGTGGCTTGCTAGTTCATAACCCCCTCTGCATTCTTTGTCTCGTGCTTCCTCACCAGCTCTTAGTTCCTGATGGTTGATGCCAGCTCTCCATTCACCTTCCTCATCAATAAACCCCTTAAGATGCCCTTTCTCCTGAGTGTCCTTGTGCTTGGGTCAGGCACACTTTCCTTAAATATGACAGAAGAATCTGGCCATTCTGACCCAACGGGTGTTCTCCGGAGAGCCATTGCTGAGCAGAGTTCTCTTGTTCACTCCCACGATGCTGTTCTTAGGTCCCTCAGCCTACAAGAGCACTAACCAGCGCTTGGATCAGCTGACTCAGCTACTCCTGAGGCTTCAGCCTAGTCCATCACCCCAGTCTCCCAGGCCCTCCCCACCTCCCTAGATGTTAGCACACCCATGCAAGAGAAATTCTCAGGAGAGGTAGGCCATTGTGGGGGATTTCTCCTACAGTGTCTCCTAGCCTTTAATCGTTTCCCACATTGCTTCCCCCATGACAACGCTAAGATTATTTTTATCCTGGGCCTCCTTTCCGGCAAGGCCCGAGTATGACCTTCGGTCAGGATCCTGACCACGCTGTTCAATCCCAGAATCCCTGGATGGTCACACAGGGTCAGCAAACTGTAACTGTTTTCTGACTTTGCTGTTGAGTTTAGGATACAGTATTTGTCTGGGTGGAACTCTCTTGCACTGAAGAGCGACTTTTTTCACACCCTCAATGACTCCTGGAAGGATAAATTAGCTTCCTTGGATGAGCCTGAAACCCTGGATGGACTGATATCTTTGGCTATCCATCTTGATAATCACCTGTGAAGGAGAAGCCAACAACAGGTCGTGCATAGGACTTCTCCAGGTCCTGAACCAATGCAAGTCGGTTGGACCCGCCAACAGAGGAACATCAGCGGCAAATACAATCCAAACAGTGCCTCTACTGTGGATCCTCTGGTCATTTTTTGCCTTCCAAGGAGAGAGAGTTTGCCAGAAGATGCAGGAAGGCTGGTAGGCCATCTCAGAACAGGTTCCTCTCCTCAACTCCTGCTCCCTGCTACTCCTGTTTTTAACGGCGACTCTCTTGGCCTCACTGCGCTCATTGACTCTGGTTGTGAGCAGAATCTGATCGATCACTCAGTAGTCCACTATTGAGACCACACCTCTGTCAGCACCGTTGAACGTTTCTGCTCTCAACGGTAGAGCCGTACCTCAGATCACCCACAAAACCAAGCCCTTAGAGATGATGCTTTTCGGAAACCACCGTGATCAAATCCTTCTACATCTTCCCCACATCACACTCACCCATCGTTCTTGGCTTAAACTGGTTCCAGCACTACAACCAACACCTTAACTGGTCTGGGCTCAGAGTTGAATCATGGTCTGCCTCCTTCTAATCCTGAAAAAGCTGACCCGGTTTGTTCCCAAAGAATATCACGAGTTCAGCCAAATCTTTACCAAAGATAAGGCTCTCCATTCCTCCTCACCGCCCCTGTGATTACGCAATAAATCTTCTCCCTGGGGCTCTGCTACCGTCCACCATTCGGCTCTAGAATATTTCCCGTCCAGAAAGGGAGGCCCTGGGGAGGTACATTCACGAATCATTCTCTGCGGGTTATCCACCATTCATCTCCCTTGGGGTGAGGGTTTTTCTTTGTTGGTCGGAAGGATGGTTCCCTCTGGCCTTGTGTCGACTGCAGAGGACTGAATCAGATCACCAAACCTCCTGTTGTCAGCCTTCGAATCCACTCAGGGTGCAACCGTTTTTTTTTTTAAGCTTGACCTCCGCAACATCTACCATCACGTTTGGATCTGCCTTGGAGACGAGTGGAAGACTGCCTTTAAGACCCCCATTGGGCATTTGGAATACCTGGCCACGATATGATGATATGCTCACAATTCCCAGCTGTCACTGGTCAGTCCCCTTTCGAGGCCTCCCTGGGTTACCAACCATCACTCTTCCCTGCGGATGAGTGACAGATCGTCACCACTTCGGTCCAACATCACATCCGTCGCTGCAGGCGCGTCTGGTTTGCCGTGCTGCAGCGCTGCACCTCTGAGCAAAACCGCCGCTTTGCTAAACCAGAGGTGGTCTCCCATCTGTTCACCTTGGGAAAGAGTCTGGTTTTCCTAGCGACATTCCCGGAAGTTGGGCTGCTAGATCCATTGGCCATCCTTCACCCGACCCTCCATGTACCCCAGGTCAAGCCTGTCCATGCTCGTGTCTTGATTTTGGTCAGGGACACCTTCCTTAACCATGACACCTGTTTGGTCATACCAAGTTTTTATATGTAAGAATAATTCTGTGGTAACACAGACAGCTGTTTCATTGTAAACAAAAATAAAAATGTTTAGTCCATAAGGATTTAGCTGAAAGCTGTTGCAAGTGTTTAATGATAATTTAATATATATACATAAGCTTTGTAATACACTAAAAGTAGAATATTGTATTATCTGTGTTTATTGTGTGCATGATAAAATGACTGGTCCCTGCATTGCTTTGAGTAATAGCTCTTCAGAAAATAAGTGTTGCATACTTCACTCATTGTCTTTGAAAAATGTGTGGTGGTTGTTTGTTCAACTATAAAACTATAAATCATACACCAAAGAGGTGGATGTGTTTCCACACAAAGGTTAAGATCCTATGAGGGGGGCATGCATTCATTGCTATCGTCTGACCATCCTGACACTTTCTGATCAAGAGAATAATAGCAGAATACACCAAGATTCTTCACTGCTGTGTTGAGTGGGCAGAAAGTGTTGTTTTTCCCCTCCCCATTATACCCACAGAAAATAAAAACCAAAGCCAACATTCTTTCTCCAGAGGGGGCAATAAAAAAAGATCAGTCAGAGAGAGAAACTTGTGAGGCACTGAGGAAGGCTTACTGGTACAGGTCAGGAATTTACTGCTCATAGCACATTGTATCCAAGTAATGCTGGGGTTACATCTAAAGACTAAGGCTGGGCTTATACCTTTTGACTAAAGACTTAAGTCTTATTATTTTGGAAATTGTAAGAGAATCTTAAGAGTTAAATGTGAACTAGCATTCTTAAGTTTTTTCCTAGTCTTTTTCCTAGTCTTAATGCATGACAGTATAATAGTCTTAATGCATGACAATATTAAACATGTGATATAATCACATGTCTTCGCATTATGTCACCATCAGGCTGAATCAACAGCTAATAGATGAGCTCCTACAAAACCTGAAAAAAGGAAACCAGATCAGTATTGGCAGCAAAGATTGTATTTTTGGTTGGTTTAGAAGAACAGGAACAACAAAGAACACCCTTATCAGTTTGTAAAATCCAGAAAGAAGAGCTGTGGGCAGAACAGCCCAGCTTGCACATTGTCAACTGTCCAACAAATCAAGACCAAGTGGAGAGGGAAAGCAATAATAATGATAATAATAATGATGTCTTTGAACGTGTAGTGAAATTCCTACTTTGCTGTCCGCAGTGCGTTTGGATAAGTGCTCATAGGAAGAGTGTAAACATTATTATAAATATGATCATAGATATGAATATGAACAGTTGCAGTGCTTGACATTTGAATTCAGCTTGGTGTGCAACTCACCAAGTGCAGGTGCAAGGATGTGTGCAATTTAAGTGGTAGTTCAACATCCAGCATCCAACATCCAACTCCAACATCAGTAAGTCACCTTATTGATGTTGGAGTTACTTCACCTTATTTTTATCTAATTTTTATTTTACCTCTATTTTATATATTTATATCTATTATTTATTTTATGTATTTATAGATGTTCATGCGCTCTGGATTGCTATGTGAATTTCTTTGCCCTCTAATTGCCCCTCAGGGACTAAAGAGAATAAAGTTTCTCTGATTATGATTATGATTATGATTATAGGACTGAAATAGCAGAGGCTCTCCAAATACCCACTGAAAACATTGCATGGGGACAAAAAAATGCCTAAAGAATCTAATGGGAGTCTTTTCAAAATCTTTTGAAATCTTTTCAAAATCTTTCGATAAGATGCCCACACTCTTTGGTCTCTGCCCAGTCTCAGTGTTATAAGACTGCCCTAAGACCCAAAAAAACTAGTCTTAAGATGTGACCTGGTGTGAGTTGATAGTTTCACACCGTTTTTATAATTTCCTCAATCTTATGTTTCTTTATATGAGGCTCAGCTCATTGTCATTTAAAAAGCTACATTTATGTATTTCACAGTGTGGCTTTTCATCATTCATTATCTATACCACTAATCATTCTCGAAGGGTCACGGTAGGCAGGCTCACCGGGATAGGCTGTCACACGTAGAGACATACAACCATTTACTCTCTTATTCCCTTTTCCAGGTAATTTCGTCTCCAATTAACATACTACTTGTTTTTGGATTATGGGAAGAAAAGGAGAGAACCCCACGCACACAAACTCCACCCCCCGTTGGAATCAAACAAGGCACCTTCTTGCTGTGAGTAAGTGCTAACCACTGCGCCACTGTCAATTTCAATTTATAATTTAAAAATCAGATCTCTCAGTTAAAGTGACCTAATTTTCAACTTAAGAAAATGTATATTTTCCAAGAACTGGTCCAGGTCAATCAGTCATTCATTATCTATGCTGCTTTTCATGCCAACAGTTTTTGCATGGAACCTACTACCAAGGAACTGACTGTATGATTTTTTAATGCATGCTTAAAAACATTTGGCTGTTAATACGGCATTAACCAGTGTTTCACAAAGTGGTGTCACAAATGATGGACATATAGGTACATGTGTGTATCTTTTATGAATTGCACAACCAAAGTGGCCTTTTGAAAACAGTCATGTTTGTAGTGTTAGGGACTTTAAACCTTAGCTGCAGCAAAATCAAAGAACAGCCAAGCCATAACACGAGTTCTTGAAGTGGCAGGATTAATATTTAGGAGCCTTAATCTCGGCATGTTCAGAGTTCATTATGTTCATAAAAAACTGAACAGAGAAATGTGTGTTTAAGCATTTATACATTTTTTGCTGGGTAAAAAAGGGGGTTTGTTTCATGTAAGTAGGATACTGCAAGGTGATTTGCACTACAATCAGCATATTCACGATAGCATTGTTTTTTGTGATTTTTATTTATTTATTACAGTAACTGAGAAGTTGTGGGGTGTAATATTTAAAGTCATGAAGGTACAACCATAACCTCCTTCATTCAGTCAGTCACCTTCTCAAAGTAAATTCAAGTCATTTCAAGAGTATGCGAGCCAATGCATTAGCAAGGAGTGTAAATCTTGGAGCACTTTCATCATTTCCAAGCATGTATCTCAAGAAGACAGCGACTGAGGATTACTCATAGCGTCTTGTCATACAAGCATTTGAACATGTTGTGGTATAAGATGCAAAACCCTCATGAAACAAGAATTACCTCAATTTCATCCCTTTTGTGTTCCTTGTTCAGTGAAGTTATGGAGTGATCAAACTTTGCGATTGTTACCCCTATAACCTGCATTGTGAAACCCTCTGTTGGTAAACAATGCTCTGGTGTGCCATTTACAACAAGATAATCAGTGGGAAGCACTAAAGTTGCCTTCCTTAGCATCACGTGATTCACCAGCTTTTATCACGGTTGCAAGATGGGGAGTTCTGTGGCACTTCACCTTGAGAGAATAGATGTACGACTGAAAATGAAGCTTCCTACATCACAAAAGATTTTTTTCCCATTATTATCTTATATGTTGAAGGATGTATTGGCACTTATCTGTAAATAAAATATTTTCATAATAAGAATAGCTTATTATATTATTTCAAGTAATTTAACTAGGTAGACAATATTTAATCCTGAGCAGAAAAGGTTTGGTCGCCATTTTGTTTGTTCAGTCAATTTGTTGTACATTTGAGGCAGTAAAGGTTCATGGTCATCCTTCATCTGTTAGGTGTTGTTGCAAATGAGTGCACACAAACATAGACACACATGCACACAAACACACACACATATTTAGGAGGTTAAGAAAGCTCAGCCAATCCCATTAGAGGTGAACTTCCCCAGGGCATAGCTCCCTTCTCAGACAATTATGTACCAATGGCTACTAATGGATTTATCACAATGTATTACTTGGCACCATCACAGTACCACTTACTGCAGCTCTTGTCCAAAATATCACAAACACGGGTTTATTTTGGACAGCTAAAATCGGGGTACAAAATCTCCCATGCTTTTATCAATTACTGTGCCATCAGTAAGTGGTGGTGTCTTATGTGTGGAAGTCCACCGTCAGGTCTTGTCTCCTTGTCAGCCTGTGTCAGCTTCAGTTGTGCCAAGCAGACATCAGGACAAGTGTCCTGCTTGTGACCTCCCTGTCCAGGAATGCTTGGCTATACTTTGTCACACCTACAGATGAAGGCTAAAGTTTTGAGGATTCTCTATTTCTGGTTAAAAAAATTAAAGTTGACATGAATAAGTTTTAGCCTGCTCAAGGAAACAAAACTATTGAAAACCTCAAGTTGGGCATTTTTTACATTAAATATCTAGTATTATAACATTTGGTTTTGCGTGACGTCATTGTTCAAAACATTATCACCAATTATTCTAGTGCCTGTACATGTTTCCTTTTTTTAATGTGTTCAATATTTCCTGACCAATTTCTCTTTTCATTTTTTTCTTCTTTTATAGTTAAAACTAGAATTGAGCAGTTATAAATGTTGCCTAAATTAGCAACCTATTATCAGCAGCAGGTTGAATTTTGACCTTGTTGATAATGAATTTAGAAGTAGGACTATGACAAAATAAGGCATGCCAAGCAAATATAATAGTCTCTTTTGGCGATGGACTTTGTACGGTTTTGGAGAACACGAGTTCCAATAATAGACATGTTTTGCCGTTCCAAACATGAGGACATGCAGAACTTACCTCATTCGAAAAAGTAACAAACGAAAAAATGCATTTATTGCCCCTCTCATATTTTATATTCTACAGTCTCCACCTGACAGACATTAATAAACCCAGAGGGATACATAATGTTAAAGTAAACGCTACACTCAGACTTACAATGTCACATGGTCAAGTCATTACGAGCGACATAGGTCAAGTCTTATACGACTACATACAATATTACCTGTCTTTCTTGGGATAACTACATAAGTCATGTGTTTAAGAAAGCCCAACAGTCAACCAGTAAGGGGCCTGTACTTGACCAAATTGCAAAGGTTCCCACGGTTCTCACTGGTTGTTTGATAAATGAAAGCTCAAAGTGGGAGGTATATTAATCGCTTAAGCTCCATGTTGCTGTAGCAACACCAGGACACAAAATCCCCCCTTGCTTTTATACCAAGCCCACCTGGCTTGCTTTTATAAGACCAAGTGTCGGTCCACGGAAACACAATGCACTGTTGTATTGATACAGTGTGTGTGTGTGTGTGAGAGAGGGAGAGGGAGAGAGACATAGAGGGAAAGACAGACAGACGGTGATACACACAAAGATGGACAGACAGACAGAGACAGAGAAAAAGTTAGTACCTGCCTCCCTTCTGCCAGATACCACAACTTTTGCATCGTTCCCTGAGGATGAGCACCGTGATAATTGATTACACATCATTTAATCTTCATGTACCCTAAATGAAAGTTTACTTTCATGTTAAGGAACAGAAAAGTAACTTCAGACACCCAAAGACTTTAATATAAATCTGCACAGCTATGTTAAGACTGCAACTGAACGTCTGGAAACTCAAGTCCCCTTCACCCACTTTGTATTATCCATATATGGGCATTAAAGCTTTAAATGTTGCAATGTTCTGTTGCTAAATAAAATGCTCACAGCTGTAAAGGACAGTCTAAAAATAGCTGGGTTTTTTTTCCCCTCCTCCTCCACTTGTTTTCCTAAGTAGTCGGACTCTTACTTTTTTCAGTACTTTAGCTTGACTTTTAAGTACAAAGCCTACTCATGTTGATCAGGTCTTTTCATTCCTTCAGCGTGCCAATTTTCCTGACAACTGAAGCAGAATGCAGACAGAAGGAAAGTGAGAGGGCTGCATGGGAGGGGGTAATGCTGACACAAAAGCCCCGAAGTCCACCTCTGCCCTTTGTAATGGTTGCGCTCGCCCTTTAAATATCTCACCAGTCCCCTCTCTTGTTCCTCCCCCAGACTTACCAGAACAAGTTTTATCATCTGTGATAGAGTACCCATGGTCTGGGAGGAATCATCCCTGGATGTTTATTACATTAGGTCATTTTGTACTAATGGAGAAACTCCTACAGAGCATGTCATTGCCAGAGGGCAACCAAGTAGTGGATAAAGAAAAACAGCATTGCATTTTCTTCCAGTATCTCTTGTTTCCCCTTTTCTTCTTCACTCAGAGAAACCAAAATGAACACGCTGGAATTTCTAGACTTGAACCGAAAGTTTCTGATATTCTTTAAAACAAACCACTTAAGTTTATACTCTGAAACAATATCTTGTGTATTCCTGATTAGTTTATGTTCACAACTCAGTCAGATTCCATTTAACCGTCAGCAATAGGACAGTAGTTTTAATGTTATGCTTTGTGTGTGTGTGTGTGTGTTTGTGTGTGTGTATGTGTGTGTGTGTGTGTGTGTGTGTGTGTGTGTGTGTGTGTGTGTGCTTGGACATGGGGACGGTATATGCATGTTAAGCTATTATAAATCATAATTCATGTGTGCTTTGCCGTCACATTTACCATTACACACCATATTAGATTTGTGTATTATATTGTTCATCATTGGCTATTCGTATTCTCTCTCATTCTCTGTCTCTGTCTCTCTCGCTCTTTCAACTTTCTGAATCTTATTTTAAGTCTACCGGGGCCCCACAAACATTCAACAGAGAGGAGAGTTGATAAAAGTGGAATACTGAAACAGTCTAAGATACTTAACCTTGCATACATTTTCAAAATGGTCACATTTAAATCGATGGATATAGTCCTTGGAGAAGACAAGTATTCTACTTGAATAAAGAAAACATCACGGCACTGAGAAAACATCTAGACAGCTGTCTAGATGACTATATCTGATGACTGGAGATACAATGGTTAGTCACTGAAAAGAGTTAAGAGTAATTTAGGGTTTCTGACATTCATCGGCTTTAAGACTCTGTGATGTTCAAATCAGGTTTCCATTTTGCACCAAACAGATTTGAATTTCCATTTGAAGATGATTAGTCCCTCTTAGCCGATAGTTGCCATGGCAGTCAGCAATGATTTTTTTTTTTCAAATGTGCCTTGCCAAGGTCTCTCACAAACCATCAGCTCACCTGAGGCCCACAATTAATGGTCGGCAGCTGCTAATCTTTCTGTGTCAAAACAATTCACACTCTGTGGACATAAGCTGTCAGCCTTTCAAGCTCAGCCTAACAGTCCACTTCTCTGTCTTCATTTCAGACTTGGCCAACCTCCCCTGCATTGTGCGCAAAGAGGGAATAGTCTTCACCTTCTAATTTCAAATCAGCCTCCCTGTATGCCAGGCATGCTAAAAGGGTGATCATCCTTTTTTTTTATCAGTTAGCCATTCGTCTTTTGGCGTACTTCTGTTTTACTTCCTTGTTGACCTTCCCGTGGGAGGCAGACAGGCACTGGCCCATAGGTAACCCTAGTAAGTGCAAAATCAGCGAGTTGGTTGCACCACTAATAAGAAGAAACAACTGAGTGTGATGTCAGTCACACTTTGAGAGTTGTGCTACATTCCCATGCTGCCTTGGTCACACAGCGTTTAATTATTTGTAGGAGAGCAAGGAAAACTCTGGGTGGACGGTTGTTTTGTTGGCAGTTCCTGTGAGGTGAATCTCTCTCAAAGCAAATGATTAAAACACGCAAGCTTTTTAGTTTTGTTTACTACAATATTCAACTGTATTAGACAAATGCATGATTGCATATTAGTACTATTTAGTTTCAATTCAGCTGACACCTGATTTTTTTTTTTATAGAAAAAGTACATCAAGAAATGGGTCAATCTTATTTATTTCAGTGATGTTGATCTCTTCTCACTGTGATCACAGCACATATGTTTCGAGTCACAATACTCACCTGATCATAACAGTACACATAACAGTACACAACAATTTTCCCTTTATCATACTATTGTGCACTCCTTACCTCACTTGTTACTAAGACACTTATAGTTTTATCACTTGTTTACTAAGACACTTTATAGTTTCACTGAGACACTTTTTAGTTTATAGTTTATTTTATTTCTAATTCTGCCTTTTCTTTTTATTATTTATTACTGTTATATTTTCTGTAACTCAACAACAATTTCCTTCGGGATTGATAAAGTTGTTCTTATCTTATCTTATCTGATCATTGCTTAAGATTAAGATATGGGGATAGGGATGTTGGCCTGCACGTGACAGTGGTAGAAATGCTAATTAAATCTGGAAATGGGAAATGACACATTTCATACTACATAAATGAGAATTCTTCTGCATCAAAGCGGTCTGCAAGTCTTTTACCATCGCTAGCCAATGTCTTTGGTTGTTGTTGTCACTTATTGAACATAATTTTGATGTTTCTGCCTTCACTGGATGAAGTGCTGAGAGTGACACTATTGATTAGAGTTTATGTACAGCGTGGTGTACACAGCCTGAATGCAGAGATCAATGAAGACCAGGGATAATAAATACCCATGCAGCTGTGAAGTCGTTGCACGAGTACAGTGCAATCAACGAACAGTATCAACGTGTAATAGGATCACACTCTTTCATGCAAAGTGCAGACATAAAAATTTCCAGTGCATTGGTCTTGACTTTCAATTTGTGGGACGTGGCAGAGTCAGATTTTTTGCTTGTTCAGTACAATCCGTTACTGCATGAGTTGGTGTTCACATAAATGAAGGTGGAAACGCATCTTCAAAGCACAGATAGCAACAGAACACCAAAGGAGTTATGTTCCCAGTCTCCCACTGCACAGCTTTCGAAGAAGCAGGCACCTGCCTCACTATCTCTTTTCTTATCCTTTTGTGAAGTGCTTTTTTGTTTTGTTTCTTTAAGGGAATGTGGGTGCACATCTGCTCAGAAAGAAAAACATGCTGTTACTGTACCAAAACAAGCAGGATAAATCTTACCAGCAGAAGCAGCGATGCAGAGACAAACCTGACAACAGCCACTGGGCCCAGCAACTCCTGCCACTTTGTCTAATCACATTGCCTTTTGAAAATGTCACTTATCTCGATGCAGAGGAGGGTGAAAGTGGGGTTTTAGGTGATGATGAACAACGAGGAAGATAAAAGCTAAGTATTGATACTGTCGTTTACCTAATCAGTAGTTCATTCTGGAAAGAAAATAATGAATAGCAGAGAAACCAAAAACCATTAGCGTGGAAAGTGTTGGAGGCTGGGGCACTGTCTTTCTCACTGAATTATTTACGATTGTCATACTTTGTGCAATGATCCAAAGTGAAAATGTTTTTTATCTTTGTCTGAGCCTTCATGCAGTTATTAATAAATGCTTTCAGATAAATATATTAATTTCGCACTGAAAGGCATTTAAGACAGCCTCTGTCTCACTTTGGATCATGGAGGAGAGCTATTGTGATGGTTTTTCCATTCCACAGACCCTTATTCTAAGTATGCTCTGGATGCTAAGTGAATTGTTTGTGGCCAAATGTCTGACATGTTTTAATTTCCACCAAATCGTTTGAGTCATTATATTTTTGATCAAAGAAGTGCAGCACTATTCATGATCACGAATAGACGAACAAGAAAGAATTATCCAGACAGCTTCCGCAGGCAGAAATTTCAATTCAAACTGATACATTAAATGGGATTTTCTATTGGTGTCCTAGTATACTAGGCAGGAGACAATACTTAGCAGTGGTATTTTTATTTTCTGCCACATTTCTGCAACATTGCCACATGAGCAGCCACAACATTTGAATAGCAAATATATGTGAATATGTGTGACAGTCTAATGGTTTAGCAGACACACACTGGTGAGGTCAAGTGCATTGACAAAGCAATTCTTTGGTAACAACTTAATTATAACAGTGAATAAAATATTAAAATCATAATGATTATAACATTGATTATAACACTGAGTTGTCTCAATGATTTATTTGTATTAATTAACTTAAAAACTTTACTCTTTTGAATAAAACATGTATCACGACTCAGCGCTGACAAAGTGCATCTGATATACAGGGAAGCTTTTTTTTTTTTTATATAAGCAGCAAAAGAAGAGCATATACATACTAACACAAACACAGAGCCTCATTTTACTTGAAATAGAACAAAGGATGGCATTTTGAATTTTTGGTTTGTCTCTTTTTGCAGAGCTGTGAGACAGTAACAGTTGCAGCATGGCCTCTGGTTAACATTATATTGCAAAAATTCAAGTTTAGGCAAACAAACTAATTCTTTTTTCTAGATATATCCTATACAAATATCATATGACGCTTTTGTTTTTTTACTTCCTGTGAACGGTTTCAGTGAAAGTTCTCTCTTGGCAAATGGGTTGACAATAAGTTAACACTGTCTGATAATTATATCAGACAATACTGTAAAAGTAACAGTTACTGTACATTGATATGAATTAGGTTAAACTTGATTACTTGACACTCTACGTTGATGTGGATCCCTACAGTTTATAAAGGCAGTTTCAATCCAGATTAGGCATGGAACATATGTATACACACACACACACACACACACACACACACACACACACACACACACACAACACAAACTACTACACAGTAGGCTATATAGACAAATTACAGTTTCAGTTGCAGAAAAAAAGAAGCCCCCAAGTTTAATTGCAATTAAAAATGCTGAAGAGCTTATTGTCTTTGTGTTTATAGAATATCTTATGATCCTGCAATATGTATGTGCATGAATTTCTATTCTTATATTTCCCTCATTGAGTCTTTTAATTACCCGTCTTAACAGCCACTGCAGTTACTGTCTCCCTTATTAGAAAAATATAATTTAAGTATAAATACATAGATGTTTTTATAAAGAAAATAACGCATATTAGTTTCAACACGAACAGATGGGCCCACTCAGGAGAGCCACCACTTTAGGAAAGGACTCTGCCGTCCACCTTCACCTGAAGGATGAGGGCGATTCATTTGAAGACAGCAATGCCCGTATTCTAGCCAGAGAAGACAGATGGTTCGAGAGAGGAGTCAAAGAATCCATCTTTGTCAAACAGAAAAAAAACGTCTCTGAACAGAGGGGGTCTCAGGCACAATCTTTCTCCAACATATAGCGCCGTACTGGGATCAATACCAAGACGGATAAGCCAAAATGGACCCGGCCCATCTGCACCTTCCAAACAACCGGCAAAGATCCACCATCTCAGTCCCCGCTAACTTCCACATGAGCTTCAGTCCATGTGATTCAACAGGTTTCACTCCTTTGATTTATATTATGAGAAGTTTGGCTGCGCCTTTCTACATTCCAATCCAGGGAATCCCCAAAAGTTATTCATTTGTCCCCACCTAACGAAAACTCAATATCCATAACAACCCCCTCCAATCCTCCAACCTTGTTTCTGCCAATCAACTCTTTCATTTACATAACAAGCCATCATCACCTAGATCGCCCACAACCCTGGCAGTTATATTCAGAAACTCTCCATCGGTCACTAGAACTGAAGAAGCCTTTTGGATGAGGGGTGAAACGTATTCAAGTAAAAAAAATTCAAGTCCAGTTGCCATGACATTATCATGACGTTAAGTACTATTTCTTGTCCAATCTATTAAACATTATGGTACTTTTCAATGTTTTTTCATTTTTATAATAACAGCCCAATTAAGTAGAAGAAAGATAATATGAAATCTTTAATAATTTTGAATAAAATACAAAAAAACATCTTTGGGTTTCCCACCTATAATTTTGCTTTTTAATTAGCACTGAACTCTTTGTGGAAGATGAATATTCCTTACACTGCTTACACTGTTACATCGTATGAAAGAACCCCAATTCTGGGGAAAGTCTGGGAGGCAGAGTTCGAGTTGTCTGCTTCCGTAAGCTGTGGTCAGAGGGGCTTGTGGCGGCAAATTTTTCTATGTCTAAGTCATGTGAAGAGTGGTAGCTGTGACAAAATGAGTAAGTTAAACAGTTTAATCCTACTTCCACTGTTTAATGTCATCCACTATAGCTTTTGAACATCATCCCGCATTATTAACACAGGAGAAACAACAACACCTATGCCCTGTGATTTATATCTGTCTCAAACTTGAGTTATTTCTTGCTTAGGCTTCACCTCACCTCACCACAATTGATCGTGACAATTTTTTTTAGAAAAACATATCTGTAAAAACAGCATAGACTGCAGAATATTTATTGTCACACTGCTGTTACCCCATACAGTACATACAGTATGTACTGCATGACTGTTGACAATATCTATGGAGGATGTTGGTCTCTTTGCGGGTGTTTTCTATCAAAAACATAAGATAAAGAACATATTTGAGCCTAATAGAGTGTGTGTGTGTGTGTGTGTGTGTGTGTGTGTGTGTCTGTCTGTCTGTCTGTCTGTCTGTCTGTCTGTTTTCTGTAACAGTTTGTTAAGGGCACGTTATCTCAAACCACATGTTCTCCTATTTTAAATGCAGACATTTTACATTGTTGAATTACAATGTAATTGCATTACTAACCCAGGTCTTGCACTTAAACATAGAGCCTATATGTCCATGAAATGTTGAAACAAGAGTGAGAGAAAAGCAAATTCAGCACTAATGTCGTCTGCATTGCCTCAAAACCGAACTGCAGAGGCATTCAGGGGGCACATAAGGTTTTGTGAAGTAAGTGATATATTTGTATTAATGTACAATTTCCTTTCTTAAATATGACATATGTTGTACAAAAAGAACATTACTTAAAATAACTGTTGGAAGATATTGACAATCAACTTGTAAGTAATCCAGTGAAAACATTTGCCTTACAATAACAGTTTCTTTAAGAGAAAGTCAGACATATATAAGCAAGTTCACATGAGCCAAGGGCTTAATGGAGTCCATGCTTATATGTCCCACCCTTTGTCTCTGCTATATCAATTTCTCCATCAGTACAGGCAGGCTAAAGGAGAGACAAGTGAACCTTGTATGGCTCTTTGCCTAAATCCTTAAGTCTCAGCGAGCTTTCAAAGGCAAATTAAAGTGTTTAAATTTAGCCGATCCTCCATCCAGCAACAGAATACTTACATTTTAGTCTTTCCCATCAGGGCAAACGTAGGGTAACAAACTTGCCATAAAAATACAAAAATAAGGTTTGTGTGAGGAGATGAAAGAAAAACTTTGAAACATCTGGCAAGCAGATGCTGGCAGGTTAAGGTAAACAGCATCCTTTTATGGTCATACTCCAGCCCTCTGCAGATTCAGAGGTATGATGTGGAACACCTTCAAAGAAGCAAAGAGCCAGCACATCTTGTTTCAATTTATCCTCTCACTGGCAGCCATGCTCTTTGGCCAGTCTCTTAATATCCTCCCACAAAAAGGACAGTTGGCTTATGCCGAACTTGTACGATCATACATTGACACCGAGCCATGCTTGGAAATGAACGCATTCTCAGACACAAAAGATTTTATCAAACTACGCATTTCCCACTGTGCCGCCGCATGCGCACATTCTCAGACATTCAGATACTCACAAACTGGCATATTTTCATCTTGACCTTCTGTGAAAAAAACAGGACAAGAGTAGGTTAATTAGTTCACGGCCAGCCCTGGAAACTAGCCTCTTGCCAGGCCTTCATGTCAGAGTCGACAACATCTGGCACCAGGCATCTGGTGCCATATATCAAACTAGATACTCTGTCTTCCATGCCCCACACTCAGAGTAGTGGCTTGATAAAAACTGACTTCTATGACTAAATTTTGTTTTACGTTGGCAAAAAAGGGAACCGCGATGTCCGGAGGCACAGAGAGCTATGCAAAGAATATGTGAATAAATGCTTGTATGTACATTTTTGTGTGTGTGTGTGTGTCGGTTGTAGATTTCACCTCGTACCCCAAGCTAGTTAATGGGTATCTCTTTAGCCAAGGTCTTCGCTGTGACTCACTGAAATGTCAAAAAGCCAAAAAGCAAAAGCTCCAACCACTTAGAAAGCTCTGACATGAGAAAAAACACAAACCTTAAATCAGGGAGACGGTATCAACAAGCCTGTAGCTGTCATATTATTACCAGACTGCCACTTCCCCTCTCCTCTCCTCTTGTCTCGTCTCCTCCCTTTTCCTCTTTTCTCCTTTTGTCTCCTCTCCTTTTGTCTCTTCTCATCTCTTCTCTTCTTCTCTACCTTATTTGTCATTCTATGAGTAACTTGTTTTAATCATTAACCAGTGTGTCCCCCAGTCCCTCTCTCAATTACTGTTACTACCACGTCTAACCACTTCCAGTTACTAAGCGCATTGATGAGTAACCGTGTTTACATTGCTATAAAGCAGTATTTCAGGTCTTTTTTGTAAAGAGCTGACTAACTGTCTGTTTACGAACTTTATTTCATTCATGACCGCGTCATGGAGTAACTGGTGTTTTTCTGCCAATGAAAGAAAGGGATTTTTTTTACCTTTTCGTTTCCTCCCACCGCACGCAATGTCTCAGTCAATGGTGAGGTATAACTGAAGGATTCTGTAAGCTATCAGTGAGATTAGGGTTTGCATTTTATTCCTGTCACTCTGGATTAGCGGTCCTATTATATCTACTCTTAGGAATCATCAGTGGAATATTTGCGTTTACAATTAATGCAAACACTCAACATTTTCGGTGCAAAGATTAACATACGGCCTAACATTAAGAATGCTTTGCGTCTGTTTAAAAAAAAAAAAAGGTAAACGCAGCATTTTTTTTTTTATAAAGAATGTTCACCTTTATTTTTGTTTACATTCTTAGGTATGTGCAATTGTGCGAATGTCATGTTATCCTTGTTTTTACATGTGTTGGCTTTGCATAGGTAGTGGGGCGGCTTTAGAGGAGATTGCCGAAGGGATTTTTCTCATGGACTATATCCTAAAAGTGGGGGTCGGCTCAGATGTTTATAATGTAGAAAAAGCCCACTGGCCCGCCTATCTGCTATTATGCGGTAAAAGGAGGGTTTGCTATTATTAACCTTCCAATGAATCCTGTCCTTCTATCAATCCACCAGTAATCCTAATAATCCAAGCTTGCACTCCCATGTCTGCAATAAGTGCCAGATGCTGATGGGAGAGATAAACAACAAGCTTGTTTTATTATAAAAGAAAAATAAACCACGGAGGCCCGCTGGAATCCACATGCTGCGATGAAAGAATGTGGAAACAGTGGTGCACACAGAAAGAAAATCTCTCATCAAGGAGAAAGACAACAGGCCTCGACGAGAACCACTTATTTGTGTGACATGAATCTCAAGCACTGTATATGAATGATTGAAGAGAAATTACAGCATTTGCCAACTTTCCCCTTTTTTTAATCTATTAAAAATTAACAGGAAGTTAACTTGAAAATGACTAAGATTTATGCATATTGGCTTTGATTCATCTTTTCTAGAGTCTTAGCCCAAACAAAAAAATACAAAGTGAATATTCTGCTCTCCATATCTATAAATATTAATGACTTGCTAATTTAGGGAAACTGTTAGAGTGTTGGAAATGTTGAAAGTTTTGAAAAGTCATCTTTTTTTAATTTTAGTTCTTGCTTTCTCTTTATGCTTGTTTCACACGCACACACAAACTAACACGCACACGCACACGAACACGCACACACACACACACTATTCAAACAATTCAAACCCAGAAAATGAAGTTCATTTGGCATTTGGCGATTATTTATTAATAATTATCAATTCATTATATCCTATATTATCCCTCATGAGGAAATTCATTCTCTGCTATTAACCCATCATGGATGAACCTTGAACAGTAGGCTGGTGTCCATCAGAGCCACGTGTTCAGTGTCTTTTTAAACAACACTTTGACACACCAGGAGGAACCGGGAATCAAACCAGGAATGTTCGGTTCCAAAAAAAGATTGCGCTACTTCCTGCGCCACACTGCCCCCGTATTCGGTAACCAAATGTGATTCTGTGATAACCGTTATGAAAAGTTCAAGAACTCGAAGCATTTGCGAATGAAAGGTAGAACAAAAGACACCTTTCCTTGGGGGATCTGCTCGGGGAATGCTGTGCGGACACTGACCTCAAAAGAGTTTGTTGAAATTTTCAGCCCTCGAGCTGCAGGAATGCTTTGCTCCCTTTCTCCTTTCAAGTGAAGAATATAGTCACTCAAAATGACTGTCCCTTAGGAGTTTTACTTGCTCCATCCTTAGACAGAATTTAATATTGCATTGTTATCTGCCAGACATTCTGGTTCTTTGCTTTAGCAGTGAACTTTTTCAATTTCTAAATGATATTAAGTGAAACAGGGTGACATGGTGTCGCATTGGCTAGTGCTCCTACCTCACGACAAAAGGGACCCTGTGTGAAGAATGCATATTCTCCCCATGTCTGCATGGGTTTCCTCCTGCAAAAAAACGGAGAGCATTTGGAAAAATGCCCGGAATAAGAGAGTGAGTGATTATTTGTCTCTATATGTGGCCCACCGATCGACTGGCTGCAGGTCCAGGGTGTTCCTCACATCTCGCCAAATGACAGGTGGGATAGGCTCCAGCATCTCTGCGACCATAAGTGCAGGATAAGCAGTGGGTAATGAATGAATATTAATTGAATCACTGGCAAATATTTTGAAAAGAGATCCCTGTCTTTCATATTTATGTCAAAATGAGCCAGAGATGACTTAGAAGATAATGATGACATGGTAATAAGCATAGTAATGACAGGGCTGATGGTGATGAAGATAAAATGGAGACACTGTTATGGTCCTGTTCTTATCTTTGCGTATCTCTTAGGAGGAGCAAAGCAATGATCCACAGCTGGTAAAGTGTCCGAGCAGCAGTTCTGACTTTATTTACCACCTTCAAGCCAATAGACCCCCTCTTTCTGAGACAGAAAAACAGGGGAACCAATACCAAGGAGGAATCAATCATACTAATGGTTTTCCCTGAGGAGAGTGAACCCTGGGCAGGTGATATATCCCATCCCATCATACACAGCACAGCACTGCATCACTTTTGTCAGCCTAACCTGCAAAACTCTACATTTTATCTAATCTTATCTATTTAACCATTCGGTTTACTCCAAAACATATCATTTCAACCGATTTAAATTTTGAAGCACCATTTTAACCAGCACAACTCCTCTGACTTCTTCATCCCAACTGGTCCCATTAATCGATTCTAACTTTGGATGTAATGTCACAGTTTTAAAAGACGAGATGTGCACTGCTATGCTTTTTTAGTCTCTTACACAACAGCTGGAGTAACAAATCTTCTTTGAGTTATCAAAAAAGTTAAAAAAAAAAATTAATATAGATGTAAGATTTACTTTATGTTCATTAAAATCCCAATTGGAAATTCACCTCTCATTCACACATGCTCTATTATCTGGTCGCTATCAGTGTTCATTCATGATTGACAAGTGCGATTTGTAATCAAGTTCACTGCTTTCAGTGAATTATAATCGAGAAGAAGTTCAATCTTAATTCGAGTCAACTTTTGACCATTTCATCAGATAAGAACATTGAAATTAGACTATATTCTTGGAGCCATTGCAGAGTTGAGATCGTTTCTTGATAATGTGCAATTAAGTAGCTCACTATCAAACCACAACCCTAGATTAAAATACTGTAACAGTAAACTCAACTACAAAAAAAGAAAAGTAATATTTTTCCTTTGAGAAAAATTTAACCCTTTCTTTGCCCAATTACAATAAATTACTTTAGATGACCTCACAAATACTCAATCTTGTATGCTTTGGGTAGAGAGGGATAGCAGGAATGACTCACCTATATGGAATCTCAATTACCAACAGCCCCTCTTCTTTTCTCATGACCGGTGGTGGTTGCCCCCCATCAGGCAGCGATGTGTAATTGCATGAGTCAGCATCCACACACACACACAATCTTTTGTCTGATTGGGCTGCATGTCTGGATTTTGTCGCTCTGCTAAACACAGGGCAAGATGCATCTGCTTCAGTTCCACCCATGACTTCTTTTTAACTCACAGCATGAGTAACTGTGTTGCTATTATTGCCTGTCTGCTAGCCAATGCCATATCTTTATAATTGATGATTTTTTTTATATCATTTTGTGTATTTATCTTAAATGCATCACAATTTTTTTTCATACATATGAATGTTTTTCCCTGAGTTTTTGAATATAGTGCAGAAAAATAATGAATGGATGTATTTTCATCAGCAGTTTCATTGAATTGAAAGGGAAAATGAAATTATCTGGACTGTGCTTGACAGCATATAATCATTGCATGCTGCTTGTATTGTTATAGAAGACATATCTGTTATCTTGAATAATATTCTGTTCTCAAACTTTCCACAAACAGCACATGATAAGGCGAACTACAGTGCATAATTGTTCAATATAAATAATTTCAAATTCATTCTGATAACATAATTAAACACTAAATTGCAACAATAATTAGGGCAAAGGTTATATAATGATCTTGCACAGTCAAGTTAAAGTTTACAGTGCATATCCCATAATATGTCATCACATACAACTCTTTGTGATAAATCACCTCTGGTCTTCTCTTGTTGAAAGGCAAATGACATCTGTTCAGCATTCAGACCATTTTCTTCGAAGAGCTTACTTGTAAGTGCATGCAGCCGCTGAACAAATGATTTATTCTGTCTCCTTGCTTGTCATCCACAAACTGAAAGAAATCAAAGTTCCGTAAAAATGTTCTGTTTGGTCACACTCAACTGTTTGAACCTCGCTGACAGTGGATAAAGGTGTTAGGTCAAACAGGATTGTTCATTTCAGATTATATCAGCCGGTTGTGATCGACAGTTGTGTGTCACTGTCACAGGAAACATTGGGGTGAAAATCCAGAGTCTCTTTATTTAAGTCTTTAAACAATATCCATCCATCGTCCGCCACTTTTCCTGCCCTGAGGGTCACGGGTGATGCTGGAGCCGATCCCAGCTGTCATCAGGCGAGAGGCGGGGTGCACCCTGGACTGGTCAGCAGTCAATCGCAGGGCCACATGTACATAGACAGACAAACAACCATTCACTCATTCATTCATTCGGGGCAATTTTCCTAGTTAATCTGGTGCACATTTTTTGGACTGTGGGAAGAAACCAGAGAACCCGAAGGAAACCCATGCAGACACAGGGAGAACATGCAAACTCCACCGAGAAAGGTCCCCTTGTCGGAATAGAACAAGGGTCCTTCGTGCTGTGGGGTCGAAGCTCTAAGCACTGCGCCACCTTGCCACCAAACATTATTATCCATCCTCCATAAACAAGCCAAAGATTGTTTATGTTAATTTTGTATATTATTGCAGTTCGATTGTGGTTAATTTAGATTTTTAAGATTATTTACACTGAAATCAGGGAGAAACAAAATAGCTTGACAATGCAAGATCATTAAATGACTTTTGCCCTAATTATTGTTGCAATATATGTGTTTTTAACCGAGACAGTTGCAGATGACAAGAAGCCATTCTTCTACCTACATTCTTTTACTACCACATTGTCAATCTTTGTACCATATGACTGTTGCTCAGCACCATTACTTGCAATAGTCACTGAAGCAATGCATATTCTTGACAGCACGGTGGACTGTCTGGAACTTGTATTTCTCAGTTTTATTCATACTTTTACTTGAGAGCAATTGAAAAGTGCACCAGTGTAGCACCACCAGATCTTTCTCCAGATGTGAGAAAAAAAAATACACATATGCACATATGCATATAAACATTTTTTTAATAATGTGTCTAAAAAACTCAACTTTCAAAGGTTTTTAATATCATAAGGATTTTGTTCCTTGCTGGTTGACAAAAAGAACTGCTCATTGAGAAGCATAGTTCTTTAATTGTATTTCTGGTTTGTTGTCAATGCCTGACTGAGCCTGCCATTATGTTGATGTTACATTTTGTTGCTAAAACCCTTCAACCCTCTTTCTGTTTTTATTATTGCTTACCTTTCCAAACAGTCTCAACATTTACAAATATTTTTGTAAATACAAATAATATATATATTACCAAACTATCCTATCAGCGTCATCGTAGGGAAAACTTCCAAATATCAGTATACTCTTTTCAGGTGAACTGAATGTAGAAAAAAAGAATGAGTAAATAATCACAAGGTTTTGTCTTTGCATGTGTTCACATGTACCTTTGTCTGTATCAAAACAAGTGAGATAAAGCATTCTTAATTTCATTTTTCAAAATTCATAAGCCTGTATAGGAACATACATTTCAAGATGACCAAAATAATGCATAAGTAAAATAAGGGTTGTAGTCTGATAAGTTACCCTGTTCTATTCCTACTGCTGTCTACTTCTTTTATTCTTTTATTTACTTACATAGTGCCACCCCGATACCCTTGATGCTGTCAGTTGGGACAAGTCTGGTTGAAGTCCCAGGCAGCTGGTACTTGACACTGAACTGTTGATGCACATAAATTGGGAACATGACAGTGTCCCTTGTTTTTTGTTTTGTTTTTCCTCTTTTTGAAGCATAATTAAAATCTCAAGAACACTGGTTTGGGATTAATCTCCCATGGCAAATCTCCATCTGCAGCCTGGATCAGCAGTCATCCCTCACTGCATTAGCTCCCAGCTGTGCAACTGTCTACCCAACCAAGGCCTACCGTGTTGTGCAGGGGCGCACTTGGGGAAGAACTGCGAGGACTGGGATTGGGGTCGGAGTTTGGGGAACAGAAAGATGAACAGACGGACAAAGAGAGGAGATTTTGTGAGGGGGTGGAATCATATGAGCAGCAATAAATCTTAATATTTTATATCAATTTTGTTTTGCAAAGCATATTTGAGCTTCATTTTCTTACAAATGGCCTTCCCCACTGAACCCGAATGATAATAATATCTTCCACATCAGTTACATGTTGAGAAGGCGAGTACTTAGTGTGGCATTGACTGAGATTGTAAAAATCACTCTTTTACATAATGCATTGCAGCCTTAGGGGGGCACGGGCCAGTGCCTCTCTGAGCCGGTCCCAAGCCCAGAAAAATGCGTCAATCTGGTAGGGCATCCGACATAAAAATTTTGCCAAAACCGAACATGGGAATCAAACCTTATAACCAGATCGGTCTCGGGGGTTAACAATAACTGCCATTGGTACCGATGACCTACATGGTACTAATGGTAATGGACACTGGGCTTCTGTAGGTCAAGGAAGGAGAGAAGGAAGGTTTGTCGGAAGCGAAGAGAGACGAGGAAAGGCAGGATTCTGGGACTGAGAGTAGCGACTTTGAATATTGGGACGATGACAGGAAAAGGTAGAAAGTTGGTTTACATGATGCAAAGAAGGAAGGTGTGTCCAGGAGACCAGGTGGAAAGGCAGTAAGGCTAGAAGCTTAGGAGCAGGCTTTAAGTTGTACTATAATGGTACTAACAGAAAGAGAAATGGAGTTTGTTAGGAATGATCTGGAATGCCAGATGGACTTATGAATCTGAAACTGGAAATTGAAGGTGTGATGCTCAATGTTGTTAGTTGCTTTGCCCTGCAGGTGGGATGTGAGTTTTAGGAGAAGGAGAAATTCTGGAATCAGCTAGATAAAGTGATGCAGAATTTCCCTAGAGGAGAGAGAGTGGTAGTTGGTGCAGACTTCAATAGGCATGTTGGGGCAGGCAATAGAGTGGATGAAGAGGTGATGGGCAGATTTGGTATAAAGGATAGGAACGCAAAGTGACAGATGGTGGTAGACTTTGCAAAAAGGATGGAAATGGCTGGAGTGCAGATGCCTGAAGAATGGAGATGAAGTGTGATGATGCCCATTTTTAAGAATAAGGGGGATGTGCAGCATTGCTGCAATTATAGAGGGATAAAGTTGATGAGCCATACAATGAAGTTATGAAAAAGAGTAGTGTTAACTAGACTGAGAGCAGAAGTCAGCATTTGTGAACAGCAGCATGGCTTAATGCCAGAAAGAGTACTACAGATGCAGCATTTGCTTTGAGAGTGCTAATAGAGAAGTACAGAGAAGGCCAGAGGGAGCTGCATTGCGCTTTTGTAGACCTAGTAAAAGCATGTGACAGGGTGCTGAGAGAGGAGCTCTGGTACTGTATGAGGAAGTCCAGAGTGGCAGAGAAGTATGTTAGACTGATGCAGGACATTTATGCTAGCTGTGAGACAGTGGTGTGGTGTGCTGTAGGGGTAACAGAGAAGTTGAAGAGTGAGGAGGGACTCCATCAGGGATCAGCTCTGAGCCCCCTGTTGTTCGCAGTGGTGATGGACAGGCTGACAGATGAGGTTAGACAGGTTAGTCCATGGACCATGATGTTAGCAGATGACATTGTGATCTGAAGGGAGAGCAGAGAACGGGTTGAGGAAAATCTAGAGAGGTGGAGGTATATTCTGGAAAGGAAAGGAATGAAGGTTAGTCACAGCAAGACAGAGTATATGTGTGTGGACAAAAGGAACCTGAGGCTACAGGGAGTTTAGATCAAGAAGTTGGAGGATTTCAGCTACTTGGGTTTAACAGTCCAGAGCAACGGAGAGTGTGGAAAATAGATAAAGAAACGGGTTGAAGCAGGTTGGACTGGGTGGAGAAAAGAGTCAGCAGTACTATGCGATAGAAGACTATCAGCCAGAATGAAAGGAAAGGTGTACAAGACAGTGGTGAGACCAGTGATGCTGTATGGTCTAGAAACAGTGACGTTGATGAAAAGACAGGAGGCAGAGCTGGAGGTCTCAGAGATGATGATGTTGAAGTTCTCTTTGGGAGTGCCGAGGATGGATAGGATCAGGAATGAGTCCATCAGAGGGACACCACATGTTAGATGTTTCGGAGAGAAGGTCAATGGCGCCAGACTGAGGTGGTTCGGTCATATACAGAGGAGGAATAGTGAATATCTTTGTAGACGGATGCTGGAATTGGAGCTGCCAGACAGGTGGTCTCGAAGACGATCAAAGAGAAGATTTATGGACGTAGTGAGAGAGGATATGAAGGTAGTTGGTGTGAGGGACGAGGATACAGAGAAAAGGGTTAGATGGAGAAGGTTGATTCGCTGTAGCGACCCCTGAAGGGAAAAGCCAAAAAAGAGAGGAAGACTCTTTTACGTAATGCGACTCTTGAGAGTGGTTTTGTTGAGAGTGGTTGAAGACCCATTGCTGGCTGTCCATCTTCATTTGCCCTGTTGATATCCACAAGATTATGAAGTAAACTTCATTTGACACTTGACTCAGGCACTGAGTCAAGTGGTGTTTCTTGAATGAGCATTCTGATTGAAAGAACATTAGACGCAGCACGTTGATGTGAGGGATTTCAATGAGCAGAATGCATATGGGTTTGGAAGTTTGGAAGTTGGCAGTTGTGCTGCCAAATGAATCTGAAATAAATGATAATATATTGGTAATAGGCAGAGAGAGTATTTGTACATACATGCATATACCAAGTAAAGCCTCATGAATGCAAACAACATACCAAAAAGAAGAAGATCAGCCTCACTGTCAGTCATAGAGACTCATGACGTTACAAATCTCCAAAGATATGGATTGGAAAGTGTCCTACCAACGAAACAGCCAAGTATTTGGCCGCTTTGTCATCCAAGTGATTTAGTGTGCCCTGGGCTTCAGCATGCGAGATATGGTTGATCCAATTTGGGCCTTGCTCAATCAACCTAATTCTTCTGGGGGCATGGAGGCAGAGGACTGCAGTGAGTGCAAGAATGGTTTACTCAACAAAGCAGCTTTTAAAGGTCACTTTTTTTGCTCTCCTACATGTATACAAGATCCTCATGGAGGGCTCTGTTTCCACCAGGAGCATGTAAATTGATCACAAACCTCCAAGTTAACTGTGATTTATGTAGGGAAACTGAGGGGCATCTGTACTGACACAAAATGGGAGCATAAAATGTGCACAGCTAACGTTCTGGCTGCAGTATCAGCACTTTGAGAAGTTCTGTTCGGAGTGAATTTTCCGCTATGTTTCTGTTGTGTTAAATATGATAATTAACTTGGGCTTTGCCACAGTTGATACGGAGATAGTTACATCATCAAGATTTTTACCCGTGAATGTCCCCAACTTTCTGGTGGGGGTCATGCATCTGCCTCTGCCATAATAAGAGCCAATTATGTTATCAGCATGGGACCTCTGCTTGACATCGCATGTCCTGATGGTGTAATGAAATAAAACAGGTTTCATACACATGCCACAACTGTGTCCTTGATGTTTAGAAATGTCTACTTTGCACTTTCTATAATTGGCTAGTGCGGGAACCTTCTTGAGAAGCCATGCGGTCGAATTGAGGGAGACCAAGGAGCTTTTGTGATTTCCCTGAATATCAGACAAAGCATTAATAGCCAACAATTTTCACTCCGAGGTTGAAATCCAGTTTCTGTGTTATTGCAATGATATTTAATCTGCTTTTGTCAGTTTGAAAAGTGACATCTCAGACTTGTTAATTTTTGCTTTAACCCAAAATAAAGCAATTTAGCCACCCCCCAGACAAAGCTTGGAATGAAAACCAATTTCTCTATTTGTTTAGAGTAGCTGAATTCCCGAAAGCCTCCGCAATGATTGTTATTTGAGCCCATGAAGACTTAACTGTTCAGCCAAAATAGTCTACATTATTCCTCTATTATATGACATTTGTTAACCTCAAATAAATTAGAATTCTGTTGGTATGCATTTGTAGATTTTAACTCAAACAGGGTGTGTACTTTTAAATAAAATCACATTTAAGCTATATGATGTAATGTCAAGCCAAAAACTTGACTGACCTGCAAATTTCTTCCGTCTTCTCCCATCTAATGCCCTTTGCTTTGTTTCACTGGAGGATCTTCACAAATTATGATTAAATGTATAGAAACCTAAATAAAATACAGTAACTAACTAAAAATCCTGAAATGCAACAGCGAGTTTGTGCCTATGAAAAAGTGGTTTACTTGATGCTTAATATATTTATCATAGTCACCAAACAGCAGAAATTGTTAGAACTCCACATCATTTAAGTGATTTATGAACCGATAATGCATACATACAATATATTTTTCAGCTTTCTGCATTACAGGATTTGTTCCTTGACTGTTTCTTATTGCTGATCATGTATTTTTATACATAGGCTAAAGCACATATATATAGCCTATATATACATTTGCTATAGCAAAGCACAGTGTGAGATATACACAACCCAGTTATCTTGCATTACAGTTTAAGCCTCTTCTACCTGCCCTCGTTGTTAACAACCATGTACTCATTCTTTTACGATAATACGACACTTGGAATGAAGCAACATCATTTAGACAGCCAAGCGCTTCATGAAATATGAATTTACTCTCTGTTTTGTCTTAAAACAACATGCTAGATGCTGTTTCTCATTCACTAAATGGTGGGAGTTTAAATGATTAGCACAATAATACAATATTTTTGATGCAATATCACGTGTTGGATTTCAGACGATAGCCTTCATGAAGAGTTAATGACTGAGCTGGAATGTGCAGGGAAATAGTACCTCTTTCAATGTTTGAGCCATATAACATTTAGGAAATAACAATTTGGAGAGTCAACTTTATTATGGGAGAATTTGAGGCCATTAAGACTAGCCCGCAAACTTTTACAGCAGTGTGGAATGTTTGTTGTAAATGCTCAACACGCTGTAGTAAAATGTGTCAAGCAGTGCTTGATGTTCGGATTTGAAAACAAGCTTTTTATAATGAGATCTCCCACCAACTAACAGATGTAGTGAACCAGCATTCTGTGAAGTTAACATCTGTGGATAATTGGATGGTGTAGCGATTGTGGAAAACATGTTGTGGGCCTCTGTTTCGCAGTGAGAACTCATTATCAGTGTTTATGCTATTAGCTTTGCCACACCAAGCTGCATGTGGTATTGGCTTAAATAGGCTCTGGCTGAAGGATTGTTCCATCAGCCGTGTTTCCATTACAATTTAGATTTCACAAAAACTTGTTCTCAAGTTGAAAGTTCATTCTGTTCAATCATTGTAGTTGTTTGTCTCGAGATTCAACATTACAAAGCAGACTTTCAAATTATAAACTCATAGAACAAGTTGTTTTAAGGGCTTGCGCCAGTGCTCAACTTGCCTTTTGTGTAACTTTTTAAGCTGCATTGATATATGTGAATATAATGTCACAAAGGCAGCACATGTAACATAGCACATCAGCAAAAATAAGTTTGAAATGGTAAATGATGTATGACATGGTAAACAGAATAGTATAAAAGCTGCTGCAAATGAACAAGATCTGACTGCATTCGCAGTTCACATTATGTGTCATCATCAACCCAATTCATTTTCTAGAGAATATATTGAGTAAGAAATGGGGCAGAAGATGCAACAAAAAATATGTGTTTCTTACATTTGAATAAATGCCATTTAATGTCACAAGGCATAATTCTTCTCGAGCTTTGCAGTTGGTTATTATCACCTCTCCATCCCCTCCAAATAATTGCTTATAAAACTTAAAGGTAAGCAGAAGTAGAAAACATGCATATTTCAGGGTGTTAATTAACAACTTGACTAAATGTTAAAACAGGCAACATGGGACTGCTGAAGAGGTGCACGCCCCCAGCAGCTCAGAATTACTGTGACCAGAAGAACCCCAGGGATTTTTCTGCATTATTGCTTCAAAAGTTTAGAGTGAGGAGTCATTAAATCAAAAACCTCCCTTCAGTAGCACCTCTGCATTGTTTGGATAAAGGTCAGAGGAAAGGGTCCACAGCAATTAAAGCTAAATTCAGGCCACATACAAGTGGGCGATTGTTGAACGAGACATCTTGGAAAATTTATCACTACCTTTCCAAATCGCAGTTATGCAATTTGATTGAATTCCCATTTTCTTCTGCCCTCAGACCCTATATAAGGGCATTTTGTTTTGCCTCATCCATTATTAATACACAGAAAATACAGAGAAGTTAACTAACTCTGTTATGTTGCTCAATAATAAATACAAATGTAAGACCTATCATTTACTTAATGCATTTTTCTCTCCATTTCTCTAATCTATCGCTTAATGTACATTTGAAGAAATGTTCATGCCACTATTCTGCATTGATGCGATACAGAGTTAAGCACGTCTCCGCTCTGTGTCCGACAGCAAAGTTCTCACTCTTTTGTGGTGGATGGTTGGTGTTTCTACGTAGGCACTTATCCAGCATTATGTGAAAGGAGTTTTCATGAGAAAGGTCAGCTTTTCAAAAAGAAATATATCATTATTATGTTACTAACTTTCTGTAATTAATTCGTAAAACTGGGTTGATCTCAGTGGATGGGATGGGTTCATTAACTTTGAAAAAATGTTCGCCAAGGCAACTTGGTTTTTAATTTACAGCATTTTTAAAAACATTCAAGAGATTGTCTGTGGAGCCATGCAGTCATGCAGGTTATGGTGAATTCTTGTCCAAGTGTTCTTGCCGTGGCAACTACACTTGATTTTCTTCACTTAAAGACGTTTTACCCCTCATTCGAGAGGTTTCCTTGGTTCAAAATACTAAGGAACTGAAGAAGCCTCTCGTAATAGGGCTGAGTCTAGTTGCCACGACAAGAAGATTTTGACAAGAATTTTAACAAGATATTGTGGAGAAAATGTGGGATCCATCTTAGAATAAAGCTTAGAATAGCTTAGAATAAAGCTTAGAATAAAGGCAGAAACCGAGACTGGTAAGTTATTTTTTAAAAAGTGTTGTTAAATATAAAAAGTACAAATTCAGTCTCACAACATGTCAATTTTGAGGGTTGGTATTGAATAGAGTGATTTATTTACCACCAAATGAATCCATTTATTTCCCAGTCATGGGTCTGTTTATTAAATGATAATTTGTAAGATTTGAGCATTTTATTATCAAATAAAACTAATTACATAAATTATTTTTTTAAACAAGTAATCTTTTTGAATTTCAACATCATGAAAAAAGAAAAACAATGAATAAACTGAAGAAACAAAGAAAGACATTTGCTATTATTCATAAGCGTATTACACATGATCGATCAGTGTTACCAGCTTTTTTTTTAATACAATTTTGAACTGCACTGACATTCTGTTAATTATTTAATTGTGATATAATGAGCTTAGAGGGAAACAACCAAAAGGGAGAATGGATCAATAAGCTGGTCCAAATGTATCTGAGGAAACTGACAAGCGTTGAATCTAAATGTGTGTATGTGGTCGTGTGTGTGTGTATGCGAGTTTGAAGAGGGGCACACATATTGTTTTTGGTAAGATAAGATAAGTTAAGTCAAGTCAAGTCAAGTCAAGTCAAGTCTAGATAAGATAAGATAAGATAAGATAAGATAAGATAAGATAAGATAAGATAAGATAAGATAAGATAAGATAAGATAAGATAAGATAAGATAAGATAAGATAAGATAAGTACTTTATTGATCCCCATTGGGGAAATTTATTTGTCAAAGTAGCGCAACAATAAATATAAATATAGATAGAAATAGAAATAGAAGGGACATGTAAATAGAAGAGACATATAAATAGAACAAACAAGTGACAACAACAATAGCAAGGATAAAAATAGATAATAGAATGAAAAAAAAAACAACAAGGGAAAAATTGGACAAACGCGGTGAGAATGGAGTGACAGCAACAAGGATAAAAAAAAAATTTAAAGTCTGATGGCCGTGGACACAGAGGAGCATCTGAAGCATTCTGTTCAGCACTAGGGTGGGATGGCCCGTTGGCTAAATGAGCTGCCCGTCAGCCACAGCTCATCATGCAGGGGGATGAGAGGGATTGTCAAGGATAGCTCCCAGTTTGTTCCCAGTTTGTTCTTCATTCTCCCTACCACCACCAACTCAAGATTGTCCAAATTCAGTCCCGCCTGCCATAGACACCAAACGACCTAAGTCTCCTCAGGACGAACATTCTGTTCCTTCCTGTGTTGTGTGACCAATCGATCCATCCATCTTCGTACGCTTATCCTGGACTCAGGGTCGCGGGGATGCTGTCAGATGTCATCAAGGGAGAGGCAGGATACACCCTGGACTGGACTGTCAATCATAGGGCTACATATATAGACAAACAACCATTCATTTTTCTAATTAATGTTTTTGGACTGCGGGAGGAAACCGGAGAACCTGGAGGAAACCCATGCAGACACAGGGAGAAAATGCAAACTCACACAGAAAGGCCCCCTTGTTGAAATCGAACCAGGGTTCTTGGTGCTGTGAGGCCCAAGTGCTAAACACTGCGCCAACATGCTGCCTGTGACCAGTCCCGTTTTTTGTTAACGTGAACACCAACATACTTTTGGGAGTCCGCTATCTCCACCTCCTCACCCTGGATGGTGATTGTTACATGTCTTCTCCGATTCTTCCTGAAGTCCACAGCCACCTCCTTGGTCTTGGCGATGTTGAGTAGTGGATGGCTCCAGTTGCTCCAGTCAACAAATTTTGCAATCACATCCTTGTACTCCTTCTCATCATTGTTGTTGGGGCAACTTGGAGCACTCCTGTTCAGCACGCCACAGCCTCAGAAACACAACCACCAACTGCTGACATACTGCAGCTGTCCTGTGAGGTAGTCTAAGATCCAGGCAGTAATGTTTGAGTGAAGTTTTGAAGTTTTGTCCTTGAGGAGCGTGGGTTGGATGGTATTGAAGGCACTGGAGAAGTCAAAGAAGATGACTATCACAGTTCTTCCTGCACCCTCTAGGTAGCATAGGGCCCCATGTGTGAGGGAGATGATTGGATCCTCCACACTCCATGCTGCCCCTATGAAAACTGCAGAGGGTCCAGGTAAGCAGATAGCTGTTCTGTCAGATGCTGGAGTACGAGCTTCTCAAATGACTGCATGACATGTGACGTGAGTACCATCAGCCTGTAGTCATTGAGAGCACTCAGATGTCCTTTTTTACAAACTGGGACACTCCAGGAGGTCTTCCACGGGTCAAGTACTTTCAGCAACCTGAGAGAGAGGTTGAAGAGGTGCTAGAAGACTCCAACAAGCTGCCCAGCACACACTTTGGGGACCTTGGAGTAGATGTTATCCGGCCCACTGGCTTTGCTCTAACTGAACGAGAACTCCCTCTGCACCTGGCTGGAGGTTAGGGAGAGGTCGTGGGGGGAGAAGTGCCTGTGTCAGTATTTAGGGGTATGGAAGGTTGGGATGGGAGAGGCTCCCTGAGGAAGCTGCTGATGGGCTGCTGACTTCCCTCTCACACCAATTGTTCCCGTTGACCAGGATAAGAATGCTGGGGTGGCACGTCTGCTGATCCGCCATCGTCGAGTGGATGACCTCACCAGAGCTGGCTGCAGCAGCAGACGGGGCGACGTTTACGAGCAATAGGATGCATGTTAGAACTCACAAGGAAGATAGTAGGGGCGACGTCCTGCCCTCATGAGCTACACACCGGGGGTGCACACAGAGAACTTCACAGTGATATTAGCAGTTATACCATTTACTGTTGACAAAGAAGGCAAACCCTCCTTCTCTCTTCTTGCCGCTCTGCCTCCCCCCTGGTCCGCACATATCAGCGTGAAGCCAGGCAGATCGATGGCACTGTCCGGTGTGTTCACCTGGAGCCAATTCTCTGTGAAGCACAGCATGCTACATTCTCTGTAGACATGCTGGCTGTCAACAAGGGCTGCCAATTCGTCTGACTTGTTGGCAAGTGACCTCACGTTCCCCATGATGACCAAGGGCAGGAAGGGCTTGCATCTTTTGTCTCTCTCGGTCCACTCTTTCACCTTTGTACCACCTTTGTGCCAGCTCCTCTGGGATGCACACAGCAGTGTGTCCAGCTCCTTTTTTGAGTTGGAGAGGTTCCTCCCGAGTGTATGTGATAATTTTGATTACTTTTGCAAAGAGAACACTGTGGCATGCAGCGCAGTGTGCTGGAAAAAGGGTATCAAATCTCATGCGGAAAAAGAAGTGGTTAATTAAATAAATACGGAAAGAGAAGAAAGAGAGGTAAAAATAGTTGGAGCTGTTGCAATGGGCTGCTGTCTTCCAGAGCCATCTTGAAAAAAAAAAAGTGTTTCCCATTCGAAAGGTCAATTTCACATGTTCGCTATCAACTCAACTAATTCTAGTACGTATCTGCTGGTTTCAAGATGAAACTTCCTCCGTTATCCAAATGGAACCCTTATCATACTTAATAATTCAAAAAAAGGGTGCCGTTACCTTTCCTTTTCCTTTGATGCATTCATTGATTTTAGAGAAACAATTTTTTTTACGCACAAATAAGGAAGACGATTGATTTATTTTTTTAGTTACCTGTCTTTTGGTACAAGGCAGAAATATTCCCAGTGAGTAAGCAGCTACCTTCTGATGTTTTTACACACAAGGTTTGTTCCAAGAGTTCAGATCACTCCCCCTTAATGATTTATCAACATCAATAGAGGTGATCCGTCGCTGTCTCTTAATCACTTCAGTTATCCAGTTTCTACAGGTGTGTATGTAAGTTTGTTGCCAACACAAACTTATGAAGAAGAAAAAATATTGAGTGGGCTCAGCAGATTCAGATGCAGCAAAACAACCGATTAAGGTCGCTGTTTATCTAAAAGTTCTTTCCTCAAATGTTAATGGGTATGGGAGCATATAAAATGTGTTCAGACTTAGAAGAGCTCCCAAGGGATGCTAATTCAGGAGGACAACCAGACTGAAAGCAAGTCACAGCTCAAATCCAGAGCAGATGAGTTGCCACTGATAGATGTTGCAATTTCTGTTTTTTAACATTTGTCCTTTATATATTTCTAAGGCATTAAAAAAGCTAAACAGGCCTTTCTGTGTGTTTCAGAACCTCCTGCAGTCACTGAAACCAATTTGGAGAAACTGGGGTTCATTTTATTTGAACACTGTGAGGAATTGCTTGTCATAACACTCGCAAAGCTCTCCCAGCTTTCTAAACAGACAACATATTCATCCACCTCAATACAACTTCAAATTATTGAAGAAGCTGAGATTTTTTTTATTTATCTATTCATTATCCTGTCTAAAGCATATAATGAACCCACATTGTTTTATAGCGATAAGACTAAAAATGCTGTGTCTAAAAAAAGTGTTAATCCTTGAATTAGACAATGAGGAAGATTGGTGCCTCAGGGGATTATTTTTCAAACATTTGCATTACTGTCATGCCAATAAAATAACTTATTTGACTAACTTGTAAAACAATGCATTTGCTTTAATAGGGGAAAAAGTGACTAGAAAGGGTTTTGTACTGTTTCCGCTTGTTGGTAAATTTGTCCTGAATGCAAATAGTCTGCCCAGCGTAGGCTGCGATAATTGCTATCACTGGAATATCTGGAACTAATGAGGTGTTCGCTGTGAAAGCTTTTATGGTATTGTCTAAAGGCAGAATTAAATTGTCAGACGGAACAAGAAACACCAATTCACTGATTTTCAATTAAAAAAATTAAACCAAAACATTCCCATTCAGCGTACTACCAATGTTCCCTGATTCTGATTTCACAGCAATTATAACAATATAACAATATGAGTTTGGCAACTCTGAAGAAGGCAAGCATTAGCTTAAATATTTGTATGTGCCCATGGTGCATTGTCAAAAGTTTTTAAGTCCATGTTCATGCACTTTTTGTCCCTTTTTAATTCACTTGGAACTTTTGTATTCTTCAGCAATGTCTTTCTTATTTAATTGCAATTTTGGACTGAGAAGCACAGCAAAGAAGAGGTTTTATCCTGCCCCAACCTTTTCACAGAGTGCAATAAGTATTTATATAAATTGTATTCATCATAGTTGAACCTATGGGCAGCATGTCGGCAAAGTCATTCGCACTTCAGCCTTATATCAAGAAGGTCCCTAGTTTGATTCCCACAAGACGGCTTTCTTTGTGGGGTTTGCATGATCTCCCTATGGCTGAGTGGGGATTTCCAGTTTCCTCCCCAAGTCCAAAAATATGCAGTTTGTTCATTGCAGATTCGATATTGCTCAGGCCGTTGAGTGAACGGTTGTTTGTCCCTATATTTTCTTTGCATTTTTCTCTTGAATTGTTTGCATGGAAGGAATAATAAAAATGAAGGTTTTGATCTAGATAAATCTTGTCTATTTCAGTCTGGATATTTCTGTCAAGATTCAACAAGATCTTCCTCTGCATAGTGTTGAAATGTGAGTTTGAATTTTACTGCTACCCAAACGGTGACCCTCTGTCTTTTGACTTTCACCGGAGGACACCGATAACCCATTGTGAAATTGTCAACAGCTTTCAAATATCTATGGGACCATAAAGAGTGATTTGTTCTTGTTGCCGTGCAACAAGAGCACAATGAGATTAGAAGATGATAGTCTACTCATACAATAGGATAATTTGCACGATTGTGACAGGAATCCAGGAATCCCATCTGAAGGTGAGAGCATAACAAGGCTCAGATGAGGGAATTGTCTTTTAACCACTAAAAGGCATTCCATTTTACTGTTGTTTTATGAAATGTTATATCTCAAATTTTGACAGGCTTAAGTCATTCTACTTATTTACACTTGTTATTTGTTTGGGATACTCTGTTAAACTCCCGAAGAAGAACCATATTTCTTTAAAGCTCTAACATTGTTGTCATCATAGCTGTAAGTATTTATCTATATACAATATGTAAAAAAAAAAAACTTTTACAAGTATGTCTTAGATGTGCTGATATGAACCGGAAAATATACCTTCCTTCAAGCCAACAAAATATTTCAGTTTAAAAATATATGCATAAAATCACTATTTATGAGGATTTAAATAACAATGATGTCCCAGTTGACAGGAAGCCAATTGTGCTGCTATTACTAACCTGTTATCGCAAGTTATTTTTTGAACATGCAGTTCCAGAAAATGTCATGGGTATAATTCTATAAAGTGAAGAATTACATAATGACTTCTGGTAAACTTGAATACAATTATTAAAACCTAACTAAGTTTCAGAAGTGGAACTTTTCCTACTAAACAAGGAGATATTGCTAATTATTGAAGAAAATAATTTAGTCTTAAAAAAATCAACACAAATCCCAGAAATTAAGAAATTATTTCTCACAGTGCGATAATATGACGGGAGAATGATGCATAATAGATATAATCTAAAAATTTGAAAAGGTCAGTAGTCGTGCATTACGTTACCAATGATAAGGTTAGGTTAGAAAAAAACTGTAAGGTGTTCCTTACCTCAGTGTAAAGTTACTAAATCCCATAGGGGATTTAATGCACTCAAGTTTTCTGACATCATTTATTTAAGTTCAGAGATGTGCTTTCGTCCTTCAGAGTGGAAATAGCCCATTACTCACCTAGCCCTGAACAGTAAAGAATTATTCTCAGGTCAAATATCTAACCGCTAAGCCTACACCTTAAGCGGTATTATTGAGAGAATAAAAATGAGTATAGCCGGGAGCACTATTTTGAAAGCTATATAAACATGACAGTAAAACTACGGCAAGAACTCAGATGCTTCGCAGAATGGAGGGCATTCATTAGAGGAGAATGTTGTTGCTCCTGCAATGCTGACTTTGGAGTATTTGAAAGACTTGATCATAAGCTCCCACCCAGGAACCAGAGATCTTATAGCTATTTATCAGCTTATCATCAGATACTCTATTGTGATGATCACATAGGCATCTCAATGGGTAGTGGGAGACGACAGAACCACAAGTGTCCTCTGTCTTTCTCCCAGCAACTGGAAGGATTCTGGCAGGATACGGCATACAGCCACAGGCAGATTAACAACTCCCAGGAAAATTGAAGTTCTGTTGCCTTCAGTTTAGGCTGTTACCCAGACTGTTGTGGCCGCTGACCATCTATGAGGTCTTGCTCAACCATGCCTGTTGACTGGAGAGGCTAGTGAGCACTCACCTGAGAATGGGGTTTGGATTCCCAGCCTCCCTCAAGGCACATGGAGACACAGCCAAGTGCTCTGGTGCCTTGCTGAAAAACTGGTACACAAGAGAGTAGACATATGCATCCACTTACCAACCAGGATGTGTGCCAGCACCGACAAGAATTTGTTGGGAGAGGGGCAAGTGGGGGACTAGCCCCTCAATCCCAAATATGGGCTCTCTGAAGGTATTCAGGGACTGGCAGATGCAGGTTGACTTGAATCAGAGGCTCATATTCCCCCCTGGTTATCGCAACAACCGACATATTGACATCAGCGAGCTGACGGTGCCATGGAAGGACACCAGAGAGGAAGCCTATGCATGTAAGAAGCTGTGGTATGCCAACTTACCAGCTGGAGCAGAGGACAGAGGGTAGAAGATCAAAAGGCGCCCAGTAGAAGTGGGATGTAGGGGATTCATAGCCATGACAACGCAAAGTCTCTCAGGGAGGTAGGATCTCCACCACCACCTGGGCAGCTACAGCGCAAAGCTAAAGCTAACCACAAGACAAACCCCCAAGCTTGATCGACCTGTGGTGGGCCTACCTCAGCAGAAGGTGTCTTGTGATAAACAGCTGTAACACCCTGTGATGCTGAGCTACATGACTGATAATATGTCCCAGCGGTTAAACTGGACAGCAGCCATCCCCCAGATCCCTAAAAATTTAACATCTTGTGCCCCTGCTCTGGAGCACATCCTATCATCGCTGTAAAGATAAATAGGAGGTGGGTTGGTGGTGTAAAGTGCTTAAATAAAGCAAATAACATTTCATGTTCTTCTGTGTGCTCTCTGTTCTCCAAGTTCCCCTCCCTGTATTCTCTCTCTTATTACTCTCTACGTGTACTCTTGCGTAGTATCACTCTGGTCACCAGCTTGGATTTTCTGCTTTCTCTCTATGTTCTCCATGACTTCCTCTACGGACTCTCTCTTCGTGTTCTCTCCCTGCTCTACCGCATGGGTTCTTTCCTTGTTCTCCTGCCTGGGTTCGCTTCTTTACTCTCCATGTCCTCTTGGACTATTTGAGTTCCCCTACTTAGCATCCATATCTCAAGACCTCCCCATCAGGAACAATATAAATGCCAGGGATTGTAGCACATAGTCCTTTCACTGCATCTATTTTTCAAAAAAAGATAGAAGAATGCTGTGGAATGCCTCAAGGAAGTTGTCTAAACCCATTTTTGTTGTTTTTGTTTTTTGTTTTTGCTTTTGCTTTTTTTGTTGTTGTTTTGTTGTTGTTTTTTGGTTGATTTTGCCGGCATATGCAAATGATTCTATGTCCATGTCTTGGCAACTGGACTTGAATTTCTGTGTGGTTTAAGGCTAAAAAAATAGTTACCTATAGAGCAATTGTGGCAACTGAGTCACTGATGAATGTTGTGTGTGTCCATGCTATTGAAGTCAAGTGAGCTTGAACATTGCAATGTGAATTTATGTATATTTCTGTAATGACAGATATTTATAGGTAGTCCTGAAACAATTGTTGTTGTTACATGTATTGTAGTTACTGGTGATATATTTTAAAAAGCTCAGGTACTTAAATAATGATAAACTTTCGCAATAGGGATCATTTGCATACAAAATTTCTTTATAGCCTTTAAATCCATGAGGAACCACTGGAGCTGAACAACAGTGTACAAGCAAGAATAAATAGTTGTTATGGATTGAAATAATTCAATAACTCAATGCTTCCAAAACAAGGTACAGAATTTGTAGTCCTCCTGCTTCATAGCTTCATTGTATACAACATTCATTCGTCCCCACCCACTACTCTAGCTGCTATCCCATCACTGCCACAAAGCGTGTGTGCATGTGTGTGTGTGTGTGTGTGTGTGTGTGTGTGTGTGTGCGTGGGTGTGCTTGTGTTCAAGAGAGCGGCAATAAGCTTACGCTTGTTTTTTTATCAAAGGACAGCAATAAATCTTTGTTAGCATGACATGATAAATCATTGTTGCTTTTTTGACTGCTGGAATTCAATCACATTTTGTAAATATCCTCAGTGTGATGAAATTAAAAGAGTTGAGAGGAAGCTCAGTATATCATGCGATTCCCACAAAAGACCACCATACCTTGTTATATGTTGGGTTACTTGTTTCTATTCTTTTTTTCCCATCTTTTTTAGGGCAGTGGTTAGACAAGTCCAAAGTGTGCCACAAGCACAGCACATTAAATTAAATATTTATCTAGCAATGTCCATTCGAAAATTCCTCTGTCCTTCAGATGGATCCTTTGCCCACGCTATCTCCCCCACTCACAACAACCTTCCAGGTCCACCACATCTCTCTTATTTGACTTAATGCTGATAAATGAGCCCGTTCTTATCCGTAGCATTTCTCATTCTTAGAGGCCTTGCTGGATTTATTGGTGCTTCACAATATTTCAGTACTCTTTGCAGAAAAACTCTCAAGGACAAATGGGATCGAGAAGTGTGATTGTGGCTGAGATCATCCAATTCAGACCGAGGGTATCTTGACAGAAGAATGTCAGAGGAACATGTCATTGGAACTCCCCTTTTCAAAGGTGGTATTTTCATTTGCTCACACCAAGGGGAAATTTAGAGAAATTATATCTCATGTATTATTCCAATAAATAAGTGATTCTGAGGGAGCCAAATGTAGAATCAGTGTAAATACTTTTGAGTCTTTTAAGAGGTGCCACTTATGTAAAAAAAAAAAATTACTCTCCCAAATGACTTTAAGAGCATTACCAATAATTGCCATAATTATTCCTGAAGAAATTTGAGGGAAAAGTAGCCGCAAGTCATTACCACCACTCAAATAATACTTTCACAAATACTTTCATATTTTTCCTAAGAGGGAAACTTATTCCCCCTTAGAGCCTTATCATTTTTTTTATTATTTTTTTTCTTTATTGTCATCAGTGTGGATTACATTACACAGCAGATGGATGAACAAGGACATGAAATTGAATTACATAGTTTCAATTGCTGTAAATTAGCAGTAGAATACAAAGTATTTTTTTTTTGTTTTTGTACCTATAAAAAGAGACAATGATAATGATCACAGGAATAACAATCATTTAAAGTCCAAGACTGTAGAGTGATGAAAATACCAAGTAAGTGGACAGAGAGAGTTGATTCAGCTCGCCAGATCTCTTAAATGTTGCCATGACCTTTGTTCATAGGAGTGCCATTTTGACCAGAACTTTGAAAATGATCCATTTGCAAATGAAGTGAGAGAGTTATCTTTCCCATAATATATATTTCTTTAATAATATCTAACCATTCCTCTATTGTCAGGCGGGGCAGGACGCAGCCAGTGTCTGGTGATGGTTTACTTGCCAGCTGATATCAAAATCAGGAATAGGTATTGAATGAAATGATCTTGGTTGGTTTCTCCCAGAATATAAGTTTTGATGATAATTCCATATGAAAGATGGTTTCTAACATTTTGTGCGTCTTTGACCAGAAATACAGTATGTGATAACCAGATAATCCCAGACTATATGCCAATGATAAGCTCTGAATAACTGTTCCATTCCTACACTGAGATTTCCAAAATTATCTCCATTCTCCCATTTTTCTTTTATATAGACTATGGAATGTTTTGTTTTTTCATCACGATGTTCCTATACAGTCTAGATATACAACCTTTGGTTTGTTCTGATGTAAAATCTCTTTTCCACTGTGAGATTTTTAAGAACTTGGTTAACATAGTGATGTAATTGCAAGTACCTGAGAAAATCTTGCTTTTCTAGGGAGTGTTTTCTTTGCAGAGTTTGGAATATTTTTATCGATCCCCTATAAATTATTAAAATTGAATTGTAGTATTCCTTTGGCTAAAGTCTGGATATAAGCACACAATCTAATTATTCCTAATGTATCATGCATTTTATATGTACTTTTAATTGTATTCCAGATTTTCATTTGGAATTTGGTGATGGGTTTTGAATTTTGTTCATGAATTCTTTCAGACTCTTGTTACCCAGTACTGCCAGAATTGGAGGGTCCCTGATGACTGACATTTCAATGTCTTTCCACTTTGCATGGTACAAATGTTACACAAATTTATCAGCTGTCTAATCTGAGCGGAGACCCTCCTTGTTCTTTCGGGAGTTTTCGTGTCTTGTACATTACCCTGGGTTTTTTCCCTTGCCATATGAACCTAGAAATTATATTATCCCATTCAGAGAATTGCTTTGTAGGGATTGTACTGGAAGAGCTTGAAAAAAGAAAAAAAAAGTCTTGGGTGAACATTAATTTTTATGGTCTCCTCCCTTTGCTCATAAAGGCGTTGGAGTTCCATCTCTGTATATCTCATTTTATCGTGGTAAGGAAGGGGCCATAGTTTGCCTTTGCCTATGTAGAAGTATCTTTAGGTAACATGACGCCTAGATATTTCATGGTAGCCTGGTCCCATTTGGGATGGAGTTTGTTCCAGAGTTGTTTTTGTGTTAGAATTTGGGTTTTCTGAACATTTCGTTTGTGTCCTGCATGCTTCCCAAGAGTTAATAGCCAAGAGACTGAATTAGCTGGATCGTTTAGATATATCAAATGTGTTGTCCACATACAGTGCAAATTTTTTGATATAATCAGATCCATGGAGCGAGTGGTTCAATGTATTGCGCAAAGAGAGGTCTAGTGCCTTTGTCTAGTGCCCTGTTCTAATTTAATTGTCTCCGAACAATATACATGTTTTTTAGTGTTGTTAGATAATTATATAGGGTAGTAATTCCTGGAATGAATCATTTTCAAAAACTGAATCTCTCAAGAGTCTTATATAAGAACCTTCAACTCACAGTGTTGAATGCCTTCTCTGCCTCAAGGCTAATCAATAAAGCTTTTACTTTATGTTTTTGTACTGTATGTGACTCAAGATATGTAATGAACGTATGATGTTGTCATCTGTTTGTCTCTGTGAGATTTGGTCTGTAGGGATATGGTGAAGTAGGAGTTCTTCAACTCTTCTGGCAAGTATCGATGTATACAATTTGCAATCGGTATTTAAGATCAAAATTGGTCTGGATGATGATTTTTTTGTTTTTAACCATGAGATTACACTGTTCAGCTCTTCCTTTGTTATTTCAGCTGTTAATTTTGTGGTTTGATCATCTGATAGAGTGGGTAGATTAAGGGGTGTTAAGAACCGTTCGATTCGTTGGTCATCTTCTAATGTTGGCTGAGCATATATAGTTGTTTATAGTAATTCTGAAAAGCTATTTGTATTTCCTGTCGCTTATATAAGAGGGTTTTTGAGCCAGGTCCCTAATTTTGTAAATTGTGCTGTCTGCTTATTGTTTTTGCAATTTCCTTGCCAGAAGCTTTGAAAATTTTGAGACAGATTCATATTACTTTTGCTTTGTATAAATAATCTTTTTTTTTGTATTTCATGTGAGTACAGAGCATTAATATCATTTCTAATTTCTTTTAATTTTGTGGGCAGGTTTGGGTTTGGTACCCTTTTTGTCTTTTGTCTCACGCTCCTTCAGTTCTTTGTTCAATTCTAATAGTTTTAATTGTCTGTTTATTTTGATATGCACAAACAGATATGATTTTCCCACTGACAACAGCTTTCATTGAATCCCAAACAATTTAATTGTCCACCTCCTCAGTATTATTTACTTCCATAAAGTGTTTAATTTCTTCTTTCATTATTGTTTTGAATTGTTTGTTGTTTAGAACACTTGCGTTTCACCTCTAAAGTGTACTTCCAGGGTTATTTGTTGTTTGCAGGGGTTGAAAGGGTTGCATCATCAGACAAGTCAATATCAGCTATTTCACAATTGTGTATTCTGTGACGATGTCTTTTGAAAATAAAAAAAATAATCAATTCTGGAGTAGACAGTATGTGGATGGGAATAGTGAGAACAATCACGTCTTGATGGGTAGAAGTCTCTCCAGAGATCCATTAAGCTCCATTCTGACATAAGGATATTAAGATATCAATTCTTCCGATTTCTTACAGTTTCTTGCTTGCTTTCTTCCAATCTTTATTCTCATTCTGCACGAGATTTAGGGTCTTGAGGTGTCAGGAGCCCCAACAAGAGACATCCGACTTCCAAAGAGCAGGGCCCTTGAAAATGGCTGCTTAGTTCTCAAAGTCATGGCTGGAGTGTTTCTGTCTCCGGACCATTTTCCTGAGCTTTAAAGTCCAATATAGGAGTCTCTCAACTTAACACTAAATCAGGGTGGACCATATAAGGCTTCAGACAAAATGGAAAATAATATCAACCTAACAAATTGGTCTTCAGATCTCAAATAACATTAAGATTGCACATCCTAGTTTGTAAGTATAATAGAACAAGATATAAACCAGCTCAGATCTATTTTCACCCCTTACTCAGTAAGGTGGTGATCTCTCACTCTCAGGGATTCCGTTTGAACTCCTGGAGCATCCCTTTGAAATGTGTCTTGGAGGCTTTTCTCCCCTGCGATATTCCATCAGCCATGTTCGGGAATCCGGTCCAACGGCGCCAATTCACTTGCCATGTCGACCTCGCGTTGATCCGGGCTGGTTTGGGCAGATATGATGGAAACGGAAAACCCACAGGAGGACATATTCTCTGTAGTCTCTGCTGCGCTCAGGTAAAGGTGGGCGCCGTCGTTGCACAAGACCCGTAATCTTGCTGGATACGGAGTCTGGAACTTGATTTTCCTTTCCATCAGTAATTTTTTTGCTTCGGCGTATTCCATACATTTTCCATACATTTACGGTACTCATTTTCTGAGGACTGCAGATGGGTAGTCGTGGTCTATGTAGAAGCCGGAATTGACGTAGAAAACTCTTTTTCTGCCAGGCTTTGACAGATCACCTCTTTCTTCTCTCTATAGCTCGCAAACTCGGCAAAAACGGACCAGGGCTTCGCCTACGAGTCCGTACATTTTGTCACCATAGCCCTGTATGCTCTTTCAATTTTAAGCTCCAATTCCAGCGGAAAATTTTTGTGACTCTTTTAGTAGGTTCTCCAGAATGGCAGAGCTGTTGCCATCCTCCGCGTCCTTGGGTATATCATCGATACGGATATAATCTCTGCAAACCTGTCCTTCTTGATCTATCAGTTTAGCCTGTGTCTCCGTTTGTGCTTTATCAAGTCAGGTCTCAGCTTCTTCTAGACCAGGCCTGGCCAACCTGTGGCTCCCAAGCTGCATGAGGCTATTAAGTTCATGTTGAATTTTGTGTTTGTGTGTTTTTTACTCGTGCAATCACGTGCCGCTCCAGCTTTCTTCCCGCACAGCAAAAAAGAAACACACAAAGACAAAAATCGACATGGATGTAACAACCGCATGTGGTTCGGGAGCCACAGGTTGGCCAGGCCTGTTCTAGACTGTTATTCATCCTCTGTAGCTCTTGCTGTATCTCGTCGAGTTGCTGTTTATTGTCTTTTCTGAAGCCTCTCGGTCGCTCAATATGCTACATGGGCTAGCCTCGTCTTCACCATCCTTGCTAAGTGAAGTGGCTCATGTCGTAGAGCCACTTCAGCTAGCAACACTTTGCGGCGTCCATTCGTCAATTTTTCCTGTCATAGCCATCCTTTTTTACCTCCTTGTGTTGACCTTGTTCTTCATCTTGAATAAATGCACCCACTTGGATGTTATCTGTGTAGTTATCAGAGTTATTTGGAAACCGTCAGGGAGCACGACTAAAGCTGCCATCTCTTCCGCAACCTGGAAGCCCCCCTCTGTACAGCTAATCTTGTAACAGTTTGGGTAGGATGTTAGGGGACAGGAGAAAAATAGGGGGTTGCTATGTGAAAGAGAAATCAGGTTGATACTGGCGACTGCTGTGTGAGATGCTGGGATGCTGTATCTGGGTCAGGCCTTCTATCCCCTTTCAGGCATCATGTGAGATTCCTAATGGAGTGCTCCTAAACATCAATGCAAATGCGACTTTGAGAATATCTCGTTGTGCAGGTTGGATGCCAGTAAATAAAACTCTTGCTCGTAAGACAGCTGAGCAGAGAGTCATCAACAGCACAGTGGGAATAAAAACATTCACAGACCAGCTGGTACCCCCTCAAAGCTTCAACACAACAGAATCATATTCAAATCTCGCCACTTGTGCCTTCCTGCTTCTGTGTTTTCATAGCTCAAACCGCCAGGGAAAAGTAATGATAAAATGCAGAAATGAATACCCTTCACCTTCTCAACTGTGCCGAGCTTCCCTTTTAGTTGGGACCTATGAAGTGCATATATACTTGATATACATAGTTATATCACAGTGACAGCGCTCTTGGCGAGGTATAGTTTTGCTTGCACCGCTGTCCAACAGTTTATCCTGAAACAGGAGTCGGTGCTGTTTTTTTTTTTTTCTGGGACATCACTCCAGGCCATCACAGTACTCCTACACCGCAAAAGTTTCTCTGGTACACTAGATGGGTGTCCTTATCACTGCACTTCATCCAGGTACATGCCCAGCAGCGAATGGAATCGCTGGAGATAGCGTGAACCTCACGTTTCAGCCCTGATGGCGCATTTCATGCCATGAAAAGGAAATGGAAAAAAAGGGGGTGCTCTACCCTGGCTTCTAGTACTGACAGGCTGAAACCGGAATCCTTGAAATAAAACTGATGACCTGAAATTAAAAAAAAAAAAAAGAATTGATAGGAAAAAATATGTATGAGAGTACTTCTACTTTGAACAAAAGTGGGAAAATCTTTGTCATTGTGAATGTGTTGGGCTCGTTTTGACTCAATGAATGACTGAACCTGTAAGTATGCTATCACTGACTATGATTAGGCTCTTTGTATTTTAAATCCTGTATTTCTGACAGGCAGGAAAGTACTCACATTATCCAGTAGATCTGTGCTAATGGTAAAAAGCCAAGTTATCTTGCTGCATCTATCTGTCACCAGTGATTCAATTAAAGCTGGGTGAGGGTAATTTCATCATGAGAATACATAAAACATGACAATATTGATTAAAAAGTTAAAAAATGCGGACATTTGATAAACAAAAACGACTGGATATAATTTCTGTTAATCATTTTTCATATGAAAGCACAACTTTGTGGGTCACTCAAGACTAGAACATTTAACATCATTATGGCCACAGAAACAGCCACACAGAACAATCATGTCATTGATTCAGAAATTGAGTAAATCTCGAGTGCTAAGCCCCTGTGGTTCAGTGGTTCTTTCTACTGGCAGAAATATGGACGTGCCCCAGGCTTGCCGGTATTCCTTGTAGTGGCGTACCTACGTATCGAAGAGGTCAAGAGCAGGGCACTTGGCTCTTTCTGAGGCCCACGCAAAGTCATTGGTGGAGTTATGTGAATGACACATAGGTTAAGATCAAGAGGCAAGACGCGGAAGCTGTCAAGGAACACCTCAGCATGAATGTCACCCACATCAAATTCACAAAGGAGGATGTCACTGATGACGAACTTCCTTTCTTGGGCTGCTGTGCACACATTCAACGGGACATTCAGCATAGACACATGATCCAACAAAAAACAACGCACACTGATGAATCCTTATTTGACTCATGCCAGTCCACACTAAGTTAATCAGAACTCTTCGCCATTGAGGCAAAAACATTGTGTCAACCACTGAAGGCAAAGAAACTGAGGTTCAACATATTGGGAAAGCCCTAAAATCTTGTGCATACCCACATTTGGCCCTTACAAAAACAGCAGCCAATTGAAGGAAGCACACAGAACAGGGGGGAGGAGACGAACAAATGCAAGGATATTGTCATTCCATACATTGTTAGTATTTTGGAAGGGGTTCCCACAAACACCAAATATCCAAAGGCAAAGACTTGTGCACCCCAAGGACGGAACCTGTCGGTTTAAGATTGATAATGTAAAGCATTCTGAAGGGGATTGTGATAATGTCTATATTTGAGAGACACATGAACAGATGGCCCAACACAGGAGAGCCACTTCTGTGGGACAGGACCTTGCAGTTCACCTGCACCTGAAAGACGAGGGCCACTCCTTTTATTTCATCATTCTGGTCAGACACGACAGGTGGCTTGAAAGAGGAGTCAAAGACGGCATGTTTGTCAAAACGGAGAAGCTGTCTCTGAACGGAGGAGGGGCCTGAGATATAACCTTTCGCCCACATACAACTGAGCCTCAGTCCAAGTAATCTAACAACTTTTGTTTCTCACAATCAAAATTTTAGCTGTAAAAGTACCTATTCAAATTCTCAGGTATTCCCTCAGAAGTTGTATCTTTGTTCTGACTAATGACACCAACATTAAAACAATAATCTAACTAAACTCTTTAAAACAACTCCTTGACATAACAAGCCATCTCAACCAACCCCCAACCCTACAAGTTATATTCCAAAAACTCCCCACATTTCCATTTGAAAGAAAGAAGCCTTTCAGATTAAAGATGGAAGAGGTGAGGTGAAATCAAGTCCAGTGGCTACAATAAAATTTGACAAGCATTAACCATGACCTAGATGATTTAAAACCTCAATTGACATAACCACTAAACGTTAATTTACTGTCCAACGTTTTATATACCTTTCCCTCTACTTTTATACCATCAATCATCCAATGTGAATATGATTTTTCATCGCATACATTTAATATCTTGAATATCTTCCCTAATCTGAGAACATGATGTTCTCACAACTTCATGCCCAACATCGATTTCTTCATTGATATTTCGGTGGCACATCATTAAAAAGACGATTCTTGCATTTCAGACAACTAATGAGCTTCCAAACAATCTATTTGGATGAATTACAAAGACTTTATGCATTAAGGTGTTTTGTACTACTGAACCATTTTTGCTGCTCTGCAGAGGCGCCCTCCTTTTTGAGATCAAACTGGCTGTAATTCAAGAGCTCTGCTGATGAGCCTTTTCTCTCATCATTCTATATGCTATTTTCAGCGCCAGTATATTTGTTGTGCAGTTTGGTGATCTCCCGTAAACTGTTCTCCTCTTAGTTCTACTGAGTTTGAGTTGTTATTTGGTTGTTTTCTTTTGTTTATGTGACAAAGTCTGATAAATTAAACCTCAAACAGAGCAGAGTATTATCATTTCAATCAGAATCCTGGTGGATTCTACAAGGAAAATGAAGTCATGTGGCGTAACTATGGGAGCTCACGTCTTCTGAAATTGGACATGCTTTGTGGCTGGTCTCTTGCCAGCTGTAAAAGGACATGGGCGTAGTCCTTTCTCTTATGGGTCAGTCCAGCAAGTTTAGCAAGTGAGCGGGAAGCTGTGATATAGGTTTTTGGCCATATTACAGAAATGTAATATTTAGGCATACATTATTGCTGGTATGACCTTATAACCACCTTTCCTTTTCTTCTTCGTGAAACTGTTGTTTCTACAATGCTCATTTTTTTTCTCCCTGTGACGCAAGCCTGTTTCCAAACATAATAATTACTTTCACAGAGGTTTCCTGAAACCTGCCTTTTTCCATACTTTGCAACACTTAATAGATAAAGTTTTACAAGGTAGCGAATGAGGTAGTCCTTGCTGCATCTGCAGGGAGTTGATACATCCTTGGCATTCAAATGTTCTTAAAAGCGTTGTTCCCATCCATCCATCCATCCATCCATCCATCCATCCATCCATCCATCCATCCATCCATCCATCGTCTGTCGCTTAGTCTGCACTCAGGGTCGCGGGGGTGCTGGAGCCGATCCCAGCCGTCATCGTGCGAGAGGCGGGGTACACCCTGGACTGGTCGCCGGTCAATCGCAGGGTCACATATACGGACGGACAACCATTTGCTCACTCATGCATTGAGGGCAATTTTCTCAGTTTTTTTTCCAATTAACCTGCTGCTTGTTTTTAGACTGTGGGAAGAAAGCAAAGGACCCAGAGGAAACCCACGCAGACATGGGGAGATCATGAGAACTCCACTCACACGTATAGTGTATTTCATCATGTATTGATTTTGCCACTTCAGGATCCACTACCAAGAATAGAAGTTGGGTAGACTGCAAGAATCATAACATAAACTTCTTCAAACATAATTGCTCATTTCTATTTACTTTGGTGGTGAAACCAGTATTTTTCTCTGAAACATAATTAACTTTTGAGACTTTTCACAAGAGAAAGCCTATAAGGAAGAAGCAACCCCTGATGGCTTCTGCAAAGTAGCATAGTTTTGATCATCATTAACTGATTATACATATTTTCTTTTTGTAAGAATGATTCATTGTTCAAAAATTACTGTTTATAGAAGGCTTCTTTGAGAACATGATGGTGCATTCTGGCCTGCATATAGAATAACATTGTAATTGTCAGGATAGCAACTGCTAATGGACAGCAGAATCTGATGGCTTAATGATCATATATGATTATGATGATCTTGGCGACAGACGGGCTCCGTTTATGAGGCCATGAGCCACAATGACATAAGTAAATTATTGGAACGGATCGTTTTTAACATTTTGCCATCCATTAATACAATAAAAAATTACATGTTTAATCATTAAATCGAACATGCTAAATAGTAAACACTGTTTATTGCTGCCCATGTCTGCGTTTCCATCTATTTCTGCATAAGCGCACACGGGCACGCTTGCTTGCTGATCGCTGTTCTCTTGGACTAATTACTTTAAATGAAAAAAAAAGCTCTCCTTTGGGACACCAATCTCAGCCAGTGTGATGAGCAGAAATTACATGTCTAATGGAATGGAATAGTTGTACAAATTGAAGAAATGAGACACTTTTTTATCTTGCTGCCACGTTAAATTAGATTTTAATTCGGACCACACTCGCATATAACGTGGTGCAGTAAGGCTTCTTTGCCACCTTTCTTAATTGCCTGTGGCTTTCTTATTTCAGCGGGTCTCCTGCTGTATCCATTATCAACTCCACCGATCACCATTTTGAACGAGATTCCTCATGAGGCTAGAACATAATGCCACACCAACCACAGTCTCGAATGGAAGAAATTGAATTTTATTAGGAGTTCCAACGCACCGCTGATCTGACCAGGTAAAGTGGTAGACTCCAGAAACTTCTTGTGCTAGCTTGCTAAAAATGCATTTGAATAGATTCCTGAACTGAAGAAGACTCTCCGATGTGAGGTGAAACAACTTCAAGGGAAGAAAATCAAGTCCAGTTGCCAGAAGAGCGATATTTTGACAAGAATCGTCAGTGATCTTGATGACTGAGATCCTCCACAGACATTTGAATATATCACTTCATTCATTAATTTACCATCTATTCTTATCCTGCACTCCAAGGCATGGAACTTATTCCAGCTGTCATTGGACAAGTGATGGATTTCACCAAAGACTGGTCACCAGTCAATCACAGAGCCACATAAAGAGACATGGGACCATTCAACTTGTCATTCACACATTTGGTCAATTTAGAGTCTCTAATGAACCTACTGCATGGTTTTGGAGTGTGAGAGGAAACCGGAGAACCTGGAGGAAACACACACAGTGTGAACATATTTTTGCAAAGTTCAACAAGAATTCACTCTTGGAGACTGCCAGCTAAATTTTGTGCAATCTATAAATCAATACTGCTCTTTTGATACAATAAAATAGATATGGTTTAATGGAAATGCCTTCAAATTTGTGAACATGCCAAGAATGCCTGTAAGAGTTGTCATTACATGACACAGTCTTCTTTTACTTTCTGCTGCTTCCTTTCATGGTCAGCACATCATTGCAAATCAACCTCCTCAATCTGATCCTATTCATTGTATCCTCTTCTCTCATGCCAACTTATTTCATAACCTCTTTCAATTCATCCAGAAAATCTTCTCTTTGGTCAGCCTCTTATCCTCCTGCTTGGCAGTGGTTATGGACCACTAGAGACTCAGAATGGTTCAATTCCCCATGTTTATTGGGGTTCCACAAGACATGGCCTCTTGGGCGTCAATTGTAGAACTGTAGCTTTACAAAGCATCGTTCCGGGGAGCAGACAAAAGGGTCCTATCATTAACAAAACTGAACAAGTTATGTCTGATCAAAGGGGTTCTCATATAGATATCTAAACAGATGAAGCTTCACACAGGACAGGTGTGGGCAATTGAACATTGATTCCTCATGAGGTTGAGACCAGGGGCTGGGCACTGGCTGGCGATTTGGCCTGACCAGTCCGCCGCCTGGTGATGCCGTGACAACAGTTCCCATTTCAATATCCTTCCACCAATATATCCAGTAGTCCTCCTCTGTAAAGGTCCAGACCATTTCAGTCTGACTTTATCTCCAAATCGTGTGCTGTCCCTCCGTTTGACTCATCCCTGATCCTATCCACCCTATTCACCCCCAAAGAGAACCTCAACATCTCTGCTACCTCCAACTATTTTTCCTGTTTTTTCTTCAATGCCAGTGTTTCAAAACCATACAGCATCTCTAGTGTTACCATTGTCTTGTGCACCTTTCATTACATGATAGTATCTGGTGACAAAATAACTTTTTGGGCCAACTTACTAAAATGAAATTGTTGATCATGACACAATGCTCCTTCATTTAAAATTGAGATAAAAATGAAAATGCAAGATACAAGCTAGTTCCAGCTGCCTTACATTCACGGGGCATTCCAATCATCCAACACTTTAAACATGAGCTCTTTTGACTCCAGACACCTGCTATCTTCTACTTCTCTCACGCATCCACCCGCTGTGCTGACCTTAGTGTTTTCATTTGGGAGCATGACACAGGCATGAACCATACAGCAAACATCAAAAATGATTCATAATATACATTAACATGTGATTTATTCAACTTGCGGACTGAGATCTTTTCATTGCAAATTTCCCCCGTCACAACCTTTACATAAAAATTCAGTCTGGGGCAGAAGTGAAATAAGCTGGAGAATGCTTGCTTTGCCTCTTGCATCTGCGCTTGTCTCAACAAGTCAGATTTGCTAAGGAGGGAAAAAGAAAAGACAAGACACAGCTGCTGGAGTTAAAAATAAACAAACAGTGCATGGGAGGTGACTTTGTGAGAGCTTTGTGAGAGCTGCTTCAATGGGCCAGCCTTGTGTGTGGGCAAATTTATCATACCTTTTGGAGACTGTTTGGTATGAACATCAACCTAGTTGAGAACAGTCGTTCCCATTGGGGCATTTTGCCTGTGCTCATGCACTTTTCTGTTATTAACTATGGAGATGTAAATGTCTCAAGCCACACTGGCCCCTGATATTAACTCATGTCGTTCTCTGCCTCATAACCCTTTTGGACCAAAGTATATATAGATATTGTGAAGATGAGGACATTATTTTTTTTTTATGGACACTTGCAAATCTTTGACTGTAAAATACATTATCACAAAATAAGTAACAACCTATATACACCATGTCTTGACTCCAGGACACACATGTGCGAGAATACTTTTTTCCCTTTTTTTTGAATAAGCACTCCTTTTTTAAGCTTTTTCCTATGTGTGTTCAGCTCTTACTGCCAAAAATGTGCAACTGCTATTCTTACCCAGGTGCCTGATCGAAGTGAGAGGTAGAAGGCCCTCCCCACCATTGGTTGGTTTCTATCATACTGCATTATACTTAAACTTCAGAATATATATAAAAAAAATCTAGTCTTTGCTCTAATATTTAAGTATCAGATAAGATGAAGTGATTAAAAAAGGAAACCTCACAAATGTATCTTTGGGATAGTGCTAAGCCTCACTGTGCAGCGGTATAAAAGAGAAAAGCTCCATTCGGGGAGTTCTGGCAGCTGTCAAGATATTCCTCTGATAATACAAGCCAGAGACGAGGCTGATACAGTATGTTGAAAGCACTGCAGCGAGCTCAAGCAGTTATTACCAACACCAGCCCCCCATTTTTGACCACAGCCACAGCTTTCATAGTTCATAGCTGATTCACTGCCTCCAATTTCCTATTTTGAATCCTCCACCTTAATAACTGGACTTGTTGGGTTACTTTGACCACGTCGTCTACCTGAAACAAATAATCATACAGTGGAAAGTATTTTATTTATTCTGGGTGTATTTTCCTCTTGGTTCCAAGAGGATTATGATGTTTTTACATTGGAAGATGGATAATAAAGAAAAGGACAATAAAGGAACGACATGGACTACAGAGCTTTGCGTGCCATACCGCTCATGCTACTTTGCCAAATATATGGATATAGTAAAGCATTTATGTTTTTCATGTCTGGAAAAGAATAACTGCCTCCCTTACAAGGGTTTCAATGAAATCGCAACCAGAAGAGTGGCATAAAATGTCGCATTGAATTCCTAAAAGGCATTCTACGAGTGAATCAGATCAAAAGTTAAAGCTCTTAACTTCTATTTGTTACTCTTATTTCACACTGAATTATATAACTGTCTATTTTCAATATTACCTCTTCAGCCTACAACAAACTACTTCATACAAGATAATATTAAAAAAGCTTAACTCTCAAAATGAATCACCATTGGCTGAGCATTCATCCTGTAATAAGGGATTATACCACAGCTTACTCTACAGGGTTTTTTTATAGGCATAAGCTGGAGAAGCAGGAAGTTCATTGCATAGAGGAATTACTGTGCTGCATTATGTGTTGATGAATGGATATTTTAACCTCCTCTCTAATGTTAATCATCTGATTGTCAGCATGATGTGCAAAGAAATTAGGTTGACTATTTGTCTTTAACGTGCACCCTCCCAAAATGGGCCGTGGAATTGTGAACAAAAGGGCTGCTTTGGCTTCTAGAGGTTATTTCTGTGTAAGCTTTAACATGAGAGTTTTATTTTTGGATTTACCAACATTACCAATTAACCCATAGCCACCCTCAGCTTGCCAGCACAATTTTCCAAGCACAATGACACACTGCAGACATTTAGGGACACATTGTTTACACAATGACTGCAGATGCTACTCGACTCTTAGTGGTCAAGTGATATAAGAAGAAATCGCGCATCAGCAATGTTGCTGACATGTAACGCATGAAATTGTTGCATAAAGAATTACCTGCGGTAAAAGGAAAGCACAGGCAGGATGCGGAGAGATAAAGTGAGTGGGTAAAAATAGAGGGATGGATGTGAATGTTTGCAAATTTGCTGTGTGAAATACCAGGCCATTATCTGAACAGTCAGGAACGTGTAGAACATTGTGAGGAATGTGCAGGTGTATTCTGCCGTAATAAACAGATAAAACTGTTGGTTCATTGAGTGCATATACAGCGCTATGCATTCACTATACTAGTATTGATTGTCTGGATATCACCATGTAGCTTCCTGTTCACCGGACTTCTGACATACTACATCCATCACCTCCATCTACCTCCACCATATTTATAGAATTCTAATTAGTTGTGAGTGCAAGCCAACATCATTAGCTCTTCTCCCCTTTTTTTTTCCTCAGCAAACAGCCAAGCATGATAATAATGCTTCTCCCACAGAGAAGTGTGGGATACTTAGATCAAGGACAGTGAGAGAGAAAGAAAGAGGGTGCAGGACTAAAGGTTGACAGTTTAAAATGACAATGAAAAATGGAAGCGGTTGAAGAAAAAAAAAAAACCATAACATGTAGAATGCAGGCAGTAATGTCACCTTGGAATAATTTCTTTGTGATTAAATAGGTAGCCCTAGTCTTTCCCCTGTGATGACAGTATCTGAAGCCAATGCAAGAGAGGCCGAAAAGTCTGTTAGAAGATTTGGTTTCTCCAATAGGGAAGACTATTTCTATAACAATTGCAGGTTATTTTTGGATGCAATAGATCTGGTAAATACTTATGTATACCTTGTGCTTTGAAATGACATGTTTCTGCAGCTTGGACAAAATATGCAGGAAAACGTGACAAAAGTCTGGATACAGTTTTTTCAGAAACAAGGTTATTCAAGGCTATTCAAACCGAAGAATGCGGTGGCTTGTCAGCTTTTATCTAGTACACAGCAGAGTCAGGATGTATAGTTTAAATAATATCAGGGGTGGAGGGGTATGGTGATAAGCTTTTATCATCCAGTTTATTTTAATATGATTAAAGTCCAGTTCAAAGTAGTGCATCGGAATGTGTCAGTCTTAGATTGAGCTTGCAAAAACCAGACTAATCTTGAAAAAAAAAGAAAGAAAGAACAGTCACTTGCTTTAAAACAAAACACACAACTTACTCGATACGTATGTTCAGCCATTTTGCTCTTGGGTGAGCAGAGAGACGTTTATCATCAACCTTTCAGTGCATTCTCACGGACATGAGAATACTGTCTGGAGATAGTATCCTCACACACATTCACTCGCGGACATATACACAAGCACACTGTCACACAACACTCACTTAAGGGTGACCTAATTAAGCCTGAGGTTAGGTATAATTACATGCAACCTTCATCTGCCCTATTCTCCATTGTTATGGCTACTTGGTGCCTATGAATTGTGTCAGTGTCGCCTCAGGACTTTAGTTTTCCCCACTGCATTAGCCGTATTATTCCACAAAGAAGCAAATTTCATGTGGATATTTACAAGGATGTATATTTGGGCTGACAAGCCCAATTACATGATACCATTTGATAACAGTATGGTGTAAAATAATGACAAATTAATCAAGACGGACTTGTGTTTTTTAGATGTAAAACCTAGATGTGCATATATTTTGTATCTTTGGGGTTCTCTAATCAAGTACACCAGGCTGGTTTTTGTCGTGTATAAATAAACTCAGAATAACTGAAAAGTTTCAAAATACACTGGAATTTGGAGGCTAAAAGCACACCGACTGCGGATAACAGCACATTAGTGTAGATGTTATCATATTGGTGCAGGCGGTAGAGAAATCGTCTTTGGAGCCGAACATTCCTGGTCCAATTCTGCGTTCCTCTTGTGTGTGGAAGTGTTGTTGAGCAAGGCACTGATCCCTAACTGCTCCCCTGGCACTGATGGATGGAAGCCGACTGCTCATGATTCATCCATGATGAGTTAATTGCAGAGAACGAATTTGCCCACAAGGGATTATTAAAGTATCAATTATTATTATTAATGAAAGAGGTTTTGTCACATAAATACACTGAATCTGGGACTGTTTGTGCCATTTTACCTAATTAACCCTTCAGGACAGAACTTGAAGCTGTAACAGTTTAGTTTGATGATGAAAAAGCCTCTTTGGTAAAATGCCGACGACTACATTATACTGCATGTATTTTATTCTCAAACAATCAAAACACGGACTTGTGACTCACTGGGAATTGGATTGGATGGATGAAGCGGAATTTACCTTGGCCGTAATATAATATCTGTGAAGTATTTAGGGTTTTACTTATCAATTTTAACTACTCATTTGCTATTATTTGCTATTGTATGATTCTCTTTGTTAAATGATTATGTTTTGAAATAGTCCGGAGTTTCCGGTGATAGAGCAGCACCAGGATCATTTTGAAGGATAAGGTTACTTCAATAAAATGCTCATAAATTATTTTAAATGAAGAAATGACTCTTAGATTGGTTGAAATAAATACAATATATACATGTGTGATTGTGTGTGTATGTCAACCCCTTCTTATCACAAAGAAAGCACTCAGTCAATATGTACACAGTTTATTTGAGGTCTTATTTTAGTCTGTTGGTTTCAGGTGCTTTTTTGTTTCTTTGGTGATATGATGAATCATGTAAGAGTCAAAATCTCAACAATACTGTATATTTGAATTAGTCACTTATTCAATCTTTGCTCGCAAGAGTTATAACTATTACAAAGAATACGTACAGTACATATGCATACTACTTAGTTCATGTCTTCTTTCAGTTTGATGTCAGGTAACATTTATTATTACATATGTTATGATAATTGTGTTGTTCTTCAGGTGCGTGGTTTCTTATGCCTGCTTTATATCATAAATCATCATCTCTGCAAAATCTACCCTACTTTTCGTTGTCAATTTACACTGTAAGGGATGTTTTCATTTAACTGCTTTTATTTACATTTCATATAAACTGTACACACACACAAATATATATTTGTGTGTGTCTTGGCTGTAGGTACATATACATATACATATACATATACATATACATATACATATACATATACATATACATATACATATACATATACATATACATATACAGTCTGGATTGTTAAGAAAAATTATACAAACTAGAGGCCTTAACGAACTCGGTGACACTACCTCATCTGTGAGCTATTTAAGTCTCTGGCCGGTGTTGCACATCTGATTTGCAATTGAAATTTCTATTTGGGCATGGATTCAAAAATTTGGCAACAGCTTGAATATCAGTTTCCATGAGAGGAGGTGTAAATTCAGCCTGTGTGAGTTATGGGTGACGGAAGTGCAGAACTCTTTCCACGCAAGCTGTCACCAATTTGCTGTAGGCGCTGTATGTAATTAGTCACCGGCATGTGATAATACATTCATTGGACTTAAGGATGCTGGGCAGTGACCCTTTTAAAAGGTCAAACTCCACAGCAACGTTTAGATACGAGTGTTTGTAGGACCCTTAAGTCAATAAGCCGTAATCACTATGCACATGTTTAATGAGTCATCATAAGCACTGAGGAAAACTACATTGAAATGCCCATTATTTATACATTTTGCTGTAGTTTCATCATTGCTTTTTTTTTTCTATCTAAGATAAGGACATCGAGATTTGTAATTTACCTTTGATTATGTGATGAAAAATTACCATGTTGAAAAAGTATCACGATATTTTCCCCGAGGAGCTGCATAAACATGCAACATTTGAAACGCCAGTGACTGTGCTTTGACTTGACTTTCTGGTGAAGAGGATGAAAGGTTAGAGGAGAGGAAGGACTGCCAAATTTACTTGTATTGATTTCCCCTCCTCCATCATTCCATCACTCCTTTACTTGCCATCTACAATGGATGACTTGATCTCTGGGATGTTAGGGGTGGCAGTTGATAAGAACGCATGTGGAGGAGGGGAGCGTTTGGTGAGTAGAAGACCAGAGAACAAAGGAAATCCAAAGTGCCTAAAACAGGCGGGCCATGGTCCTGCAGAAGGAAAGCTCGGTGCTACAAAGAACAAATACCAAAATAGAACGCAATGTTCAAAATGCAAAAAGACAGAAACAACTATGAGAAACGTTACGAAAACATGGGCTTTCTTAAAGTACAATTTTAAAAAAGGAATCATTTTAAGTCTATCACAAGAACCTAGATCTCAGGGTTGGACAGGACCACGCTCAAGTGCTACTAGGAACTGTCAGTGAGTTGTGTTGCAAATGTAGAACAATAGTATAATAATGCATGTATAATAATTAAAACCTGCTGTGAGTGTTTGAAACACTAATATGATCACTCTGATTTTTTTTTTTAATTATTCTTCTTCTTTTCCTTTTGGCTTTTCCCTTCAGGAGTCGCCACAGCGAATCAACCTTCTCCATCTAACCCTATTCTCTGTATCCTTGTATCTCACACCATCTACCTTCATATCCTCTCTCACTACATCCATAAATCTTCTCTTTGGTCTTCCTCCAGACCTCCTGCCTGGCAGCTCCAATTCCAGCATCCGTCGACCAATATATTCACCATCCCTCCTCTGTACGTGACCGAACCATCTAAGTCTGGCTTCTCTGACCTGCTCTCCGAAATATCTAACATGTGCCATCCCTCTGATGGACTCATTCCTGATTCTATCCATCCTCGTCATTCCCAAAGAGAACCTCAACATCATCATCTCTTCGACCTCCAGCTCTGCCTCCTGTCTTTTCGTCAATGTCACCGTTTCCACACCAAACAGCATCGCTGGTCTCATCACCGTCTTGTATATCTTTTCCTTTCATTCTGGCTGATAGTATTCTATCACAGAGTACCCCTCTTCAAGTAGAAGAGCCTTCTGTCATAATCATTGCTTATGGAGTACAATTTCTTGTATATCTTAATTATATGCACCTTTTTCAAGAGTTAACAATTCATTTTACTGGCAGATGATTCACCTTTCAATATAAAACATAAGCTGGATCTATAAAAGTACGGTGGGCTGTTGATCTGATTCAGCATCTCACACCTGGCTGCCAATAGTTTTGATATTTAATCCAAGCGAATTCAATGGACCATGTTAGATTTCTGTGATCCCACTTTTTTGCGGTCAGCAGTAAGACATATGTGGTCAAACCATCTTTTTCGAAAGTGCTTATTATTATTTGCCGGTTTATTTGTGCTCCACTTGCTGTCCAATAGCTGCATTGTTAGTTACAGAGCCTTCTGGTAGAACAATGTTGATCCAAGTCTGACAGCAAATCAATAAATTGTATTCCCTTAGCAGCATCAGTGTTGGTGGATATAAAAAAAATGTCTTTTGAGCTCAGACTTACTACATTAAAGGGATCTGAATGTAAAAGAGTGTCTATGTGGTTTAAGTTTGACAGACTTTGGTTTGAACAACAAAGAAGTCACTGGGCTTAGTGAGAGATTTGCTGCTGTGCAGTATTGGATTTTTTCGCGACCATTGACCCAAACATAATGAGGGTCTTCTTCTGTATGCACAAATACACATTCAGTTTGTTTCTTTTATATTTCTATCCCAATGAGACCTACATGCACTCAAACCTTGTCGTGTAGACTTCCTTTTCATTTTTTAATGTTGTGATTGCAGCCAACTCGGATGGTTTGCACCGTAAGCCTTTTGCTCATCTTGTTTTGACACCAGCAGGGTCCAAAATATACCCTGTGGACAAATGTGAAGGCAGCCAACAAATTCTTCTTAAGTTTAGTCATTTTTTTAAGTCTTTCTTAACACAATAGTTTTGCCAGAGAAGGAAAAACCAGCAGTTGGCACAGGCGGTGGTCTCCTCAGTACAGATCTCCACAACACAGATAACAAAGTGATGACCAAAGCAAACCGCGGTCTATGTCCAACATCATTCCCCCAAAATTAAACTCATAAACACCATGACAAAAGTCGAATCTGTATGTGTGTGTGTGTGTGTGTGTGTGTAAGAGGAGCTGCGTGCGATCCTCGTTTTATCAGTCATTCAATAAAAGTTCTTCTGAGAGAAACAAGGCAGTGTCAATACAATTCACACTTGTCCCTTGTTCATTTCTGTCAGTGGAAAACAGGGTTACTGCACTAATATGTGTCGTCTTTGACAGGCACGAGTGCCACTTAGAGGATTTCCAAGTCACATAGCTATGTGACTTGGAAACCCCTCTGAGATTTCTGCTATTTTCCGTAATCCCCTTACAAGCAGGCATTTTTCATAGATATATTTACATGTGAAACAAGACATAGACCAAAGCTTCAAACAAGCTGTGAGAGTCTCTTAAAATAGCATTTAAAAACACATGATCTAATGGATAAACTTCTTAGCCTGTATGTGTATCTCTTCTGTGCCACCCTGACCTCTAGCCTTATTATTTGATAGAAAATAAAAGACAAGTAGATATCGTGTCCATACACCTAAGTGGTGTTTGATGTGGTGCAGGGTTGTGACTTCTGAGATATATAGCACAGCGGAGGCAAACCTGAGCAAACTTGTTTGATACACTAATTAACCCGAGGCTTTTCCTTCATCCCGCTGTTTCTGTGGTGGACACTTGACACTATGGCACACATTTGATGAATGTGCCAGCATGGTCCGCCATGTTACATGCTCATTAGAAGAGAGTTCCCTGTTTTTTGCTCTACTAGTTTCTTTACTTTGCTCCCTGCCATTAAGAGCAAAAATCAACACAAAGTCTTCAGTAACTGTCATGTTATTATTGCTTTTATGACACGTTCACTCCCAGCGCGGTCAGTGCGTGTCATTCTTGCAAGAAAAAGAGACTCTTATATCTTAAAGAGATATCATTGCATTTCCTGGCTGCTTTAATACACCTGGACACCGCTCTTGTCCAGCACAGCAGTTCTTCTGTATTTCTGTATATCGTACCTCAATAGAAATTGTTCATTTGCTTTTTTTTTTGGGGTGGATGGGGGATGATAGTGAATTTAAATAATCTTCTTTATCTTTATTATTAAGGGCACAGTTGGTATTTTTTTGCATGGTTGTGCATTGTATGGAAAGGAGTTTCTAAATCTTTCTTTTCTGACAATTTTATTGAAGCTGACAAAAATGCTAAGAGGCACATCTGAATATAAATATCGGTCTACTTCACTGAGCATATTACAGCCTCACTGGTGAACATGTAGTTCAATGAAAGCCTCCCTGACAGCCTAAATTAAAAATGAAGAGTAATAAGGTTACAGTTTTTGGTTGAGCTGGATCACTTCTAATCCATTTAAGAGGCCAATGAATTTATCAGATATTAAGGGTGCAAAAGTAACCAGAACCATGCAGCTGAATAACTGATGTGCAAAACAGTAGTGAATCTGATGAATAATAATAGCAATATGATAATCTACTAATAATAAATTTCACACATGTACTAATAAATGTTACCTGACATCAAACTGAAAGAGGACATGAAGTAAGAGTATGTTTTCTTTGTAATAATTGTAGCATGTAACACACACACCTATTTGCTATTTTTTTGTTATTCCTTGGCCTTACAACATATTTTAAACTTCAACTTTCAACTTCGGCTACACTTTTGCATCACTGTGAACCATATTAAATAAGCATTTGATTCAAATTTAAACTATTGTTGAAAGTAGGATACTTGAGGGATTCATCGTATTACCAACAAAGTGAAAAACAAAGTCCAGTAAAGAGTCAAATAATGATGCAATAGCACCACCACTTTGACTACTTACTGTTAGGGCAGTAGTGCTTAGGGCACTTTGACAATACTTCTCAAGCAGAAGTATTTGAAACAGATGACCGCAAAAGTTTGATCATCTCACAAATCTAATATTTATCATTTTAAATGATGTAATATCCAACATCTTTAGACTGATTGAAACCTGAATGTCTCTCATAACGTAAAATGAATGTGAAAGAAACAAAGGAGGCAACAAAAGGTGCTGCAATTCAAAGACATGACAATTGATATATATGTCAGGAGGCAAAGAATTGGGATTGCTTTTGATTGTGACAATGTCTTTATTAAAAATATTATATCGAAAAATGATATCGATATTGTTTGTACGATTACTGTAGAAATAGATACAGATCATGACTTTTCTTCATTCAAACATGGTTGTAATTAAACTGAAATACAGTCCCATGAGTCTTTTTTCTTGTAAAGGCATTTTAAGGACCAGTCATAAACAAATACCTTATTTCAGCCATTTAAACATATTTCAACAGCAAAAGATAATCACTGATGTTAAAGGTTTGGGTTATCGGTGGTTGGATAACAGTAAAAGCTCACAAATCCAGATGTCCAAAAAAATCAAGTCACGATGCATGGCACTGGAGAAGTGACATGTATGGCAACATAATTCTGCAACCCTGTGGTTGGTTTAATAGACCTATTACACACCACCACTAAAACCCTAAATAATACCAGATTTGAATCAGTGAAGCGCTGACATTCATCTTAAAACGTGAACTTTCAGGGGATGTGGCTATCAGTATACGTCTCACAAGTTATAATGAGCAAGGAGGTGATGTGCACAGTTGGTGAGATCAGCCTGATCTTATTAGATAAGTGACAGAAAATATCAGTGATGGGACAAAGAGCATGTGATAATGGTGACGTTCGGCATCTGCCCCGTCATAGCGGGATGAGGATCCTGCCACAACTTTTCACAGAATTCTGTGTGAATTGTGCCAGAGCTGAACTGGGGTGTTTTAGATGTTCAATTACACATCTGACGGGTGGAAATTGCCTGGCATGAAATCAGCCAAACCACTATCAGCCAAATTCCCCACAGTGCGGCACCCAGAAGGTGAACTGGAGGAGTAAGTTTGCCACCTAGTGTTATTGACTGTAATTACGCTGTGTTTTTAATGTTAGTTTGGAAATGCAAAGGAAAGTGCAAATGATTTGTGCATAATTTAAGGGTGTGAATATCCGGAAATTGTTATAAAAAAAGAAACATGATTTATGACTCTTTCATGAACGTGTCAGACACGTACTGAAAAAGTGCCAGATTGTTGTTTGCTGATGCTGCGATAAAACGATTTCCAAACCGACCTAAATTCCATTACTATCTGACCTGAATTATCTTTTCCCATGACAGGCAATGAAAAAGCTACTTTAAGATGTGTACTGATAGCACTGAATAGGTCTTTTGGAGCATTACTTGAAACTAAAGTGAACCATGGGGTTTGGAAGTTGCTGTTTTTTCACATGATTTGTAATTAGCTGCTGAAGGCACCACTATATGGTGAACTCCAATAGAGCCAAAATCATTGAGACTAACCAAAATCTAATTGCAAGTGATAGGATAATATTGGGGGGCACAGTTGGACAGTGGTTAGTGGACCTTGGTTCAATTCCGAAAAGGGAATTCCTTTCCGTGTGGAGTATGCATGTTCTCCCCTTGTCTGCATGGGCTTCCTTCATGGTTGAAAAATTGCCCAGATGTGCAAATGAACGTGAATGGTTATCTGTCTGTTGATGTGACTGGTGACAAGTCCAGGGTGTACTGCGCCGCTCATCCAGTGGCAGCTGGAATGGGCTTCAGCATCCCCCGTGACCTTGAGTATGATAAGCATTAGACAATGAATGGAAAATAATATCGCCACGCTGCTTTAGAAGTGTATTGAAGCGACAGACAATGGTCGATGATCCAGAGGCTCTCATACTGGATTACTGGTGAATCATGTGGTTAATTAGTGCCATTGACACTCAATGGGAATGTACAGACACTGAAGTTCCTTATTTGTTGTTGTTTTGATTGCTGCCCACGGCCGGTGTCTCATATGAGGCCGGCAGGTCTTTGACACAATGGGAGTGTCCTCGTTTTTCTTATTAACCGCTGGAACACGAACACAGGAATGCAAGTTAAGACAGCACAAGAGTGAGGTTGAGTGAGTCATTGTAAGAAGTCATTATCGAGCTCTGTCGCCAACGTTTTCATTTTGAGCTGCCGTGTTACATTTGACATCTGATGACAAATGAGGTTTGTGAAAAATGCCTCCTGGGTTTTAATCTAGGTCATCAAGATGAACGTTTCATTTTAAAAATAATACATAATACTGACACACATTTTCAATGTTGTGTGGTGAACATAAATGCAAATGTAATTCCTTAGGGATGTAAAGGCATTATCTGATATAATTTCAGTATTTCTTTACAGATAATTCAAAGAAGAATGCATTGAATTTGAAGATAATTTAAATTATTAAGAGTTAATATGTAAAATATGGGTAATAGCACTGGATGTCTTCCTTAAGCATTTATGTTAAGTGCTCATTTTACAATAGTTTTGTGTTCAGTGACTTTTCCACAGCTCTCCTAATTGGCCCCAGTGGGATTTTCAGTAAAAAAAAAACCTTTGATGTCTATATTACACATTTACTAAAGTTGCTGAAGTACTACTGTAATGTGAGCAGATGTAATGTGTTTATTGTTTTACTTTTTACGCAATTCACATGTAACAATGTGTCTGTGTTTACATTTTTTTATGCCTTTTTGGACTCCCACTGGACATCTTTCAATAAAATCATAAGACAAATGTTCTTAGCTGTATGATTATTCATATTTGTATTGTATCACATTGACAGGTACATCTACATTATCCCTCACAACATTGATAGGTAGGTTATTCATACTACCTCTTACTAATTAATAATGCGTCATTTAGACAAATTGTGGGGCGTATCGACTTTGTTTAAAGTATGTGGCGGCGCGGAGGTGCAGTGGTTAGCAGCAGCAGTTTGTGGTTCAGTTCAAACAGGGGACCTCCCTACCATTGTCTGCATGTGTGTTCTCCAGTTCCCTCCGGCAGTCCAAAAATATGTACAAGATTCACTTCAGACCCTAAAGTGAGAATGAGTAATTGAACAGTCATACAACAGTTGTAGATGAAGCCCTGTGATCGAACAGCCTGCTGATCTCTTGCCCAATTACAGCTCCCGCAATCGCAAAAGTGTGGGACAAAACGTTATAGATAATGAATGTATCAATGTCAGTGTGTAAACTGTCTTCATATTTTAATATATGTTACCAAAAGAAGTTTTTCATTAATATTCACGGGAATTTGACTGCAGTCAGTAAGTTGTATTTTACAAAAAAAACATGATTTGAAGAAATTGGTGAGTCAAGGCCCAAAAATTGTTTGTAGTGAAGCTTTGGGAGATGGCAATACTGTTAGCACGACATGACCTGAAGTGGAAGAGGTAAATATTGACAGGTTCAGTGGCCTTGGCTTAATGTAGCTCATCATGCTCCTCTTATTGTGAAAGCTCACCTGGTAAATCATTTACCTTACCTAATGTACAGCGAACACAAACAGACGCTGGTTGTAATCCATCAAGCGGAGTTCAGAGGTAAAATATGACAAGCAGCTTTTTCTTATTTTTACGACTTTATAAGCAACACTTTGGGACATGGAATGTAAGCTCTCCAGCACATGAAAGCATTAGCACTTCACTTTAAAATGCTTACAACCTTTTGACAAATGTATCCTCTAATCACCTTGGTAATTTTACGGAGAAGGTAAGCCTGAGGTGTATATAAAACATTCTGTGAAGGTAGCTTTGAGTCACAAAAACAACCCAGAATAACAACTCATATCAACCCTAAGAACTCAAAATAAAAGAACTTCATGCGAAAGGTCGGTGAAACGAATGTCACACATAAATTTTCCCTTCTTATTTGGTCAGTATTGCATTTTAGCATTGAAAAGGGATTATCGGTAATAATCCACATATCGGTAATAACTTACTCGTACGTTCACGCCCTTGTGCTGACTTTTCAGGCTTACTGTCAGAATAATGTAAAAACCTCAGTGACACTGAGGGCTAAAACCCCACCCATTCAAAGTCAAGACATGAGCTGTCATGCAAATGACCGAATGAAAAAAAAACACATATAGGGAGGAAAAAAAACAGCTGGCATGTTCCAAATATAGGAGTCTTGTCTGGATAGACATTTTACATAGATTTTACATGGACAATATGATACCAAAGGCAGTTGTATCCTTGTCATATTTTCTCTTGGCAAAACTCCTAAAGCTCAAACAATACAAACAATCAACTACAAACTACATAAAAACATTTTCTGAGTTTCAAACTATTAGTAATAAGCTAAAAGACCTTGTTACTGGATTACGTGTAAAAAAAAAAAAAAAAAGACAAAAAAAGAATAATACTACTGTCTGCATTAACTAATATTTTCCTGTAAATCCAAAAAAGCAAATGTCACAAATACACGACGCAATATGTACAACTGACTGTGTCAGGATCAGTGTCAGTGCTACAATTTTACTGCGAAGCAGTGAAGAACGCATAACAAGAAACATGAAACACGGGCACACAGCACTCGCTCAACCAGTTCTGCTTTCAATCTGATCCAAGGGCTCTTTGCATCCTGTTCAAGTCAAATAGATTGTTGGGATTGTTCACCTCTTTGTGCAGACACCCGCTAGATTTTTGAACTTTGGTCCTATTGTGTTCAGGAAGTCAAGATTATCATTGTCGCCCAAGTTGCTGCAGCACCCCACGGATCCGGCCACTGAACCCGCGCCCTCGAACCCATAGGAGTGAATGATGTCATCTGCATAGCGTCCATCTTCCTCTGTCGCAAAAAAGCCCAATTTCTGCAAGCGGAAAGGTGAGGAAGGATGTTATTTCCCCACACAAAGACTCAGCATTCGTGATCAGAGAAGATATGCGACTGTGATTATTGTACAGGATATGACTGGCAGTCAAGATATTAACGAAAGCAAATAAAAATTAAAAACAATCGACTACTTGCCAAGAATTTAAAAAGATATTGTTTAGAGAGGACCCTATCAAAGCTTAGTGAAGAATATATTATACTTGAGAGTTTCCAAAGATTTGAAAAGATAACGCAGAGGTAATTAAACCTCAAAGAAACAACTATCGACACACATTCAGCTCTTCCACACAACCGCTCGCCCCACTTCCAATAATTTTCTTGTTGACTAACATATATCAAACATCTGAACATGTTTTCGATTCAAAGAGAGAGCTTACCTGTTGTAAATAGCGTCCATTTGTGTGCCAAGTGTGACGGAAAGAGGAATCCTGGGCAAGGTATCGGCTGTCGAGGCCGACGCCACTGCCGACAAGCTGCCCTACGCTGTACTGACCACTATGGTACTTGTTTGCATCAGATGCGAGGATCTCTGTGTTGAATAGCCCGCTTTCATGTGCCTCTTGGTTTCCAAAAGTGCTCAAGCTCTTGTTCCCCTGCCACCCTGCGTTCAACACAGAGCCTTTCACTGAGCCTTTCACGCCTTGTTCAAAGGACGTGGTAATTGGGACATGGATGAGGTTGGAATCCTGGAAATGACAGCGAAGCCAATCATACGTGAATATACAAAGAAATATTCCAATGCAAGTACAATAATGTGCAATAATTCTGATCTAACCCTCATATTATGTTAAGGGTCAATTTGACCCATTGGGTCAAAGGATGAAATGGGTCAAATTGACCCTTAACATAATATGAGAGCTAAGTATTTTATCCTTACCACTTCTTCCCCGGGGCCTTCAGTGTTCGATGTGATCAGGATTCCAGCGCTGTCTGTTGGATCAATTTCTATCTTGTCTTTTTGTGTCACACAGAAGAAAATGAGGAGAAGACCTAACAACGCAGAAAGTATGTGTAAGAGCACATTAAGGCATCATATCAGTGGGAATAACAATACAATGCTTACAAGCCTTAATGAAAATACATTTCATTTACATTGCTTCTTAATTGTTATAAAATGGGCATATACAGTGTCATCTAACCATTAAGTAATAACAATGATTCTCTTTAACATAGATAGATAGCTGTAATGGACATTTTACTCTAGTCCTTTACCTCAAATGTGTGAAATGTGTGTCTGGACTCAAAAATATTATCTATTAGGTGATTTTTTTTTTCCTTGGTCTCAGGTATAAGAAACCACTTTCAGTGCTATTTCCTTATCACTGATCACTTTTTTCCTGATTTTATTTTTTTCTAATTGTTCGCTAATTTACAAATTAGTGGGTAATTTCTTGCTTGCTAAATTTCATTTCTTCATCACTTTATACTTTATACATCGATACAAAAAAAGGTTGACATCTTATAATGCAGTAGTACTTTATAGTACAAAAATAAAGCATATGTCAAGATAAAAAGACCACACCTTTTGATCGTAGCAGTTTTATCCTTAAATGGCTAGGAAAAAAAATCTGCTTATATCTATTAAATATAGTCAACTAAAATCAATGAGAAAAAGAGGGACTTACAAAGCAATAGAAGGAGGAGGAGGGGCAGCAGCAGCGCCAGAACACCCAGACCACCGAGTGACGCAGACCAAGGTTTGCTGATACATTCTCCGTTATTGCACTGGCAAATCTCGACGGTCACCTCCTGTATTTCACCTTTGCCCTGCAGGTCCATGATTTCCAAGGCGACAACATGGATCCGGTCGTGAGTATCTTTGGCAAGTTGCAATGTAGCCGCTGTGTCTATAAGAGGCGGCAGATGTGAAAATGACTGCTGATGATTTGTTTTCAAAAAATAAATAAATGAAAAAAAAAAAAAAAAGAAACAGGAACTGTTTGTAATGAGTTACAAGCACTAAAAAACATTAAAAATGGTGTAAGCCATAAATCCAAGAAGAGGCTCTGCCCAATGTGCTAAAAAATACATTGGCAGTGATATTTTTTCTTTTAAAGTACAGCAATAGAAATGGTTTACTGAAATACTGAAATCGTAAATGTAGGATAAATCAAGTGTGGGTGAAAGACGTCTCAATCGTGTTTTTGTTTTTTATCATGTTGTAACGGGTTGTTTTGCCTCGATTTTATTAAATAGTTGCTGGATCTGTAATATATAGGAGGCACTGGGTAATAGAAACCAACCACCTACCATTATATTTTTTGAGAGACCATATACCATCTGGGTTCTTAGCTAAATTGAAGGTGAAGGGGGACGAAAACGGAGGTAGATCTAAGTCCTCAGGCACGATCAACACCGAGCCGAGTTCCCCCTCATTCCTACACATCACCAGCTTGCTGGGATTGACCGTCGGTACGTTGTCATTGACATCCTCTATGCTGAGGATCACTGTTCCCGTGCCCGACTTTGAGGCTGAAACACAAATGGAGTTATTCATGTCATGACAGCAGACTTGGTAGTTAACAAAAAAACATAGATTTAATTTGAAAAGATTGAACAGGTTTGATTAATTGGGCGTTATAAATCTCTTAACGGCATCTGACATTATTCACACAGGAGAAACGTGTGTAATTGAAAATGACTCATCATGTGAGTTGTGAACAGGTTTTTTGTTCAGACAAGCATTGGTTAGGGTGGAGCTGATGAGCTTTATAACCTTGGGCTTTAACGATAAGTCCATGTGTTTACGCATTCCAAACTGTTGCAGTTTGTCTAAAACCTTAGACAGGTTATTTTCACAAACAACACCTCGACGCTAATCCTTTGAAGCAGACAGAGGAAATGCAGGTTGATAGATAGTTGGCACTTCAACTGCTGTGATTTCAGCAGAACTGAGAATCGTCCAACTGGATTTTCAGATTACTGGTGGTGTGGCTCGGAGAGGAAACTAGCGATCCACTACTCTGTGTGTTAAAGAAGGCACCGTAATGGGCAACAAACCCAAATTTGTTACTGATGATCGGTCCCTTGCGTGGTTATTAAAGTGTGTGAATGAAAAGGATGACATTTCAAACAGGATTTCGACAAAGTATGAGCTGGTGAAATCACTGGATACAATTGTTGGTAGATAAAGAGTTGGTTAATATTAAAATGTTGACAAATATATTTTCAGAACACTTTAAGAAGCTATAGCCACAAACTCTGAGCGTTATCATGACACTGTAATTAAAGTATCTGTTTTCGAACCATTTAACAGAAGGTCGTCCTCTTACTTCCGATATCTTGTTTCTCACTTAAGCAAAACAGAGAAATTAAGACAAAGTTTTCAGAATTTCACTATTTCAGTTCAAGAGGTGTTAGAAATATGTTGGTCTAACTTGCCAATAAACTGTCAGAACCATGTAGTAGTCGTTAAAGTGTGCAAAGTGGAAAATAAGTCATTTACGTTATCAGGGCAACAAGAAGAATAAAGTCCGATAGCGATAAACGAGACGTACTTGCATCTACAGCTTTCACATTAATCGTGTAAATTCCATCATGGACCAAATGTGACTCTCTGTCAATTGTGTTTGCAACCTTTAGCTCTCCGGTGACTTTGTCAACACTGATCCAGGAGCCTGGGTCTGAGGTCTTGTAATACCTGGGTAAAAGTGAGAAATGCAAAACATTCTTCAATCTCAGCGGTGAAAGTCTGCCACCAACAGACGAAAAAAGGTAACATACGGGAGTGTTCCGGAATTGAACGCGCTGCTGTGCAGACACCGTATCTCAAGACAAACGTTAGGTGAAAGTGCTCACGAGATGCCGTTGCTACTCTTGGTTTCGGGATCTACGGCTTTGTAGGTTCCTATCGAAGTTCCGTTTGGTAGATTCTCTTTGACCGTGATGTACATCGTGGGAGCGGTGAATTCTGGACCTTCGTCTACATCGATGACATTCAGAGTCACAGGGACGGTCTTCCAGCTGGCCCGCGTGCCGCTGAGCTCAGCTACGTTGCGAGCCATAATTTCAAGGTTTACGCTCGGCGTCTTCTCAAAATCCAAGGGCTGGGAAGAAAACGTAATAAACGCACATGCTTACCGATATCCATTCTATCACGTCGAGTAATATTACACAGTCATAACTTTCCCTTACCTTTGAGATGTAAAGGAGACCCTCATTTGTTTTGGGGTCTGTACTTATCCTGAAATTGCCAGTTTCATTGCCTTTGGTGATGGTGAATTGAGATAGCCAGTTTGGTGTGTTAACTAAATCCTTATCTTCAACAGGGATTTTGAGTATAAGTTTGTCACTTTCATTCTCCCTGACAGAAGCCTCATACTGAGAGGAAGTAAACAACATGTTACTTGTAATAGACAACAGAAGACCAACTTGACCTTCGAGGAGAATCATTACCATTTGAAAGTGGAGCTAAAGTGCACTGGAGGTAAACGGAAGACGCTCTTACCGATGGTTTTAAGAAGGTCGGTGGGTTGTCGTTGATGTCACTCAGAGTAATAGTTGCTGTGCCTGTGGTGAACAGACCGTCATCTCTACCGCCCATATCTTTGATTTGCACAACAGCGGTATACTTGTCTTTCACCTGAATGTGACGAAAAGGCGGAAGAAAGAAAAAGGGATTAAAAAAAGTACCTTGTACGGTATCATTTCAGCAACGCTTTACTTCTGATGAAGTTACAGACAGTGCTGCCGCTCACCTCTCGGTCCAAGGAGCTGCTCCGCGTGGTGATGACACCGGTCTTGGATTGGATGGCGAACAGGTCATTTGTGGTCAACAGGGAATAAGCTATCATCACATGCAAGGTCAGTTTCTCGTCTTTATCAGTTGCATTGACCGTCCCCACCACTGTCGCTGCGGCGTAAGGCAAAGTCACGGTATTAAGTACTGCGGAGTCCAAAGATTTCACGCCCATGCGGATGTGTATATGTGCATTTTGTGCTTCTCACCAACATTGCTGTGCTCTGGTACAGTGAACTCCAAAAGGCCTTGGAATTCCGGGGGATTGTCATTCATGTCATCAATCACAACTGATTTTTTCACAGGGATGTCAGTTGGTTTATGGGTGTTTACCTCAAAAACACTGATCTTTAACTGTAACACACATAAAGGCACTGACTTTCAAGAAATCGACATGTGATACTAACTCGGTTTGCCTATAATGTCATTTATTTCCAATCGAAAAAATCCCAACGCCTTATATTTATGCAATGATTTTGAACGCACTCAAAGGAAACGATCACACTTACGATAAACTGCGGGTTCTTCTCTCGATCGATGGGCCCGTGCACTAATAGCATCCCCGTGGTTTGGTTCAGCGTGAACAGATTCAGAGGCGGCTCATTGACACCGGGTCCGCTCATGGTGTAGTACACATTATGCTTGGCTGAGGAATCGGACACAATCTACAACAGAAACCCCACGAATCAGCAAAGACAAACTAGCAATGTGACGCATTTGTTGAAAAAAAAAAAAAAAAACTCTCTGGCCCAGCCCTGTACAGCTGCTAGGACAAACAAATCAGGAAATTAAGCAAGCAAGCACTTTTGTTATATCTTAGCCAGAGTATCTGGCAACGAAGGCATATCTTGCAGTCGATTATGGCACGATGTAAAAGCAAAGCGATCAGATCATATGAATAATGTTAATTGCTCATGTGTTTTTCTGCTGTGTAAGCAAATCGTAACTAAGCTATTTTTTAATCAACATTTAACACAGTTTGCAGCGTGGACAACACGGCTTAGTATCGGTCAGTTATTGACAAGAACACAATTTTGAATGGTTTCTCCTGAGTTAGTTACATGGCTATAAATTAGGTTGTTGGCAGACACCTGAGGGAGATACTGGATGGAATCAGTTGGCGTTTTCTGTTTCTGCGATGATCAGGCGTGTTTTGACTTTGCTCTAGGAATGTTACACTCGATCTTGACATATTTGCAGCGAATTGTCATCTTCGCACATGGGTTGACCACCGGTTGAACTTAATATTATTGGGTTTTTGTTTTCAGTTGTTTGTTATTTTGTCTTTAATCGTTGGCGAGATGTACTGAAATTCGGATGCTATTCAGTAGTAGGGGTTACTCACACCTTTCACCGCGGTGGTATTCTGTATTTATTTGCAATGTGTTGTGCATTTATTTGACAAGTTTATTGAATTTCAGTTGTCTCTCCTTGAGCTGTGAGAAGAAATAACCGAAGAGGATGGAGACACACTTTTATAAAAGTTCACAAAGCGCTGTGTATATTTAAAATCTGTCTAATTACCTCATCCACAACAACGGGAAAAGGCCCCTTTTCGTTCTCCAGGATGTGGGAGGGCGGTGGACCCCAGCGTCTCTTTACGCGTCTCAGCAAACCTCCGGCGGAGCGCTGTGCCGTTAAAACAGTGACATTTTCACGTCCGGACTGTGGGAATGTCTCCAAAAAATAAAAAAAATAAAGAGAAAAGAACTTACCTGCGCTCTCGGCTGAGAGTTGCAGTCAAGGTGAACAACCATTTCACTTCGCGCACCCCCGCTGTCCCGGGCCAGGATAGAAAATGTCCGCCCTCCGGTTTCCAACGTTACCGGATTGACAACCACCACAGCCCCGTTCACACCGACGGCGAAGTCCGGGTCGTTCGAAGTTACGCGCACTGTCTCACGATCGCAGTCCGCAACCGGCACTGGACACAGGCGACAAAAAAAAGGGGAAAGATGAACGTCTTGAGACGCGGATGGCGCAGAACACTAAGATCACACAATGAAATAATCCACCTTTTTTTTTTCTTTTACCTTTTGTAATCTCGTGTCCGACCGGGATCGTTTGTGGGACGACAAGGTGCACGTCTCTCGGGATTACGCACGATTCCACGAGGAAAAGGAGCTGAAGCGGATCTCACGGTTAGTTTCCGATCGAATCGTGGGATGACATGCACCGCAGAGTACTATTGTATCACGCACGGTGAAGCGAGTCGTGCAAACACGAAAGAATACTTACCAACGCAAGGCAGATGTTAAAAGTTACGATCGCCATGTTTGGCTCGTTTAACCCGAACTTTATTTGGAGGCAAACACTGAACGCCGAGTTAAACGTCCGCTTCGACAGGTGGCGGCCGTTTTTCTGTCAATGATCCACAAAAGTCAGAAAAGAGAGAGTTGTCTCTAAGTCGTCGTGAACTCCCATTGAATTCAAACAAGCTTGTTTGGGGCTTGTCTGTCACTCCTTGTTGTGAGTCACTATGTGGACACACCTTTAGCCGCCCCACCCAAGAACCCGCTCCACCCGGTGCGTCCGACCGTCTGCGCCCTGCGAGTTTCAAGAAACACGTCGAGTTTATTCCCCTTCGGATGCAGCGCAACTTTTTCTAACACCAGGTGGAGACATTCCCCCAGAATTTCCCCCCCGCGGACTGAAGTCACACTACAAGTCAATTTTCTAAGTGTTGCAAAACATCAGGCTCATCATTCAATATGGAATTGTTTGGGGAGGGTTTGTTTTTAAATATTTGTAATTGTTGCGCATCTAGCTGTTATGGTTTGCTTCAATAGAATTTCTGGTTGTTTGTTCTATAATAAAACCTTTTGGAAGGAAAAAAAAAAAAAAAGGGGGTCTATTGTTAGTCAGGAGTATCTGGGCCCATGTCTGTGACCTGGTCACGCCCCGCCTCTCTGCACTCAGATGATCTAGGAGAGAAAGGACTTGGTAGTTAACGCCATAGGAATGTGCCCTGAATGAAACCCTGCATGTGGGAGGTTATGTTCCCACAGTAAACAGCTCGCTATCTGTGTGTCGTGCTGATAAATGCGCTGCTGGCCAGAGCAAGAAACACTGGGCCCGTGTCCTCCGACATGTAAAGTGCCTCAATATCCTGTAGCGGAGTGGGCCCTGTTTGAAAACGCGCTGTGCGGTCAGACACGGGACTCCGCATACAGGAAAGGTGAGAAAAATGTCAGGAAGGCTGTGTTGCTCTGAGTCATGGGCTGGGATCAGATGAGTGAGCTTTAAATTAATAAACAGACTTGGAAAAAAATCCCGCTGCTTTTTTAGTCCCCCAGGAAACTGACTCTTAACTATAATTTTCTAGCAGTAACACTGCTGACCAAGCCCTTTTTAAGTGTTTATTCAAAGCACAATTGTGTCATTGCAAGATAAACTCTCTATTATAAAAGTTCTACTTAATTTCAGCAGAACTGCTCTGTGATTTTTGGCTTAATCTATATACTTTTGAAAATGATGGCTCCATTGTTTGGGAGGCTCAGACAAAAGAAACACACCCCCAGAAAAAGAAAAAAAAATCTATCTCTTGCACTTTCAGATTTTACATGCGGGAGTTTTATTTTGACATTACATGACTACTCCACCTTTATCTCCACTCCCTTCTGGTGAGTTTCGACAAAGTGCATGGCAAGGGAGGTGGTTACTATGGTGACAGATATGTTTTGGTACAGGTATGACATGATTTGTATTGAGTTATGGAGAAGAGATGTGTGTCATGCTGTCAGTTTGTCTTCCACAGAAATAGGTTCTGTGGAATAGTTATTAAGATTCAGTGTTGAGAGCAATGACACCTTTTTTACTTTCTTTTTTTTAAACTGTAAAGTAACATAAAGCTGGAGCTTCACAAAAAAGGCCCATTGTGTTTACTGTGAATCTACTTAATCCGTCATCATAACTTTGCTCATAACAGAAGAAAAATAAAGAAGTAGTCTGTCCCTTTCGACCCACAAAGTATAAAAAGTGTTGAACAGGAGTTCGTGCACAACTGAATAATAATTGTCCAATAAAAAATTTACTCGTAAAGGCCGGGGCGGCGGGGTGTTTATTATTCATCTATAAATTTGTTATTGTGAAAATAATGTCAGTATGATGCCTGTTCCTAAGAAACTCTTCCAGTTCTAGTTCTTCAGAACACTTACAGGGCATTGGGTTTAGTCAAAGTTAAAGTAAATGTTCTTGTCACCTCTGCCTAATGTTTCCACATGCAGGAGATTGAAATTTGGTTTCTTTAAGACCCATGGTTCAATAGGAAGCAGATTTATCAATGGATGTAACAATATATGTGATAGTAATTGATATATTGCATTGATTGCTGGCCATATGTGACTGAGAACAGTCAGGTGAAGGTAAGAAATTAACACAAAATGAGAAGAATTTTTTAAAATTAGTCACAAGTGTCTTTCATGTCTTTACCGATCAGCTGAAGAAACCTCTGCATTTTGCATTTGTCTCGTCTTTTCTTTTCAATTTCTTTACATTCCTCTTTCTTTTCTAACCGAGCAAAAGCATTTGAGTCACTCAGAAACAACGTGAGACAAACAGCTTGCGTTCGTCTCCCGTGACTCCCTGTGCAACTGCATATTAACACAAATGTTTGTGTTTGTCAGTTGTCTTTTGGGATTATATTTGTAATCAAATAAAATGGAAAATTTCCTCATATCTGAGGAGATGAGGAAATTTGCGCTCCCAGGAGGCATTCTTTAACTAGTTTTCATTGTATTTCATTGCCTCGATACGGGAATTGTGATCGTAAGGAAACATTTGGTAAAACCCGTTAACCTTTGTCCCTTTGTGGCTTTTTGATACCGACCATGGCCGGACGATTAAGTGAGAATGTTTGCTAAAATAGAATCCCTGTCAGTGTGCTGGCTGTTGTCAGTGAAGTGTGACATACTTGTCCAACGCAGTCGTGTCACTTTCCTTATAAAGCCTAACCAACCCAATCGAGACTGTTTAACTTTCATTCCCTATCTTAATCGCTTTTGACCAGAAGGAGCAACGCTCTGTGTGTGCCTAATGTGTACCTTTTTTATTATCTTCCTTTTTTTCTGTGTAAAAACCACCCAACCTTGCACACATTTAAATCTTTGTGTGCACAAAGACACATACAACATCTAGTTTGCAGCATAGCGCAGAGGCGAACTTTGGGAATTTCACAAGCCCGGTGGAAGTTTTACAGAACGGTGACAGAGCATCAGTCTGAACCGCAACCCTCTTTAAATTATCTTTCACACTTTATCCACTATTGTCAGAGTATTTCAATTCGATTCCAAACTAAAATAAACTACACTCCGCAAACTGCAACCTGAGACAAACCAGACTACGCAGGCTTGGCACGTTGGGGGACATTTTTTTGTTTGCATCAATTTGCTGTAAAGATTTTATCTGATATGACAACTCTTCTTTCTTCATCCAACCACCAGGTTTGCGGGCAAATATTGTGCCAAGCCTTTTCTGTCTTGTTATCTGCAGGAACCTGTGAGGAACCGCCTCCTGCGGTAACCCCCTCCCCTGCCTTCCCCCCTCTAGGAGGGCCAAAGTTTGCTCAAGACCAACAACAGTCCACGGGTAGAGTCGGAGCGAGGAGACCAAACTGTTGACCGAGAAGATTTTGATGGTGGAGGTTGTGTTTTTTTTTTAAGCGATCCGATGGCCACGCCGCTGAAACGCAACATTTTGATCGCGCTGGCGATTTACTTTGCGGTAAGATCCGACGTTGCCGCGGAGATGCGACGCGTTCATTGCGGGAGGGTAACGGAAATCTCAGGTGTGGCTCTGGAGCGTCACACGGGGGAAAAAAAGAAAAAAAAAAAAAAAAAAAGGAAACGCAGCTCGGATTTCAGTAGAAATCAATAAATAAGTAGCATCATTTCTTTTTGTGTATTTTAGACTGAAAACAAATCTTATTCTCCAACAGCGCAACTTAATATCGGCGTAAAGTCATTGGCTCAATATTGTTGCTCAGACGAATTACACGAAATTGTAACCTGGGGCATTGCCACAACCGGGATCGGGATTACAGGAAACCGGAATTGACCTGTTTAAACATTGGGAAAGTGTCCAAAAGTATTTAAAAGTTTCTTCATTTGACACAAAGTGTCAGCGTGTAGTGCGTAATGGCATATACGCGCGTATGAGTCCGGAGATCGTCGGATTATCTGACTGTTATGGATGATATATTTACATATATATAAATATATATATTCCCCCGCTCCCGTTGTTCACCTGCAGTTTGTTCCTGATGAGGCAGAAGGAAAATGGCCGAGTTTACGCAGACAGAAGCGAGGATGGATCAGCCCTCCCAGGAAGCTGAAGGAGAATCACGATTACACGACGTTGCCGTGCATTGCCAGGGTGTGTACTTGGTTGCCGCTCTTAAAAACGCCGATAGTGGAATTTCGAATGAAAGAAGTTAATAAGTCAATGTTGTGAAGTTGTACGATCGCACGAACATTATAAATTGACTCCAAAGTCCCGCCCTTTTCCTTAACATATTGATCTAAATGTTGAAGTCGAGTTTTTGTTTCATAAACTTATTGCTTCTGCTGTTATATCGCCACGATCCGCTCGTCTTCACAGTGAAACCTCGCTCTACCTCTATGATGATCTGTTTTGTTTTGTGTTTTATCTTTAATGGATATTTTATGAATATAAAATTACATTTCTTGTTAAATTTCATGGCCAGGTGATGTTTCAAAGTTTATCCAGTTTCATAGGTCCAGTCATGATTATACACCAAGGCGTTACAACCCTACTAAATATGAAAGGAATAATAACAGAGTTATATTAGTCATGGATAACCTGTTTTTTGTTTGTTTGTTTTTCAGATTCGTTCTGATAAGGAGAATTTCACCAGGATATTCTACTCCCTCAAAGGGCCAGGTGTTGACCAGCCCCCTCTTAATGTATTTGGTGTTGACCGCAACACTGGCTATGTGAAAATTTATACCATTTTGGACAGAGAGACAATCGCTTTTTACCATGTAAGATCATACCAGAATTTCAATCGCATATAGTCAGGCTCAACAGGGAAGCAATGTAGTAACTTTGAGATATCTCATAGCTAAAAGGTGTGGCAAAGTATGCTGACGGTTCCCTGGCAGAAAAGGATATCGACCTCACAATTACTGTTTTGGATGAGAACGACTGTATACCAGTTATCAAAGTAAATCAAGTGGGATCTGTCAATGAATCTAGTTCAGCAGGTAAATTCCTCAATTATTGCGATATCCCAGTAAACAAGTGTACTTTGATTTTCAATAGTGATGACTTTGTTCACTGCGGTGATTTTTAGGCACTGTCGTCATGAAAGTTATCGCCACCGACGCCGATGAGGAAGACTCACCCAACTCCAGGATAAAATACAGCATAGAGGAGCAGAGTAATATTGCTAGAATGTTCTACATCAACTCTCAAACCGGGGAGGTTATTGTTCAGAAAAACACCCTGGATAGAGAGGTAAGGCTCAACGTCAACTGAAAAATGTCTCTTGACATCAACGTTTTTGTAGTTTTAGGCCAAGTTTAGCAGGACACCCCATTTACGGCACGCACCATTTATATTCATGAAAAAGTCAGATCTTTCAACTGTTATGTACTTATTTGTATGGTCCATCTACGTACATTATATTTGCTTTTTTTATCTCCTTTTTTAAAGACAAAAGACACATATACCTTGATTATAAAAGCATCTGACCAGGGGGGCCTGCCAAGCGGAAACACAGGAACTGGAGAGATTACAATAAAACTATTGGACATAAATGACAATATTCCTACCCTGGAAAAGGAAACGGTAGGATTGATCCCCACAGGATATGATCATGGTTTTGCTCAAGTTTGGCTCTTCGGTAATGTGATTAGAATTGCATTTGTGAAGCTATCGGGAACGTGTGTTGTATTTGTAGTACGAAGGAAGTGTAGAGGAGAACACCATCAATGTGGAAGTGATGAGAATCAAAGCTATCGACATGGATCTGATTTATTCTGATAACTGGCTGGCCGTCTTTGAAATCATCTCAGGGAACGAAGCTGGATATTTCAGCATCACTACTGATTCCAAGACCAATGAGGGAATCATAATGATAAACAAGGTAAGATGAAAGTGTGATGAGATGAGCACGCAAAAACCAAGAATGTAAATCAATTGTAAACCCCCATTCAATGAAATATGTAACTTCAATTTTTTTATTTCTTGTTCGTCATTGCAGGCTCTTGATTACGAGGCAATAAAAGCGCTTAATTTGGAAATAGTTGTTTCCAATAAAGCAAAATATAATTTTGCCGGTAAAGAAATCCCAAAACCGAAACCATACAATGTTAAAATCAATGTGGTTAATCAGAAAGAGGGTCCTCGTTTCCAACCGAGTGTTAAAGTGGTGACCCTATCTGAGGACCGCACTTCCATCTCAATCAATAAAGTCATTACCAACTATGCTGCAATTGACAGCGACACACTAATAACTGCCACCAACGTAAGGTATGGACATGCCAAACATCTATCAAGCCATCTCTCAAAATTGAGCCATAGATACCTACATTGGTCTTATAATAAAACTGTATTGATTAAATGTAGTCAAATGTAAAACATTTTGTTCTCAAATTCATGTTTTCTGTCTTTTAGGTATGCTAAAATACGCGATGATGACAACTGGCTAATTATTGATGAACGTACGGCAGATATCAGACTGAACAAGCTGCCGGACCGGGAGTCAAAGTTTTTGATAAACGGGACATATTATGCCAAAATTATATGCATCACGACTGGTAGGTTATATTACACAGAATTAGATGAATCTAACAAGCTCAAATTAATTTACACTCTAGAAAATCCAAATTAATGCCATTAACCAAAGTTTTTGTTTGGATGGACTGAAGTCCTCATGCCGAGTTATGCAGCCCGTTCCTCCGATTTGTCTTTTAAGGGCATTCGGATCCTAATTGATTGTTGGAAATCGTTTATTGGTTCTAAGTCTTAACCACTCATGTCCATTTATTACCAGATGATGCCAGGCTGTTATGCTGCAGATTAACATCAGTCTCATTTGGTTTCATTCAGACACCCCCTCCAAAACCGCAACAGGAACTATAGCCATTCAAGTCGAGGATTTTAACGATCACTGTCCGAGACTGACCGGGACAACTCACAACATGTGCCTTGAGGACAACGTTATCTATGTCACAGCCGTGGATGAAGATGAGTTCCCCAATTCAGCACCATTTCAGTATACAGTGATTTCAGAAGGCAGCCAGGGGAAATGGTCAGTGGAGCATTTGAATGGTAAGACAATGATTATGTCGGTATATTGCAGGAAACTCAGGGGAATTTGCTCTTTAAGGCGTGTGTTTTAGGACTACTTGAACTTTATTGTCAGCATTTGTTTTTTGTTTTTTTTTGCACTTAGGTGGCTAGTGCATCTTGAAAATATTTTGTTGGGCATGAGTGAATCATGGTGTCAATTACCATTGACTTAAAATCAAAGTGGATATGTTAGTTCTTTGGAAAGTGTGCTGTATGTTATTTGAAGGAAGCTGACACAGATCTTTATCTTTTTTAAAGATACCACAGCCATTCTGCGAGACCAGGCAAACCTTTGGCCGGGTATATACAATTTGAAATTGAAGATCACGGACCAGCAGGGACACTCGTGCGCTGAGGCACAGGTCATTGACCTAACTGTTTGCACTTGCAACAAAGAGAGAACATGTGTGCCCCGAAGTTCAAAGACAGCAAGTTTTGGATCTTTAGGTGTTCTGCTAATGCTTCTGGGACTGCTGCTGCTTCTTTGTGAGTAGAATTATTGTTTCTTTCTCTTCTTGGTTGTTTATTTATATAAGATGTATGAACCGTCCCTTTAAGATTTGCTATATGTTAAATGCTTTGGTAAGCTTTGTGAAAATTAATTTGTTTGGACAGAACAGTCCACTCAAGCATGCATTTTACAATTAATAGTTTGATGAACTATTGATCCTTAGCTAAATACCATTGTTGGTTTTGTTGGGGATTTTTTTTAAGAAGTATTTTTCTTCTAGTGTTGCCGCTTCTACTATTGTTCTGCCTGTGTGGCGGTACTATGGGAGACTTCAAGCCCATTCCATTTGATACCAAACAGCAGCTGATCCCTTATCACACTGAGGGGCAGGGAGAAGACAAGGTACTTGCATTTGATTTTGATTTAAAATATTTGTACTATTTTTTTCTTCAAAATGTATCCATCAGCGTTTCTTAACACAAACTTCTAAATGTCTTTCCCTGGAAATGTACTTCGTAGGAAGTCCCACTCCTACAAACCCCAGATGTTGGAGCAGTGCATGTCATAGACGCCGGTGGTTCTGGGAATGGGTTCTTCGGTGGACTTTCTGAAATGGGAGGAGCGACAAGTGGAGGAGTCCTTGGTGCCCAGATGATATCCAACTTCGCAACTGAGAACGCACACTTGTGTAACAGGTATGGAAAGAAGGAAACTGTAGCTCAGTGGTAGAGTGCATGTCTGAGGTTCTGGGTTCAATCCCTGTCGCTTTGGATAAAAGCATCTGTCAAATGACTGTATTCTATTCTATTCTGTTCTATTCTAGGTATGACCATTCCAGTAGTGACATAAAGGTAGACTACTCTGGAGCAGGGATGATGACTGGACAAGAACATAATTTCTCCCAGTACAACGGTGGGGTCTTCGATGGGATGGCTCTCTCCGATGAATTCTTAGGAGACTACTATTCAAGTGTGAGTATCTTCTTAAAAGGCTTTGATAATCATACAATAATATGCAAAAAGTCACCCTTGCAGGAAATCTGTTTTTTACTAGATGTATATATTTTTCAAATGACAACCTTACATGCATGTTCCCACATTCTTCCAACCACATTTTGCGTTCTTTTTGGATGAAATGGCTCCAATCTGTCAGAATTGTCTTTCTCCGAATAATGCAATGACCCATGCTTCTATTTATTTACAGAAATCTTGCCATGCCGCACAGCATTCCCAACAGAAAGACGGTCTCCTTGTCTATAACAATGAGGGACACGGGTCTCTGGCAGGTTCTGTTGGCTGCTGTAGCCTTCTTGAGAATGAAAATGACCTTGAATTCCTTAATGACCTTGGACCTAAATTCAAAACCCTGGCTGAGATTTGCCAGGGGTCACGTACAGAAACAACATTTGTGGATGCCGAAATTGGAGAGGGCCCTCCTGTCCTGTCCACGGACAACAACCCCTTCTACACACATGTGCATACTCAGAAAGAAACAGTCAAGGACACCGGATACCTCAACACATCCAATATATCTTCTGGACTATCCACTACCATCCACAAAGGGCAAGTCACTAATAGAGGCCAAGATTCGGCCACAGTTTCCAAGGTACAGGTGCAGGAAAATCTTGTGATTCCTAGTCAAACGTTGCTCATACAACAGCCAGCTATGTACTATGCTGCTACACCCATGTACGTTGTTGAGCCCAAGCCTCAAGTAGTTGTTGTTGCAGGGGGCACCCAACAGGCGGTCGGGCAAGTGGGTCAGGTTGGGTTAAGTCAAGGCCTACTACAAGTTGGTGGCATCCAAGGTGCTCAGGGTGTATTACTTGTAGATGGGCAAACAAGACTAGGTGGAGGAACTGCACAAGGCTTATCACAAGGAACCTTGTCCAGGTCAACTCAAGTGTTGGTGGTGGAGGATGGGTCCTCACATGGAGGACAAGTTACACAGATAGCCAAAGGCCTTGTTCAAATGGGAGAGGGAGCTGAAGAACAGGTTTTGGAGGTTAGAGGTCAAAGTATGCAAGACAAGAGCATTTCACTGGGTTGCCATGGCACTACCGTGTTAACTGATAATGCAACTCTGACAACCACACCCAAGTTACAAGGGAACCAGAAAGTGGTTGTGCAACACAAGAAGGTTTCAGTCACACAAAGAAACATTGATTCTACTTCCAGGGCTTAAATCAACTCTTTAGCATACACACCTGCAATACTATAATATTATGTCATTATTAAACCCACTATGTGATGTTTCAGTTTCTTGATCATATCACCACCACATTTTTCTCCACTTGCAAAAACCCTACTTGTTGTTGTGGTTACAGGGTATATACTTTATACCATGACCATGAAAGGTATTTCATTTTCACACTCGTGCTGTTTCATAAAATATCTAAGATATTTTTCCACATGTATCATTAGTGTTCTTATTTCGTATATTTTGACACTTAGAATATATTTTGCAAAAAACAAGGGAGATATGGACTTTTTAAAATGTTTATATACATGTTATTGCACATGAAATGGAACAACCGATTTGGGAAAATTTGATCATCAATGGGAAAATTGCCGCAAATGAGTGAGTGAGTGAGTGAATGCTATCTGTCTATATATGTGGCCCTGAGATTGACTGGCAACCAGTTCAGGGTGTACCCTGCCTCTCACCCAAATACAGTTGGGATAGACTCCAGCATCCCTGGATGGATGGAAGGATGTAAGGATGGATGGATGGATGGATGGATGGATGGATGGATGGATGGATGGATGGATGGATGGATGGATGGATGGATGGATGGATGGATGGATCATCTTCAGTGTTCCATTGCAGCTGAACATGAAGTCAAACTTTCCAGAACTGATCAAAAGCATATACTAGTGTGTTCAGGAAACAAATAACAAGGGCTCACACCGATACCAAAGAAAAACAGAAGAAGTCAACAACCTATCAGAGTATTTACTTATAACAAAGACTGTCTGACATGACACTGTAACAAAAGAGCAGCAGAGAAATACTGAGAACACAAACATTTTCTGTACCCGCCAGTGCGGATCCAAGTCATTACTCACCAAATCAAAAACTATGATGACTGAATGTAGTGTCCTGTCTAAGAATCCTTAATCCTATAACCATTTGAAACCCAAGTTGCTGGTCTCGGACCCGTGGCTCTGGTTTGCTGGTATAACCTTGAGGACAATTGTTTTCTACCTGCTTGGAATCAAAATCATTGTTCATTATTAACACATTATTAACTTCTGTCAGTGTAAATCAGGAGTTATGAGAAGCAAATAGCAGTGAGAAAAACATCAGCAATACAGGCGAAATACAAGGCAGTTTCTGTTATAGTGAAATGCTTGGGTAGGCCTATTGTAGTATTTTAAATTGAGGCATGCCATAAAATATTTTTACAATGTTTAGGGCTCCAAACTTAATATATTTTTTATAATTATTAGGCATATAGGTATATAATTAGGCAATTGTTGTACAGGAGGCCACTGCTTTCTTGAAAAGTATACATAGAAGACTGTAAATAAGAATATTGTATGAAAAAAAGCACCTTTTAAAAAGTTAGAAAATTGAAAATAAACTCATGAACGTAGTTTTACTGCACCAAGGGATTACACTTAGATTGCAATGGTCACACTTTTTTAAAGCGTACACCATGTGATCAAAGATGCACTTGCTTAATGACTCTAAAGGAATAAACCTATTTAAATAACCCAAGGATTACTTTCACTGGATTAAATTGCAGAGATGTACATATTCTCAACAAAGTCATGATGAGGCTATTTTGTTTTTGCTATTTTGTGTGCACATGCTTGTTTAAGTTTGTGTTGTGGTAATATTTGGTAATATGGGAAAGGGAAATTAAGTTACCAAGGCACTGAAACTGTTTGATGGAGTAATGTTTTATGATGCTTTTATTGCTTTTGATAAACCTAGAGTTGAAAACTTCACTGCTAGCATTTTTTTATGTTTTGTATGTGTAATAACATATAGAAAAGGTCTTCCACTGTCAGAATAAAATTGAATAGAAACAAGCTGTATTCATATAATTCAAGTTGACATTTCTCTTTAAATTCTTTTGGGTTTGTAATTCTGCACTGCAAGATAACAAACCTATGATTTCTTTATCAGAAATTAATCACTGAACACTTTATCAACACTTTGTTAGTAATTACTCTTAGTATGTAGTTTATGAAATGCATAATAAAGTACACCCACCTTGTGTTAGGTCTAATATATGTAAGTGACTTCTAGTTCTGTTTGTAATGTGATGTAATATTGGTTAAAGAAAACCCAAGGGAGCCATACAAAATATTTTAATCCACTGCAAAAAAATCATTTCACTATTCCAAAAATATAATGCATTAAAATGCATCACACAACAGGTACTAAACAGGTGTTTCGTGGCTCATTATCTATGTGTAATATTGTTAATACTGACAATACGTAGTTGCATAATATCATTTAGCCTTGTGAGTGTGGCAAATTAAATTCATATTCTGCCAGTTACATATACTGTTGAAGTACAATTGTGAGTACATTAAAAGGGCTTAATATTGCATTTTAGACAAAGGAAAACAACATAAGCACATGATTGGCCGGGGAAAAAAATCATCCGACTGCACTTGATGAAAATGACTTAAAATTCTCAGATTTTCAAATCTAGCTATTAACAATGAATGTAAGCTGACGATGATGTTAAAATGTGGGTCCAACTTTATAGGAAATCCTACAAAACACATAAGATTATGACCCGTCTTCACCGTTCCTTCAACTATTTTCAGAACTTCAGCATTCATCCGTCCATCTTCCCCCGCTGATCCAGAGTCGGGTCCCGGGGGCAGCAGCCACATGGGGGGGGCCACATGGGGACCCCACGTTGTGTATTGAGGTGTGTCTTACTATATCTAGTTGGGATCTCTCAGCCTCGAGCCCCACCCTGGGCCCCGTCAGAGAGGTGACATTCCATGTTCCAAGAGCCAGCCTCTCCAGCCGAGGATGGGACCGCCAAGGTCCCCCCGGCTCAAACTGGGCTTGACCCCCTTGGTCCTTTCTGTTGGTGGTGAGCCCAGGGGAAGAGGGACCCATGCCGTTCCTTAAGGCTGTGCTCTGCCAAGCCCCGTGTGTGAAGGCCCACCCAGCAGGTGCTCGTCACTGAGCCCCGCCCCTGGGCCTGGCTCCAGAGAACGGCCCCGGTGACCCACGTCCAGGCAAGGGAAAACTGGGTCCAAAGATTGTCTTCTTAATGAGGATCTTCTGAGCCACACTTTATCTGATCCCTCACCTTGGACCTGTTTGCCTTGGGTGACCCTTCCAGGGGCGTAAAGCCCCTGACAACATAGCTCCCAGGATCACTGGGACACGCAAGGGGACTTCGGCATTCAAGTAATCATAACATGTTGTACTGAATGTACTCATTGGACTCAAATGTCTTTTTCCACATAAAGCTTTTGTTTACTGAATACTGGACCAATTTTTGTGATAATGGATAGAGAATATACTCAGGCATTTTACACTTGTATTAATGATTTTGAAAACAAGAATAAAAAAACTAAAAAAAACTACAGAAGGGTACTGAGGAGATGAGGAGATTTTTTGAAATCCATGCTTAAAAATTAATTCCACATTTAAACACTGGGCTATTTAATATTAGAGGAATGAAAACATTGTCATTTCTCACTCCTCTAAGGATTCTTTTGTCTTTATACCTAAGTTGAGATTGTTTTTCTAATGTCATCTCATTAGACCAGATACCACAGCTTGTAAAATATACCCATCATTTGTGTTAAAATCCATACATGTTTTTGCACATTTACATAGAAATGATTGTAATTGGCTATTACTTGTCTTTACCTTGAAATTCCTGCACAAAATGGAAACACATTCCACTGAAGTGTGTGACCTTGAAGCAGCTTGTTCCAACAGATGACTTGTATTGTATCACACCTATGTCTCTCAGATTTCTGTATACTTTTTGCAGGCCCCTCCTCCAGATTTGTCTTTGCATCTATTCCTAAGAGGATGGTGGGGTGTTTTTTTTGGCCTTGTTGTTTGGAGGAAATAATGCTGCTCAGTAACTGTGATCTACTAGAATTTAGGCCTCTAGTCATCCCTTAAGCCACTGCAGATGTTTTCGATTTGCAGCCAGGCTCAAAATTCCTCTGTTCACAGACTCACACAGGGTGTGGTCAGAAAAATAACCATCGAGCTTAAAAGACACAGGACAAGGTTCCTGCTCAAGGATGAAAATGTCAGCAAGTGTCATCATGCACATTGTCATGGTATGCACAGAAGGTATCTGCAGTAAGACTTACTCCTAGATGTCTTAGGAAACTTAATTCCTTCTTGTATGCATATTTACTACTGTTCCGCTGTTCGTGTGTGTGTGTCTGGATAATGCATGAGCATAAGGCAATACATTAAATCAAAAATATAATTTACAGTACCTGTATGAAGTCAAATTCAAGCATAACAAACCTTAAAAGAGGGCAAAGTTAGTCATTTTAATGCTCCTTTCACTCACATGTGGTGAGGTGAACTATTGTGGGTGTAACTTAATGGCATTCAAGAAAAAAAGCCATATGTATTATTGTAAAAAACTTTATCAGACTCTAATCTAAATCTTGTTTGTGGGATCGGCTCACTGTGGCTTGTGATGCACATGGGATTTGCGGATGAAAGAGAATACATTACCTAATATACAGTATCAATTTATATATCTTTTTATATATTTTTAAGACAACAACACTTGATATTGTTAGTATCCATCTTTTTTTTATTCTTTTGTTACTCTTAAAAAGCACAATGATAAGAATTCACAGAATTGTTGCGTTTATTTGTGGCTTGATACAGTGAATGCAGTTAAATGTTACAAACTAATTACTGTAATATCGACATGTTTCTTGTATACTTGCTAACACCTCAGTTATTTTGTCAGTTCGAGCCATATAAATTAACAATGTGATTCTTGATTAACAGCTGTCTATGATCTGCACACAGCAATAAGTGACTAAACATTTTATCACTTTTATTAAGTGATGGCCCTTTCCAACAACAACTATCAGGTTTTTGAGGGACTATTTAGCACATTATCACTGCTGCATCAGTGGCGGATATCTTCTTCATCCTCCAGTTCATCCTCTTCATACTCTCCCATCTCATCAGCGGTGGCGTCCTGATACTGCTGATACTCAGACACCAGGTCGTTCATGTTGCTCTCCGCCTCGGTAAACTCCAATTCATCCATACCCTCTCCGGTGTACCAATGGAGGAAGGCCTTGCGACGGAACATAGCTGTGAACTGTTCTGAGATTCTCCTGAAGAGCTCCTGAATGGCTGTGCTGTTACCGATGAAGGTGGCAGACATTTTGAGGCCCCGCGGCGGGATGTCACAAACGGCCGTCTTGACATTGTTGGGAATCCATTCTACGAAGTAACTGCTGTTCTTGTTCTGTACAGTCAGCATCTGCTCATCCACTTCTTTCATCGACATACGGCCCCGGAAGATGGCGGCCACCGTCAGGTAGCGCCCGTGGCGAGGGTCGCAGGCGGCCATCATGTTCTTGGCGTCAAACATTTGCTGAGTGAGTTCTGGCACGGAGAGGGCACGATACTGCTGACTGCCACGGCTCGTGAGCGGTGCAAAACCCGGCATGAAGAAATGCAAGCGAGGAAAGGGAACCATGTTGACCGCGAGCTTACGGAGGTCGGCATTAAGTTGGCCGGGGAAACGCAGACAGGTGGTCACACCGCTCATTGTGGCCGACACCAGGTGGTTGAGGTCTCCGTAAGTAGGTGTGGTCAGCTTCAGGGTGCGGAAGCAGATGTCATACAGGGCCTCATTATCAATACTGAAGGTCTCATCTGTGTTTTCCACCAACTGATGGACGGAGAGGGTGGCGTTATAAGGCTCCACGACAGTGTCAGACACCTTTGGAGAAGGCATTACACTGAAGGTGTTCATGATGCGGTCAGGGTATTCCTCGCGGATCTTGCTAATTAGCAACGTGCCCATTCCTGAACCAGTACCTCCGCCTAGTGAGTGAGTAAGCTGGAAACCCTGGAGGCAATCACAGTTCTCCGATTCCTTCCTCACTACATCCAGTACCGAGTCCACCAACTCAGCTCCCTCTGTGTAGTGACCCTTGGCCCAGTTATTTCCTGCTCCGCTTTGACCTGCGTGACGCATGCGATGATCACAGACAAGTTATTCGGGAGTAATAGTGATGTTGCATTTAACAAACACATCATTTGTATCTTAAGCAGTGGACATTTGTGTTTACTTAAACCTAGCTGCCTCATATTCAACACCTGTGGCAGCATGATCTAAGGACAAGACTGGCACAACACCATTGTTGTCTTGTGTCTTTTATCTGTTATCATCCCCTCCTTTATTGGGACCCCGAATAATTTCACCAGACCATTATCTTCCCCATACCGGTCTTCTTGCATATATTATATTTTTCTCAATAGCTGACCAGCCTCTATCATCACCCATTGGGATTGGTAGCCTGTCAGTCTTTTTTGTAATGTTACATCAATGAACCCGACTGGCCTGACAGATCTGACTGTCTGCTCCGTCTGTATCAGTCTGTTTATTTACATATCTGTTTCTTATCTATTTATCTATTTTTTGCTGGATCTACTTAACGCTATTGAGACACGCAACATTACAACATACGACCATTACATTTTATGAAAAACATATTTGTTCACTTTTATCACAAGGAAACTTTTTTATAGTGTTGCTGCATCAATAAAAGCAATGTAGAAAATAAGTCTTACTTGAGAGCCTATCCATGTAATCATCAAAGAAACCTATATGTGACACCTATTTCATCATACGTAATTTATCATTAATGATTTTGGATATAAAAGGGAGCACACACTACATTTGAAGAATGGACCAAAAACAATATACAGTGAGGTAATACACAAGTTCAAATGAAACCTTGTTATTCACTGGCTCTTTTAAGAACATCATATTTTTAATCATCTCTAATTCTTTTGTAATTACATTTACAGAATTTCTCTGTGTATATTCTGGTATGGTGAATTCTTTGGGATGATGATTATCAGCCCTGATGGCTACACAGGCCACTCCTAGATTTTTATTTTGCTGACCCCCAAGAGAGCTGTCTCAGGCTGGCATAGATGATGCATCACATTGCTGACGTGAAGGCTGCCGAGGCTCTACACGGCAAAATGCTGCTGTACAGTGCACTCTGGTGAAACTGAGCACAGCAATACTCTATTTAACAGTCGGTGACCGTGGCTTAGAGGCAACATGATGTTTCTCCACTTACCAAAGACAAAATTGTCAGGCCTGAAGAGCTGTCCAAATGGACCAGAGCGAACTGAATCCATGGTTCCTGGCTCCAGATCCACAAGGATGGCACGAGGGACGAATTTGCTGCCTTGAGATCAGAAAGAGGACAGAGGGATTTAGAAAGGATCTGGGAGGAAAGGTTGAGTAAATGTTTGAGTGTTGCTTTATCAACAGAATACTACAACCTCCTAATCACAACAAGCTCCAATAGCCATCTTTAAAGGATCTTAAATGCACCACCATATCATTCATCATAATCATATTTTGAGTGAAAAGCCATTTTCTATTTTTTGTGTTGCAGTCTACAGCCCGGGTATTAAATTAAGTGTATTCCCTTTTGTTTGCTTCTTGCAATCTAATTGTGCCACTATATCTGGCTGTGACACTTCTGGCAAGAGGATTGCTGCAGCAAATGGCACTGCTCAGTCTATCCCTCTGGGATTTTAAATACAAAAGTCTGTAGTCACCCGAAAACAGATATTGTTTTAGCTAAGTCGTACCTCTACTTTTTCGGTTTGCTTACGGACTCCCATTAGCCACCTTACGTCATATAAAACTCGACATGCTTCCTCTCTGTGACACTGGTGACAGCATGCAATAGAGAAAGGATCAATAATTCCCACTGCTAGCAAATCGGATGGGGACAGGAAGGGTGGGGTCGGGCTGGTGGTGGGGGTGGTGTTGGGGGAGGGAGCGATCAGCGCATCATTTTTATTTTGCCAAAGTAAAAATGAGGACAAAGCATCTCTGGAATCAACTGTGTAAAGCCAGAGATGCAATAATATTAAATGAGCACTGTGAGCACTGACTGTTCCTTTACAACACGGCGTGCAAATGGAGTGACCTTCAACATGTTTTACAAGAGAACGAAGCAGGAAGATGAGCTCAAAACAGCGTGAACTGGTGGTCAGCTAGAAGAAGAATCTTGGTACCTGTGCTTCCTACAGTGGAAGACAGAGATAGAAAGAAAGAGAGGGAGAGAGAGAAAGAGAGAGAGAGATTTTAGCAGGTTCAGTGCCCCAGTTTTCCCTGGACCCACAGTGAGACCTACTTTCCCTTTCAAACTAAATCAGTGACATGAAAGACCCTGGATACAAAGGCAGATACTGAGGGTATGCAAGGATATCAACAAATGAAAATAAAAATGGCATATATTCAGAATGCAATTTCACATTAGGAGGAAGCTTTCTACCTGACGCTTCATTGTAGTAGACATTTATCCTCTCCAGCTGCAGGTCACTGTCACCTTGGTAACTACCAGTGGGATCGATGCCATGCTCATCACTTATTACCTCCCAGAACTAAGACAGGAGAGGGATGTTCATGCAAGCTTTGGTTATAAGGTACTTTTCTTCAATTATTTATTCATCAAACAGCGCGCCTCAAAACAAAAATTGATATATCTGACTCAACAGAACTGAATGCAACCCAACATCAATACAGTTCCACCGGGGCTTTTCCTGCTCACTAAGGGAAATATGTCTGTCTAATATAGAAAAGCAAAACGAAACACAACGTGCGTATTTTCGTCGTGAGGCACGGCGCCAGTCGCACCGATAAGCCCCATTTAGTAACTGCGTATATTGTCCGGTTGCAGGATGACACGCAGCAGTGCGGGTGGCGGGGGTGGCGGGGGGGGCACCTCACCGCAACCGCTGGCCAGTCCCGACGGAACCGCACCCTGCAGCCTAAACTTCAACATTTTAGAACATTTACTCTACGCAAGAAAATATAAAGTGACTTTGAAATAAATAAAAAAAATCATAATAATAATTATATATATATATATATATATATATATATATACATATATATATATATATATACACACCAAAAGACACCCCCTGTATATTATTATTATCATTATTTTTTTTTTTATTTACTTTTTTGTTAAATCCTACGATACATGAAATAAAATAGTCCTACCTTGGCCCCGATCTGATTCCCGCACTGGCCAGCCTGAATGTGCACGATTTCCCTCATGATGCGGTGCGATGCTCGAGCTGCTTCGCCTTCGTCTAGTCCTCAATTGCTCGCTGTTGTGTTCCTTGAAACCAGCACTTTACACATTTCTAAGGCAATTGTTGAGTCGGCGAAACAGATAAATGTGTGCCTGGGCCGATGACGTCATGCAACGCAGCATCCCAGTATCCTTGCCGACCAATAGGAGCGCGCCGGTTTTGATGCAGTGGACTGAACTATCTGCCGCATCATCCTCCCGGAGCCTGACATCACCAGGTCCCACACTGGGGAAAAAATAAAGCGTTCCCCTTATTTTTCCTGATTTTTCTTCCATTGAAATGATAAGGAAACTGCTTTTTAATTTTTTTTCTTTTTAAAGCCCCCCCCCCCCCCTCCACACACACACACACACACACTCAGTGTAACGCATAACTGAAGAGCTGGCTGAACTGGTTTTACTCCTACTGTCATGTTTATGGCAAGGCACAGTTTTGCCATAGGTGATTCGAAGGTAATTCAAAGTTCCTTCTGATGTTAAAGTGAACTGTGAGTAAAATGCATAAAAAATCCTTACAGCACAATCTAAGTATGAAAAAGTAACAGATTCAAAACTTCAATAGGTTATTGCTATGGAAAAGGAATTATTCAAAGGGGAATGAAACATTATATGGAGTAAGTTTGAACTTGAAATGCACCATCCTGCAAAAAATTTTGTTGCGCATATGATTTGAACAAGCTTGGATGTGTGGAATATGTATAGATATGAATTTAGTGATTTATTTATTTAATCAAATAAACAGGGCAGAGGTGGAACAGAATGTCTTTAAAGGGAACCTTTGTCCTGGGGCGGTGGCAGTCAGGGATCCGGCAAGGTTTGACAACACACACAGGCGGCGAGCTTGTAAACACTATTGAGCAAGAAACTCTTAATGTTGCCGTGGAACTATTGGGAAAAACAAAAACAAATGAACAATCAAAAAAACAATTGGCTTGTGTCATATTGATCAAAGAAGGATAAAAATAGAATAAAAAAAAGCCTTAAAATGTATTAATTTTTGGTGGTTAACAGTCATGCATATTCATAATTTAAAACCCATCATTCAGCATTTATCCAGGACACTCATTACTGTAAGTTCAGGAACAGACAAAAAATGCTGACAGAAGAAAAGGTTTTGTTTTTAAAAATGCCCTGTCTTTGTGACAAAGCAGTGAACTGTTTAGTTCTCAATGGAGAGTAAAGGAGAAGGAAGAGCACCGCTTCCGGCACTGGGCGTGTCCTCGAACAAATAGGCCAGAGGTTCCTAAGCACTGTCTTTGGCTACAGTTCAAGAAATGTCTGCATTGCATGTGAGAGGCTGCAGAGGATCACTAGGCGAAAAGATCACGGACCGTCTGCTGGCATTGAAATACGCTGGACTGACCTCAGTGAGACCAATAGGCCTTAGTGGATTATTAAGTATATGCAATGAAATCTAATCTAATCTCTCCCTGAGTCCACCCAGTATATTTCTTTAAAGCTCAAGAACAAAGGAACCACCCACAGCCACTTTACTATCTGTCGGCCTTGATCGTGCTACGATACTTTTTTCATCTTAAAATTCCACGATCCATTGAGAATTATGAATGCTTGAAAGGAAATGAACATCATTATTTCTGAGAATAGAAAGGAATTGAACTAGAAGTCCTCCCTTTGTTTCTGATCTCTTGCTCAGAGGTATTTTGGATTTTGCATTTGCAAAAGAGGGAGAATCATGAATGAAACCAGGGAGTGGATGGGTGGAGTTGACGGATATGCACTGTTGGCCAGATGTCTTGATAGCACGCCAACCTAATTCATGTACAAATTAAATACCTCATGATACATACATACATACATACATACATTAAAAAAAAGCCATATACACACACATATGCACACACACGTACACTCAAATTATTGACGAACTATCCACATATGATCAATAAATAGTGGTTTATTTTGACAACAAGTATGGCTTATATACAAGTGCATGTCTGTTAAAACAAAATGAAACCAAACAACCAGAAATTATTAATGGTACAATTCATGGTTTTTACATTCATTCAAATCTCCCTTCTCGAGATTCTTGAGTCACATGGTTGAGTAAAGCAAAATCTTAACACTGGAGACTTCACATTAAGCTTTATTTTTTGAATTTATTAATCTATCTATGATCCTTCATGCCATTGCCATGATTTTTTCTTTTTTTGTTTTACGCAAACAAAAGCATGGCCAATAAAAATAAGTGTGGTATAATCACCCGTGACCATATTTTCTTTCTCTTTTTTCCACAACAACTGCTGATCTGTGCTGGTGCTACCATTGCTTTGGAAAACAAAAACTTATTTACTCTAAATCATGTTAAAAAAATGCTTGTTTAAGGTATGAACTCTTCTGTCAACTGTCACCTGAAAAAGCAGAATAGAGTTTGTGAAGACAGAGGAGACAGATCTCAGATTGTTTGTTTTGTGCATTGGCTCATTGGTTTTACACTTGTGATGCACGTGCAGTTATTGATACACACGGTTGTGTGCAAAACACACACTGAGAGAGACACAAACACACAAACAACACAGATTCTGAATAATGCAAAGCAAATGAGTACTGCAGTCTCAAGACTTCACTGCAGATGCCGCGATTTTCCGTGAGTCCAGTTTCAACCCCGTTCCAAAGATCATAGTAAATCAGACAGCGATCTGCTGTTCAAGTCCATGCATCGCAAGTTATTCCTGTATTGTATTTAGATACCCACTGATTGCTCCCTTTTTCTAAAGTTGAGACGGCCGAGCTTCACCAAATCTGAGATCACACGACCACAAGGCATTGTGCTTTGAGGCTTAGCAGCATGGCATAGGTATGCATGACATTAAATAAATCATATTCAAATCTAAATAAATTGAAGATTATATCATAATCAATTCAAATATGAAGCTGAGCATACGCGTTAAGAGCGATTTTCTTATTTAGATTCGAGGGGCAGTTGAACAAGGGTTGCTTAATCATTAAGGATTCCAAAGACACGTCGTCTTTTTTCACGATATACGAGCTTGGATTAAGCATAAGGACAACTTTAGGGTAAAGTAAGGATCCTCATTAATGTACCACAGCTATATGAGGATGAAAAGTCCAGTATTGCTATTGACTTGAATATCTCAGGTCAGTTGTAATACCTAGACAATGAACTTGTAATATGATATACTGCGTGGATGTTGTATCACAACTGAGAGGAAAACACAGCATTCAATTAGCTCTAAACTTTTACAGTACGTTGTTAATATTATTTCTATGAGAATCATTGTAAACAGTGGTATATCTTCAATTACATACATTTTATGGACAGTTAAAACAGTCATACTTCAGTGCGTGAAGTACACCTGTCAAGTTACGCACGTCACAGTCAAGTATAATGCTGTCCATAAACAGATGGACTTTGGAAGAGGAGCATGTCAGTGTATTTTCAATTTGTCAGAATATTTTAAGAGAATTCAACCTGTATTTTAAAAATTGCATTTTCACATTTATGTTATTGCAGTATTGCAGGTTTTCAAGGGGTTAACTTAGCTGTATGAAGGAATTAACATATTGGTGGGGAAAAAAAAAAGATGGCACACACACGCACACACGCACACGCACGCACGCACGCACGCACGCACGCACGCACGCACGCACGCACGCACACACACACACACGCACACGCACACACGCACACGCACACACGCACACACGCACACACGCACACACGCACACACAAAAGCAAGCATTTGCCCACTTTAAGCATTGTAATTTTTTTTTCAGACTCTAGCAGTCACTGATATTTTAAGGTTTCATTCCCAAAAAGGTGCCAAAAATACTGCTAGCCTGAAGAAAAATGTAGTACATGAAGGGCACACCATGAAGGCTTACTCCAAAATACTTACATTATTATTAGTTTCATTTTCAAATAAGAGGAAGCATTTGCATACCTATGTTAATTTCATTGGCTTAATCATTTGGAGAAATAAAATTGGATTTAAGACACGCCACATAAGTGTCACGCATTCCTCTTGACATATCACACACAAAAACATAGAACATGTTCATGAATGTAATTTAGTCATCTCCATATCATCTGTCATTTCTACTTTAACAAATGGCAACACAGTTTGCGTATTTCTGGAAAAAAAAGTGATCGGTTCTAACCACATACAGTCTAACTACAATAAAAAGTAAACTCTCCCCAAAAGGCAAATACTATATTCATACAAATTTTTGGCACTCTTCTAACATTTAATTTTGGTTTGAGTAGTTTCTGGCGCTCCACAAAGAATGTCCCTCCAAATTTGATGGCTTGCATCTTGCAAGGTAACAAAACTATGGAATATGTACACCATTTTTTTCCTCTCCATGGAGATAAAGGGAACCTTTTATACAAATACATTAAATGGACATCTGATTTTCTTCATTAATTTTTCAAAACATTCCATACGTCATCACTCCTGCGGACACGTCTCAGTGACCATGGGTACACAGTCTTTTAAAATGAGTGTTTTGCATTCACTTACATGAAAGTAGATTATAGGCTGGTGATATCCAGTGACATTCAACGACAGCACATTGTCAAGAACCAGCATCTGACACTCTCACGTTTGAGAAAACTGCCAGAGGTGTAATTTGTTAACTAATTAAAAAATAAGCTAAACAGCTAAATAAAGAAAGGGCTGGACATTTAAGAAACACACGGCAGCTCTGTACTCTTAGTTTGGGACAGTCTCCATCGGGTTGAGGAGGAGTAAAAAGTCAGCATCAGTGAAAAAGGTAACTTAAAGAGTTTATTAAGTGCCTGAAGTTCTAGCAAGACAGTTCATGTCCCCTTCCCGTGATCATTTATGCGGAGTGGGCAAACTGGAGAGCTTCTTCCTTGCTGCCACTTTAGATCACGACGTCTCCTTTCCATTGACGGTGTTGTTTTCTGTGTTAGCACTGTCCCTGATGTCCGTGTGTATGTGAAGGTCCTCAGAGGGAAGGGAAACTGTACATTCATCCACCATTTGGGACTGGCCGGGAATGCTCGAGCTTTTGCTCATGGAGACCGAAGGGTCGGGGGAAATGATGCCTTCTTTCATTGGATAAGAAGGAGCACACGAGTCCGTGGGAGGTGTGTGGCACGAGCCACTGGGAGGAGGAGGAGTGGGTGAAGGGGAATCTCTGATGGGACCCGGAAGAGAAGGTGAAGAATCACCAGAGGGGGAGGTAGATTCCAACGGTTGTGAGTCTCCAGACGGAGGGGTTATTGTACATTCGTCTACTTTATCCAACTGCTCAGGAATGCTAGAGCTTATCTCAGTAGTTGGTGGGGGATCAGGGGAAATGTTGCCTCCAGAGGGCTCAGATAACTGAGGGAGACTGTCATGCAAAGATAGAGAGGAAGAGTCCGCTTTAGAGACACAAGCGGCCTCTGGAAAAGGTGGGTTAGAGTTCACGTGATCACTCGAGTCATTAATGACGGCTTCTGTCAGCGGCTCGACACAAGCCACCACTACCGCCGAAGGGATTTCATCCACTAAAAGTGGGTCTTTTGCAAGATGGCTTTGATGCAAAGGAGTGGAAGACAACAGATGCTCATTACTTGCATTTATGACAACGTCTTCTCCCTGGGCTGCAATGGATAAGGATGAAACTGAGTGGCCGTTTGGGTCTTTAATCCCAGACTTCTCCGCACGCGCAACCACGAACATGGCGGCGGATGTGTTTCCAACCGACGGAGCAGTCAAATCAACAGCCGAAGCCGTGGTGGAACCCATGGTGGATACCGCGGTGGCGGCGGCCTCGTGGAGTGGGGTATCATACACCCGGCTGTAATCCCTGCTGCTCTCACACTGAGCGAGCAACAGCCGCTGTTCTATAGGTCTCCTCGGGGAAAGAAGCGGTTTACGGGTAAAAGCCTTACCATCATCCAGAGTTTCAGGAAGGAATTGGTAGCGTGTTTCAGGAAGCAGAAGAATACAGATAAAACAGATAAGAGTGCAACATGCAAAAACAATGTGGTGAAGGAAAAAGCCTTTCTGATTGTGGAGATCCATGATCGGAGCTGTAAGCATGCCAAAGCCAGCACTCGCCAGCACCAGACCCAGACCGCCGCCCCTACAGTGAGAAAGAGAATATTAAAATATCTATTACTTTTTTATGACCCGTCAAGCTCACAAGCAGTTAGTAAATTAAGTATAAAGATAAGATTTTGAAGAACAATGATCTAAATCAGGGGTATTCTGATTTTTGCTATGTAACTGTTGAAATATGTGCATCTTATGGATTTGAATGTCAGAAAATGGTGCTGCAGTACCAACAAGCACCATTTTCATACGACCCCGTTGTGCTTTCACTTAAGTCTACTATCCACTAGAGGGCAAAATTTTTGCATTTTCAACATGGCACCACTCACACAATCTCAGGTAACACCCGGCGCTCCATCATAAATTCTCAGAAAGGGACGCCAATTAATACTTGGATGAGGATTCATGGCTTCAAGCCATTCAGCAATTTCATTTTCACACACCCACATGTGCACATCCACACACACACGCCATGCTTCCCCCACCTCAGTGTTATTTTTGTATTATTCCTGTGTTTTAGTAGACTTACCTCATTACAGTGGGTGTGAGCTCAGCAGAGAATAGGATGGTCAGATTACTGACTGCTTGAGAGGCAAACATGCCAATGACGGAAAAGACAATGTAGAAGTTCTTCATCAGTACATCTGACTTATCTGCAAACCAATCAGGTGACATATGTTGGCGTTTCACACTAAGTATAAAAAAAAAATGATAATAATAACAATCACTGCAATGCTGCATGTGTACATTTCATTCAAATGAAATGTACATGGTTGAGTAAAGAAAAAATACATTGCTAAATTAATAAAATCAATCACAACATTTTTTTTGAAACTATCAGTAACTGACAGTTTCCAGTTAATCTATTGAAATACGACTTCTGGCACAAAAATAAAATAGAAATTAACAGATAACCTTACCTATGTTCAGATTGTCACTGTATTTTCCAAGCACTGGAGGATTATTAGACATATACAGGAAAGAATTAGTCACCGCAAACAAAAAAAAAAAACAGTCAACAGTCTCACCATTCAATGACCTAAGACTAAAAACGTGACGGCATTTTCAAAGCACACGTTGTGCAATGTCATGAGTAAAGCCCGTCAGGACACAGTTCCACTATAAACAACATCTAATGGAAACATGAGTTTAACCTTGATGTGTTGACTCAGGTTACACATTAAGTTTGCCTTGTTTGTGACACATTTGGGTACAATTTTGATAATCTGGAGCTGATTTTGGTAAACACTGAATACGAAAACAATTCTTACTCCCGTTCAACAAAAAGCAAGTGGTGGGTACACATAAGTGCAATTCAGTGAGTGCAATCATCTATATTTTGTGGATATATAGCGATCAAGAAGGGTGAAATATATATCATGACTTACATCCTATGTTAAAAATGATTTGTTATACAGTCAACAATCAAAATGTGTGCCTATTTAACTGCAATGCATTCCATGAGAGCAAACTCACATTTTTACTTATCTGTGATATTCATTTGTTTAGTGTGCTTAAAAGCGATGCATCAAATTCAAGGTGGATAAGTTATGAAACATAGGGGTTTTTTTTTTGTTATGGTTAGAATACAGTTTATTCACTGTATTAAGGAATTCATTGATGTTACTATATTGTAACACCTGTTGTATCTTTTACTTCAGAGCTCGTGATTATATAACCATTCAGTTTGTTTGACTTTGAATACTGCTATGCACCATATTTGTACCAAGTACAGCTAATGTTCTTAAGGACTCCAGTTATCAGTTTAGAAGTATGTGTGTCTGTGTTTGTTCGGTAAATACTTACAGCTAAGCAAGCCCAGTTGCAAGAGTGATGCCAATGCAGTCATGACCATGAACATTAGAAGGCCACCTCGCCTTCCTAACAAGCCCACAGCTGGGCACAGCGCCAAATAGGATGCCACAGCGATGCCTCCCATCGTGTAATAGTCTACATAAAAGTTATGGAACATAACTGTTCCCGTAGCCTCGGGGTCCATCATCCGGCGAGCAAAACACTGGTGGATCCCATTCCCCGTTAACCTGGTGAAAAACATTCACGGTACAGAAGCTGTGAGGAAGGCGTTTACAATGAGTAATATCAAAATGGTTGACACGTCAGATGTAAGGGATTCTAGAAGATCATTCATAATCTGACTTAAGTAATCTTTATTATTTCTTCCTCATCGTAAGTGTCATGCGTCCATTTAGTCATATTTCTCTAGCAGATGTCTGACAAACACATTTTTGCTTTAGGCCCATTTGGGCCCATTACTCAACTCAAACCAGACTATCAAATTCCTTTCAGGTAGATCTATTTTGACTTCAGTTAGAATATTACCATGGTCTAACCTTGAATGATGCCATCTAGTTTGACGTTGTCTAAGTCTGTGTTCAAACTTCCCCAAGTGGACATGAGGAGCAGTGTGGTTGCACTGCTGGAGCTCAAATCATTTCGTGTGGGAAGTTTTTCGTAGGTGTCCAACCTTCAAAACACAGCCAATGTGCATTCGGCTACCGAAATAACCTCTTAAGTATTGAGTGCAGTAAAAGTGTTGATTGTCCCTTGTCTCATCTGAGGCAAATGCTCCAATGAATGAAGTTGGGCCAGCTATCTCTCAGACTAATATATTGGTTTCTTCTCCGGGGCCCGTTATTGTTTGAATACTGTGAGGAGGATTTGGACTGCCAATACTGAAGTGACACAAATGAATACAGACTTCTAGAGTCTCCAAAGATAACTTCCAAAACTGGAATGGGATTATCCTTGTTAAGCATGTAGAATATGTCACATTAGTGATGTTAAGTGAAAGACTATCAAATGAAAAAGTATCCGTTCTGTCTTTTAAACATAGCTATATGAGCAGACAGTGCGGACAATTTACATGCTGTGCCATTGGTAGCTCTTAAGAGAATGGCCAATCCATAAAGGCTTGATACCACAAGTCCTATAAATCCTGTCACTCATTCGTAGCCAAACAAGGACACCGATGTAGCTTGGCCAAATGCAATGATGTCATAATGGCAAAACTGCTTTGGTCTGAAATCTTTGCCAGAATCAATCTGGAAAGGGGTTACCAACATGCCGACTGTGGTGTTTCTCCCCTTTTAGAATACATCACATCTGTCACACAAATCTCTGGGGAGGGGGCGGTACCGGGTCTCTTTGTTTCCAGATAGGACAGAAAACTAATTTTTTGGGTCTTTCCGCATCTATCTTCAGCCAAGTTAATTTATTTATCGGAGTGGTAAACGGCACTAAAGACAGGTTCTTTCCCAGGATAATGGAAATCTCGTCTTATGGACTTGGTTAAGCATCACTCAGACTTGCCCATTAGCGTCAGCAGAAACAAGCCAATGTAGAGTGACCTGAAGGGTCAGCGAGGTCCAATGGGTTTCAATTCATGGTCTCAAGAGACCCTTAAATTTTGGTTCTCTTTTTCTACTTTTCAAAGCATTCTTTCAATTTTCAATAGCACTACACTGAGCTACTGTAAGGTACATTTAGTAGCCTTGATGGCTAGTTTATGGTAGGTTTATAGCCAACTTTGGGACTTTTATTTCCTGCAAAAGCTGGTGTTTAGTTCTGAAAGAGGCATAAATTAGTTATGTGCTCTGTCTGTAAGTGAGGACTGTCAGAGATGGAGGACTGATAAACCAGGTTGTCTTTGTGGATGAATCTTTTATTTTAGCCAAAACTGCTAACTAATCAGATGGTTAACCAAATGATGAGATAAGTATCTTTGAACTCCATCTAGTTTTCCTATCGGGGAAAGTAGGACTACTTTTCGTGTCTACTGAAAGGCACGATAGGTTTGAATTACAAAACCTTAGTCTCTTGGGCGCTCACACAATTAATAATTTTTCAGTTTCAATGATTAAAAACTAGGCCTCCTAGTGTCAAAACAGTGTTTGTTCCATTGGATAGTTAACACTCTCCAGGGCCTATTCACATCAGATTGGACCATTCCACAGCAGTCTGGTTGTTAACTCCACAATAATTTTAGTCCCTTTCTGGGTTGCTATGAAAGAAATTCCTTCTTCAGAAATCTATACTGTAGAAACATAGAATGCTCACTGTAAATTATCCAGTTTTTACAGTGCCAGTGCGGAATCCTTGGTGCCACGGAGCTCAGCTGTTCTAGTTTCTGCATGGATGTGACGTTGTGAGGAAGTAGTCCTCTTTGTCTAATAACAATGATGACACTAGCCTAGCCAGCTAAGGGAGCTGCTGTATTTGCTGCACATATAACCATAAAGCTATTAGGTAGAATAATAATCTATCATAAGCTCTTTTCAGCACCAGGCGAGAGGTAGAAGTGTGATCATTTGGATACTAGATGGGAGATGGTGAGCTTCAGGTCAGACATGATTTTGTTGATATAATGTGTTAAGGATCAGAAGAAAATGCTATTATTCATGGACATACCATTGATCCACAGTTGTACTAACACGTTACGGTTGGTTGTGGGGAAAATAGAGCAGTTCCACATAAAATAATTTACGTAACCCTTAGACCAGATACATTTAGCTTGTAAGATATTCCTCAGACTGAGGAATATCTGGAATAACCAGACCATTTTTTCTGGAGAAGTATAAAAAATTAGTTATATTTTTAGTAAAAAGAACCTTTGAATAGAGGAAATTGATGGGACTTGGTATGTACAATTTTCTCTTGTTGTTTTATGTTTTGGTTGATCTTTTCCAATGCACTGTTCATTCAGGGCTTTGCATATCAATAGTCACACAAGCCACTTAAAACAACTGGAGCGTAAGCCAATAACCCGCAGTGCTGATGTTTTTAAATCTCAAAAATGAAAATGCTTCGAAAGAACAGAAAATTCTCATGTTCTTAAATTATCTCAAACCCTGCAAATTAATGCTGACTTGTTGACACAAACCCACACCTTGTAAGTACACACACACAAAGGCAACACACACCCACTCTGCTGTTTGTCTCATGTTTCACAGGACACAGCTCATGTAAAATTCATGCTGACTTAGGGAGTAAGGAATACCGTATACCAAAACAGAGTTTAAACCGAGTCTGCTTGTTTAGCAGACATCTTTGTGGGAGGCGTAGTGAAAACATACAGAGATGAAAAGGTAGGGTAGAGTCCATAAAAAAATATAGACCATTCAGACAAAAGTAGTAAGGCCAATGATCAATACAGTATTAAGCTTCAAGGTTAGTAGGGGCCTCTTGCTTCGACAAAGTTAAACATCTGACCGCCATTGG